>NW_008794776.1:2343176-2427344 GCF_000699145.1 Aptenodytes forsteri
AACAAAAAATCCCCCCCCCCCCCCCCCCCCCCAGCTGTGTCTTAGTAATTTAGATCTGTTTTGGTAAACTTTCAAGTTCCCTTTTCCCTAGTATGTAAATTGTTATTTTTCCATTTGTAGGGAATTATATTTCTATTTTTATGCCCTCTGGTATTGAGGGCATCACTTAAGGATTTATCCCACAGAGCCTGTATTGAAGCTGAAAAGACTGATATTTGATGCCTTCTGTATATAAGCTGAGAGCGTTTTCTTTTTAGATTTTAGTAGATAAAATGTTGACATGAAGTAATAGTTTCAGCAAGTATTTCAGCAGAATGTACTACTCATTATATGTAATTTTTTGCTGGATGTGTTAGTTATTTTTATTTTCTGAGTTTGATCAGTGATGGAATAATGGGAATGACAGATGGTTGTACACATTTGAGGCTTTCAGAGGAATGGCAGTGGTGGTGTCTGATATTTAGACAAGTCAGGTTCTGTGTCTTATCCCAGCCTTGGCAGTAAACGAGTAAGAGTAATACCCACTTCTCTCTTTTTTTTTTTTTTTTTTTTTTTTTTTAATGTCATGGATTTCTGTTCACATTAAATGAAAGTATTTTTTGTTTTGTTTTGTTTTCCACTAATTTTCAAAAAAGAAGTTGATTCTGATGTGAGAGCTACAAAGCCAGTAACTTCAGTGTTTGGACAATATTATTGATGTCTATTAACAGATAAATTTGCTTTCCAGATTAGGTTGATTCTACCATGCTTTAAATATGTACTTTTATAAAGTATATATATTCATATAGAAAGATTTATATATCAAGTATGTATAAATTTTAATCTTTTTTTCTATTCTCAAAATTTTTTCAGCCTTTGAAGGTAGTAGACCCTGATCATCCACTTGCAGCACTGGTGCGCAAAGCGCAATCGGATAATAACTCATCTACGCCACAGTCAACAGATGGGGCAGCTGTACAGACATCACAAGCAGAATATTCTTCTGATTGTAAGTGCATTGTGATTAGGCAGCTGGTGGTGTCTCTTGATGAATTGTATGTGGATGCTTGTGGGAAGAAAATATGTTAGCTTCATACTTAATCATTTGTAACTGATATTTACTCTTTTTCAATCTCCTGAATCTTTGAAGATGCATTCTTCCACTGAGTATCTGTCGAATTGTTAGCTGCTTAGGAAAAACAGAAATGGGGTGGAGGGGGTGGGCAAGGCGGGAGGCCAAGTCTCCAGTCTGTGAGTATGGTTAGCACAATACCCTTAATGTTTTTTGATAACTTCCATCAATTTCTATTAATGAAGCCTAATGAATGCCTTCACTGTTGAATATAAAACTGTCCTATGAAGTAATTCATGAGATTCCTGTTAGCAAAAAAAAAAAGCTTACTATATTAAGCAAAATGCAGATGGTAAATCTACTTTGAACAGTTTTGCTGGAGTGTCTGACACTAAGAAAAATCTGCAAAGGTAAAATCATGTAAAGTGAAGGATCCCACTGAAGTGATAAAACCAGATTTTAGTATAATATTCTGTTCTAAAGTTGGAAGTAGTTTTACGGTAAATAAATAAGTCTTTTATTATACAGTCAATTCTTATAATTTTTCATTATTTTAGCTTTTATTCTGTGCACTGGTGCGATGTTATGTATAGAAAATAAAATTCAGGAATATGCAAGATTCAAAGTTAGAAATTGATCTTTTAAATTATATTTCTCATTACAATATCTGAGAGGGAGTACTAACTTTTAAGTTCCGTAGCTACAGAGGGCATTCTTTAATAAAGGAGTAGATATTCTATTTTATTTTTTTCTCAAAAGAACAACAAAAGCAATGATTTATTTAAATTACAAGCGAGCAATGTGGAAAGTTGTGTACTCAGCTGCTTTTTCCATGCCCGATACTGAAATACCAAGACTTCCTCCTATCTCCAAATTATTATTAAATCTTTAATCTTTGATTTTTCTTGAACCATTTCAGATAAATGTAAATACTGTCCTGTCTATAATCTCTTTTAAAAATCAACTTTGCTATGAAATTTTTAGCAACGTTATTTTCTGGATGTGTCTGGTTTCCATTATCTTTGAAGCTGCTTAATGCAGGCCTTGTATAAAGCTTCTGCAAATTTTGTAAATTCTGATACTCAAAAAGGTGAAGTCAAACTTAATTGGGTTTATGTGCCTCTAATTCTTTTCAAAGTTGAGAATTCTGAAAGCCCTTGATTCCTTAAATACAGAAATGGAACTTACCCTTTCATTTATGGGACTTACCATTTGACACTGCTGAGATGTAAGAAAATTTATATTGCAGCTTTCACTACAGTAGGGTTTCGTGATGATATAAATTTGTAGGTAATGAGTAGTGTTACTTCAAGGTGGTGGTGGTGATGGAGTTCTTGGTTTTTTAGTAAAGTTGTTGTGAGTAAGTATCACCATAATGACCTGAGTTGATTTTGATGCATTATAGGTTCAGAACCCACCAAAGGATTACAGGTGGTGTCAGTGTAATATATGGAGAGGAGTATGCATGGAAGTAATTTTCATTTAAAACTTTAAGAGAATCTTAATAAAACTGAAATAAGATTTCTGTGGAGAAATTGAAAATTACTGGTTATTTCAAGAAAGACTAAAATCAGGATAAGTATCTCTGTAAAATAATGTTCATCAGTTTTCTGATTGCTGTCGTGTCAGACTTGAATCTGAGTGTATATGATGCAAACTGGGAGATTATAATTTAGTAGCAATGCAAGTTAAGTTTGCAAGTCCTCTCCCTGCCTTTAAAACTTAACAGATCTTTATTCTGCTCTCCTTATAGATAACTTATTCTTTGAAGAAAGTAAATACTGCCACACAAGAATGTTTGTGAAGCTTTTAAGAGGATAATTCATTATAATTTAATGCATTGATTAAACTTTGCCTCCAGAAATGTAAACTCTTAATGTAAATCCTTTGAAATATTTTACCTGAATACTTTCTGTTTATACGCCTTTCTGCAGAAAATCTTTAGATTTACAAGAAGTAACTGCCATTTAAAAGTGTTAAGCTAATTAAAGCATTATAAAATATTGTCCTTAAAGAAAGAAAGCAAGCTATAAGCCTTTGCAGTCTCAAGAAATAAATATTTAGAATCGGAGAAGCCTCTAGTGTGGAAATCTTGCTCAAATCGGTTGTTCATTGCATTGGTGTTAAATTGCAAAACCTGTGTACTTTTTGAGGTTTCAGTAAGTAGGTGTGTGTCTATATATAATGGTATAGTGGTTTAATATATATGGTGATACTAGTGGTTTAATTTCTCGACGTTAGTTTTTAATGTATGTGCATTTCTTTCTTAATGCATACATAGTTTTAACTGAGTTAAACTGCCAGAAGTGAATTAGATTAGGAAGAATGATTTCATATCAGGTCATTTTTTTATAGGCCTTCTCTCTTTCACTTCTTTATTCATACCTGTTTGGCTTCCAACTGACCTTCAGTACGTTCTGATTCTGCCCCTTAACCCATATATTTCTTAATTCATAGAATCATAGAATAGTTTGGGTTGGAAGGGACCTCTAAAGGTCATCAAGTCCAACCCCCCTGCCATGGGCAGGGACATCTTCAACTAGATCAGGTTGCTCAGAGCCCCGTCCAGCCTGACCTTGCATTGAGCAATTCATCTGAAGTGCGTTAACATGAGCATTCTTTTTTTTCTTTGTTTTTTTTTTTACACAAGAGATTAGATACCATTTCTTAGATACCATTTATTAGTGTGTTGTGTGAATCTGGATTCTCAGTGTATTTGTACTGATGCAATAATGTTTTTGGTTTTTTTGTTATTGGGTGTTTTTCTTCTAATTAGAACATTGTTCTTACATATGTCTTTTTATAGCAACTGTGGCAGCCATGTATTATAGTTACTATATGCTACCTGATGGAACCTATTGCCTCGCACCTCCACCTCCAGGAATAGATGTTGCCACCTACTACAATGCGTTGCCTGCAGGGGTGACTGTATCGAGCACTACAGGGGTAGCAACAGTACCTCCACCCCCTGGTACTACACCTCCACCTCCTCCAGACACAACCGATAGCAGCAGCGGGTTGACTTCTACCACAACATCTACGAGGTACCACATATAGATTTGCTTGTCGGTTGGAGGGGTCTCTTTCCTGCACTTCAGTGTGAAGTATTTAGTAAGGGTTCTATTATTGGTGATTCCTTGGTAACGTTCACCAGTGTTCATACAGCTTTGATTACCTCCACTTTGGTCTTTGATATTATATGTGGTTATTGTTACTCAGCTACTATGAAGTTTTTGCGTGATGGAAAATCAAGTTATTTTAACTGCATAATGAACCCAGAGAGCAAACCTCTATGTAATGTTTGGGTTGGGGTTTTTTTTGTTAAAGCAAGAGTCTGAAAGTTATTTATGTTCTATTTATAAAAACAATGTACTTTTGATGTTTTCAGCACAATTGCTCCAGTGGTTGCCATTATACCTCCACCCCCAGATATCCAACCTGTTATTGATAAGCTAGCTGAGTATGTTGCTAGGAATGGGATAAAATTTGAAACCAGTGTTCGTGCCAAGAATGATCTCAGGTAAGAGAAAACGTTATTGTAACTTCTATTTTAAAAGCTGAGGTTTTCATTTTTAAATATATTACCAGGACATGCAGGTCTCAAGAAGAGAAGTACTATCATTTGTTTTTTATTGAAATTCAGGGACCTACTTAAAGGTAATGCTAAAGCATCATTGCCCAAATCCTCAAAACAACCAACCTAACAAAAACGTCTCTAGAAAGCATGGTTTGAATGTGTATCCTCTGGAAGTACAGGCATAAGTTACAGTGCTTCCAAACATCAACTAGCGTTCCATTTGCTAGAGAAAATTAGATGGCAAAGGATTGTTGGTATTTACTATGTTCACGTGCATTTTCACATATTCAGTTTTCTTTTAACAGATTTGAGTTCCTGCAACCGTGGCACCAGTATAATGCTTATTATGAATTTAAAAAACAGTTCTTCCTTCAGAAAGAGAGCAGTGACAACTGTCAGGTACATGTGTGTTTGTATATACGTATATTAAAAATGCAATGTAAGTGAGAAAAGGCCTTGCTTATCTTTTGTGTTACCATGAGATGTTTTAAAAATGGAACACTAGATTATGGAGAAATTATTCAGCAAAGAATGTGAATGCTTTTTGGTTGTTTTGAATAACATTTAAATAAGGATATGTGAGGTGGTGTGATATTCAGTTCTTGCTTTTTAGTATAAGCAGTCACTCGGTGTGTTTGTAATATAAAATGGCAACCTGAAAATCTTTTGGCTTTCTATAAAAGGGAATTTATGCTTTGTGGAGGTTTAGAGCTTTGTAGGATTGGGACTAGTGTTCTGTTGTCAGAAAGGTTAGGTATAGCTTTTTAACAACCATATCTTCTCATGTGCCTCATGGTTCTTTGTAGAACAGTAGCACAGTAGCTAGACTACTTTTCTGACATGCTTTTTTCTGAGGGAGGTTTTGTTAAAGAAGAGTCCTGTCATGACTGACTGAAACAATATCGGAGCTTCAAAATCTCACATCGGTTTCCTACTTGCTTTGCTTCTTCTAGTCCATGTTATTAGAAGATGATACCCAGACATGGTATCCTTGTTTTTAACTATTCTCATGTTAGCTAATCTCATTAGATTGTTCTCTTACTGAAAAAAATTGCTAATAGTATCAGAAATACATTATCTGATGTTAACTTTTCATGGGAAAGAGCTATTTTTTTTTTAGGCCCTATGTCATTTGTCATCTCAAGGCTTAGATTGGGGAGCGTTAAACTGAAGAAGGTAGGCCTGTGGGTAAACTCCTCAAAATCACTTTGTGGAAAATGAAGAAATTCAGTACTCGTTGCTGTTTGAAACTCTTGTGACTAACATTTTGTTTTAATAGTGAAAAATGTTTTGAAAACACTGTTTAAAGATAAGCTGTGGTAAATATGCTCTTATTCAGTTGACAAATTAAATGCAAAATTGTCCTGTACCACAATGCTGACTGTTATTCTAGAATTTCTTATTTGCAAACCAGTGGGTTGAATTCATAATACTTACATGATTAATAAGGACTTGTTAACATTTATTTTGGGGGGAAATTGTACACCAACCAAAGTGTAATAATAAAGGATTCATTTTAAGTGTTCAAATGAGTACAGCTAAGAAGCAAGCAGAAACTGTTTAAGTCCCTTGAGGTCATGTGTAGCAATGCGTATTTTCCTACTGCATGGTTTTGTAGATAATGCCATTCTCTTTAATTTTTTAGAATAACGATTTCAATATTATCTTTATGCTTTAGTAATGTACGTATAGGCAACTAATGCAATTGATTGTTCTCCTTTTGGCCATTAAAGTTAATAAGAAATTGTACTACTGGCTTCAGTAAATACAGGATGAAGTCCTTGATTTCCTTGTGGTTTTCCACTTCGAGGATTTTCAGAAATTAGTTCTGTTGGTCAGGGAATGGCTGCAGGGAGCAATGAAAGGATCTCTTCAATACCTGGTATTTCAACATTAAGTATTCTTAACAGCAGCCAGTGGAAAGCAACCAAACTATTTATTGAGAGAGGCTCATTTAAATGTTAAATTACTTAATGTCATCGCCTGACTCGCCATGTAAATATTTTTAATGTCTACAATATCCATCTTAAAATTTTTATACTGTGAGTTTAGAGGTCGTCTTGAATGATTCAGTCATGTAATAGTAGAACCAGTATTTCTTTACTCTTTTGAAAGTCTCAGCATATCTGTACTGTATCAATTTAATGCCACAGAAAACATTGATAGGCCCAATGTTCTTCAGCAAAATGTTGGAACAAATCAAACACTTTAACCTGTGTTGATACCTTCTTTACAAAATCAAGTTTTACAGGGATCATGCAATTGTACATTAGGAAAAAATGTCAAGCTTTCATTCTGTCGCTGTGAATTAACTTTAATGGATTTTGTCCTGGACCCTGGAGATCAAGACCTAAAGGAATATACTTTGGAAAAAAAGTATATGCTTTTAGGGTCTAATTTTAAAAACATAATTTTTAAAACAGTTGTTATTTTAATGTAACAACACATTCTTACTGTAGGTCTGTAGTTTTTGCAGCCTGTGGGTTTACATGAAGCAGTGCATTATTTCTAAGAAGCAGACTTTTGGTTATGAGTGCTTATTGATGTAAAATAGCTGTTATGTGATTAGCTGATAATGTGATTTTTGAAATGGCTGGCAAAATTGCAGCTCCACAGACACTGCATTAATTCTTTCATGAACTACTCAGTTAGTAAGCTTGCACATTTCTTTTGAAAAGGGAGTATCTTCATCTGAAGATGTTCCAGCAGATACTGCCGGTGATACACCAAGTGAGACTCAATTTGCAGATGAACATGCACCTGAAGATGCATCTGAGCCAAGTGCTAAGGGAGCTCCAGGAACTAAAAAGGATGTTCCTCCTAAAACTGTCAGTGATGGTAAATTGGTGAAAGGTATGTTAGCATGATTTGTTGGGCGTGAAAATATTTGTTAGCATATACTTAAGGGGGAAAAAAAAAAGCCCGGGGCAAGTAGGGAAAAGAATTTCATCATGCGGAAAATATTTTCACTGAAAGCATCAAAAAAGGACTGAAGTAACTAATTTGATTGCTTTCATATTTCTTTCTTATCAGACTATCAGGTATTTATGATCTGACAGAATAAATTGTTTTATTTCAGTTTTGTGCAAAGTTGAAGGCTTTCATCAGTGACCCCAGTAGAATCTTATTTTTGTCATTTTAAACTTGAAAGTTACAAGCTCTGTGCAAGGAAGAAGTTATTCCTTCTGAATAAAAGCAGTAGTCTTATTTGAAACCATACATATGGAGGAAGTACGCTAGGCTTATTACTCAGTTGCTCAGTCTTCCTGTGTTGGATGTTAGTCATGCTGGAAAAAAAGGCCCTTTTCATGTCTAAGTGGAATGTTTCTCCTCCTGCAGTCATAGCAGCGGAGGGACAAAATGGGAGGATCTCTTGGAAGCCAGTCAAACAAAGTCAGCTAACACGCTATTAGTGTCCTGAGTTGGAGAAGCGATTATTTATACCTGGCAACTGATTTCCTGGCCTATCAGGAAAAGATATCGTAAAATTTCTTCTTTGCAATAAAAACTAGAAACTTAAATATTTTAACTAGAACTGAAAGCCACTGAAAAAAAAACCAAAACAGGAAAAACACTCTTGACCTGTGTTCCCATGGATGGGTACTGCCTTCCTGCCACTTCAGTGGCTTGCTTAATTGCTGATAAGGCTGTCTACTTCCCTGTCGTCCCTTGGAATTCTTCTCTCTTCCTGTTCCTCACTGCAATTTCTTTCCCTCCACGGGCTGCCAGCTCTGTGCTGTGGTTGTCTGGCTGTCCATACTCTGCAGTTTCTTCTCTGGGCAGGCTGGGTAGCTTCCCCAGGGAAGAAGCAATCTTCTCTGTCTTCAAAGATGCCCTATAAAGAGAATGTAGTGTACAACAGAAAATGGTATCGTTTCTTCTTGTTGTGTTATTAATAAATGGCAAACTGGAGCCCGTGCTTTAATAATAATAATTGTCTGCTCAAATTCAGATGATGGAATGTAACCAGTGAGTCATTTCATGACAATCCTATTCCTATAAACTTATTTTCATTTCCTCTAATATGGTACAAATCCCACTTTCTTGTAACCTAAATACAGTACTTGCCTGCAAGACAGACATAACATCCACATTAGATTTTTCTTCTGCCTCTGAGGGAGTAAAATCCCATTTTAGGATTTGTTTTGTCGTATGAAAAAGTTGGAAAATCACTATTATAATATCTCTTCTCTTGGAATTCTTGAGTTCTTTATTTCTGAGCATATATCCTTACCCCAGAATTACAAGATACAAAGCTTATATTTTATAAACCTTGGTATGTAATCTAATTATTGTATTTCAATTTCCCTAATTGAAATCTTATAGGATATATATGCAGAAGGCATACAGAGAAAGATAAATATTGCAGCAGACCATATGGTAGTACGTTGCTTTGCTCGAGATGTGTGAGAAATTCCATTCTTTATTCTTAGAAGTTGCATTTTTGGATAAATGGTTTAGAGATTAATTCTGGGGTTTGTTTGTTTGGTTTTTTTCAGAAAATGGTTCTCAGAAAAATGTACCAAGGAAAATTGTGAGGCAAAGGGTATTAGTTCAGACTTAAATATAGTTATATATTAGCTGCGCTTAATATTTTTTGAAGATCCATTAATACAACCTAGCTTGAAGTGATCCACAGTTTCCTTTTTATTATGGTATTCCATGTTTTTTACAGGCATTCTTTTTCCTTTGAGTGTGCTGGCATAAGCGTTTTGTTCTGCCTCTTTGTGCTGGAGTAGTAGGGGTTGCTTGAAAGGAATAGCTGACCACCCATCTTGCTACAGCAAGACTAGCTAAGACATTTGGGGAAAAGTACTTAGCTTTTGCATTTATATCTCCTGTAATGAAATGTTGTTAACTCCCCAAAGTAATTAGTTTTCATATAAATGGAAATAAGACTTTAAATACTGTTCTGTGAGCCTGCCAAATGCTATTGTTGTGCAAACCATCGATTTAGTGTGAAGGAAGCATAAGGGACCATATCATACTATAGTGTGTCAGATAGGAGCCTGAGCACAGAGCGTTTCGTCTTAAGCCTGGAAGAGTAGATTGTTCATTTGGGAAAAGAAGAAGTACTGAAATGGAAATTTATTCGGGACAGAATATGAAATTTTTTATCTCACCTCAGGAAATGTAATTCCTGAGATGGTTTAGAGTAACTTTCTTTTTCCCTGCTGCTACTGAAGTATTAGAAAAAGACTTTGAGATAGATCTTTACAGGGCAAATGAAGTTTCCAACAGTTGTTTAAAGAAAAAAAAAAAAGATTGTGTTGTCCTTTTCCCCAAAATATTTAGCATAACGTAAGGATGATACAAGTTTCTTTTTTTTTTGTGTGGTGTAGTCTGCATGAGTAATGGATGAAGTCAAGAACTTCAACCTGCTTTCTACTGTAGTCTAATGATGTGTAAAATCTTACCCATTCATTCACAGCATCATTTGCTCCAATAAGCTTTGCGATCAAGGCCAAAGAAAATGA
This sequence comes from Aptenodytes forsteri, assembly GCF_000699145.1. Taxonomy (NCBI): domain Eukaryota; kingdom Metazoa; phylum Chordata; class Aves; order Sphenisciformes; family Spheniscidae; genus Aptenodytes; species Aptenodytes forsteri. The sequence continues at coordinate 2,353,282 of NW_008794776.1, forward strand.
CCTTCTTCCTCTGGAGAAAAACCGTGTTAAACTAGATGATGACAGTGATGACGAGGAAGAAGAGGGCAAGGAAGGCCAAGAGAATGCTAATAGTGCTTCAAACCATACTCCAGCTGTTACCACTCCTTGTACTGCTGCTGAAGAGAAAAAACCTCAACTTACACAGGAGGAGTTGGAAGCTAAACAAGGTATCCCATGTTACACTGAAAACAAAATGAAAGATTGAGTCCTTCAGGCAATCTACAAAACTGTCATGTGAATAAGTATGGCATTTTAGGTATTTTGAATCATCACTATGTCATGTTAACAGGAATCAGAATTCTTTTCTTTTCCCACAGTTTCCTGCTTATTGTTAAGAATGAAATCTTCATTGGTTGCTCAGCTAAAATCAAACTTGTAACACGCTGGAGTTGAGTACTTTGCCCTAATGCATGATCTTTCTGAATTTTATTTTGTTTTTCCATTACAACCTCCGAGTAAAACACTAAACTACTAGTTTCCAGATTGCATCAACAGAGCCCAGAAAAAGGCATGTCCATTTGTCATCTTCTTCAGAGAACAATGAAATGCTTCAAGCTATTTTTCAGTTATATAGCACTCCCGTATAGACTAATATCGCCTTGTTGATGTTTGGTACTCTTATAATGCAATTCCATTAAGTCTTTGTATGGGGTTTTTCCTGTTACTCTGTTTATGTATGTAAGGGCAGAAGGGTATGCTATGTGAATTTGAATGAAATTATCTTTTAAAGGGATCAAATTTCCCCCATTCCTCCCTAAGGCTGTTTCACAGACGAGAGCGTTTAATAAAGTGGAGATGCTGTCAGTGTTTACCAGCTTAAAAACTTAATATTTCTCTTAGAGTATGCCCCAGGAATTTAATACTTCATTTTCAAAATTATTTTTTTTTTCTCCTAAGTAGCAGTTCCTTTGTAAACTTCAGTAGCATAAAGTATGCTATGGTGATATCTAAAGCAAATATGAAATATTTTGTATGATAATAAAAATGAAGTGTAAAACATGTTTGGAAAAAATGTGTGTTGGAAAAACTGTGCAATTGAACAAAAAAACCCAGTCTTGTACATGCACAGAACACAAAAGTGGAAGTGTAAGATGAAAAAGGTTAGACAAAATATCCATTAGGTGCATAGTTAAATAAATTGGCTTATTCTCTTTCTGTAATCACATAACAATAACTGTTGGTTGTAACAATGGTGAAACAGTTTCTGAAAATTTCCGGAGCAGCCCTTTGTGTAAACATTTTAAGATGTATGTAAATAGGGCTGGAAAATAGAAGGTAAAAATCAGATCTGTGGAAAGAGCAAAATGGAGAGTTTGCATCGCTTTAACAAGTACAAGAAAAAGCTTCTGAATTTACAGTGCTACTTTTTTAGATAGCTTTTGTAAATAGAAAAGGACAAGTATCCTGAATTTTCAGGATTGGATTTTCATGTCATTTTCTTTAAGCTTAAAAATTTTTACTTCACCTGTACTGCTTTTCATCAAACAAATGATATATCTATGAATTAAGATGCTTGGAATTTCATAATTTCAAGTCGATATGTCCTTATTATGTCTTTGAATGGATGTATTAGAAAGGTTTGAGAATGGTTGGAGGGACTGTTTGGTTGTTTGTGTTACTCTGTGTGTGTGTGTTTGTTTCAAGGAAATGTAAGTTCCCCAGGTGTGACTCGCTCTAAACTTTATGTTTAATTGTCTTTCTTAGCAAAGCAAAAACTAGAGGATAGATTAGCAGCTGCAGCAAGAGAGAAGCTTGCACAGGCCTCCAAAGAATCAAAAGAAAAGCAGCTACAAGCAGAGCGCAAAAGGAAGGCTGCACTGTTCTTGCAGACCCTGAAAAACCCTCTGGCAGAGGCGGAAACTGAGAAAATTGAAGAGAATTCTTTCAATAACGAGGTAAGCAGGAAATAAATTTCTCTTTACCATAAAGCTAGCAGAAAACTTACCTATAGAGTGTGAATCTGACAGTAGGTTATGAAGTTGACTGAAGAGATAGAAGCTTTTCTAAATGGGGAGAAATTTGAATTTTAAACACAATCTTTTTCAGTTATCTTACATATGTCTCTCATCTGTCATTAAAGAACTGGTCGAGAAATATGATGCATAATTCAGAGGTCAGTTATCCAGTTACAGAAAGGAAAATGAGCTTGCAAGTTTAACTCGGTACTGGTGGTCCATGAATTAGAATGCTTACCTTTCAAGAGTATTTGTATATCTCTTGTGATATTTACTTACTTAATGTGTATTTTGACGTGAGCAGACATCTTCAAGTTCAGAAACGATTCACAGGCAACTGAGCTTACTTTAAGACATTTTGGACCTGTTCTGCTGGGTTTTGTTTGATTTTTATTAATTTAACTGGCATGAAACTGAGATGAATAGTTAGTGAACTGATCTATGTGATTTAAGGTTTCTAGCTGGGACATCCTTAATCAAGAAAACAAATACATAGGTGGGAAAAAACTGCTATATAATGGTTGCTTTTCATCATCTTTGTGTTAGTTGAGTATTTCATGTAAACTCCTTAAAAGCTTAGAATGCTAGGATGTTTTTCTCTCTTTTAGGCCCAAGTTTAGTATGGGAGTTATAAAAGATTTTTTTTTTTTATTATAAGGATGTGATTTTTAAAATGAAGCTAAATTTACAGAGAGTGACACAAAATTCAAACAAATACATGTATGTATGTTATTCACCGGGCATAGTCAATGAAGAATCAAAACAAAAAACTCACGGTGAAATAATTGAGGGGGCTAATTATCTGCTAGCTGTTTTCCAGAGAACTGGAGGTAGGCACACTGCCTGCACCTACCTGATCATGAAATGACCTAATCCATTGGGTTTGTTCAGCAGAATCTCTTATTTTGGAGAGTAGAAGCAAGTATCTTTCTGTAGCAAATCAATTTGGAGTGTTAGTATTCCTGCACCTCTTTCAAAGAACAATTTTTGATAGTTGTGTTAGAAATTCGAACGCTTTGCTTCTTTCTAGAAAACTACTAGGAAATGGTCACGTGGCAGAGGCAGACTGCTTTCCATCTTTCTTCTGCCTTGTAATTCTCTTGTCCATTTGCACCCGTTTTCATTGTTTGGATAGTCAACCACAATAGATAATACTAGGGTAATGTCAGTTTGAGGGCTTTCAGAAGCTCTGTTTTGAGTAGGTCGTCATGATATTGCACTCTTGGGCCAAATCTAAGAGTAACCTGGATATTGATGATGACCTATTATTAGGTTGTAGGAACACGATAAAATTGCTAATAAGTTCCCTTGCCATTTGGCTGTTTGGACTATTGTTTCCAAAGGAAATTAAAAGCTAATTTCTCATAGCCATACGTTGGATTACTAGAATTTATCACAAAGAGGAAAAAGAGGATTTATCGTGCAAAAGTAACTGCTAATCAGTTCGTTGGCATTATCTTCTGCAGCAAACAGAACTATTACTAGTCAGTCTGTTGATGAGTAGTTATAATAAAAATATCTTTTTGGGCAGAGCCTCTAGAAATCAGTTTTACTAGACTTAGAATTTTTGAGTAGGCAAGGTTAAAGAGGAATCTTGAGCCAAAAGACTTTAGTAATGAAACTTCAGTAATGAAATACAAAACCAAACTCTAAAAAGCTGTATTGATCAAAGCCACACATTTGTTTTTTTCCCTACTAATAAACAGAAAATGCTGTTTAAAATAGCTCAGAAATAATGTTTCGCATAAACCCTTTCTGATTTCAATAAAATAACTACAATTTTAAAAAAGTAAATGAGGGATTTGAATTTATTATATAGGAAAATCCTTCAAGTATTGATTTGTTCATGCATCATAGCGCTGTCCTGAAGTTTTTTTTTCATCTGCAGGTTTTGGCAGCAGAGCTATGCTCTCTATGGAAGAGTCACTTTCCCATTTACGTTGTATATTTTCCATTTAAGTTCCTAATTGCTTAACTTCATCCACAGAGGAGAACAGGCTATTTTCCTACTTGGTTTCTGTTCTTTCTTTTTTCTTTTCCCCTTGTTCCAGCTTTTTCACTGAGCCACTCTCTTTCTGCCGGTATAGTGCTTGTCCTAGCTTAAGAAGTGATAATTTTACTTCCAGGAGTGTCACTCATTTGTATTCAGCCTAAGCATCATTTTATCGTAAGCACATCCCAATCCAGCGTGATCTGATGCATGCTTGCTAAAAGACAGGGGACTCGGTGTTTCCAGCACCTGTACAGACACCTCCAACAAGTCCAGACAATCTATTTTCTTAATGGAAGGAAAACCGTCAAAATCCATTTTCAACAAAGTCACCTTAGACTTATGTCTTCACTGCAATAGCTGTAAACAGCTGTGGGGAAAAAGTAGGAATGGGATTTGGTGTAGATGATGTAGTTTCCTGAAACTTAACCTAAATAGGGCCGGAAATCTATGCAGCTTGGGGTATTGTTGCAGGATCCTTCACAAGCCAGATTGAAATTCCTGTGTTTGTCTGTATATGCTGCAGTCAGACCTTCCATGCACATTGCAAATACAAATATTGTTGGGAATTAGAACCTCAGTTTCCTGGTTTTGGAATTATATTGCTTCCAGAAAAGCCAGTAAATCACTCTTGGTTGCACTAATCAAGGAAAACTTCATCTCTGGATACTGATGGAAAATTTCAGATATTGATTGTGACAAGACTGGTTACAAGAATGAATGACATGGCTTTCCATCGTTTCCTTTCCCACAGAAAGAATTTCAGTACCTAACAAGTAATTCATTGCCCAGTTCTTGACATTTTTTTTTTTTCCAAATAAATCATGGATTATACCTCAAAATGCTTTCAAGAGAACAGACAATTGAAAGAGACATACCTGCAGTTTAGGTGATCCATATCAGCAGAGTAGCAGATACGTGAATTGAGTGTGGTCACATCCCAAAAGAGATCCTGTTTGGGATTCTCACTGCTACTGCTAATAAATTTTCCCTGACTGGCACAAGTGTTCAGTGCTTTTTTCCAGCTATATATTGAAGAGTGAATGCAAAGAGACAATGACAATGCAAAACTCCACAGACTTGCAGTTCTGCTCTCCTTCTCAAGGGGATTTGTCAAGAACATAGATGTTTCTAAGCTAAGGTTCTTTTGATATTTTTCTTTAAGAGAATGCCTGAAATAACCAGTAACTCTTCAGTAACAGCTGACTCTTTTTCAGAAGAGCAGATGAGTGTCCTCACTCACATCTGAACTTACTGAAGTTCTAAGCTGAACTTACTAAAAAGCAAGTGAACTTTTCAACAAAAACTGCACCCTAATCCCACTTCTCAGTAAACTGATTTGCTAAAAACTTCTTTTTCCTTCTTCCGCATATGTACAGTTTCAGAGAAGGCATCTCTCTTTCTCACACAAAAAAATCCAGTGATTTAAGAGTTTTAACATAACCAGTTTCACTGCTTCTTACCAATAGAAATGGTTTGGAGATGCTTTCTTTATAAAAGGGTTTATTTAGAATTTCAAATACATATTTAAATGTTACTGATGTGACCTTACTTTTTGAAATAAAATTGACTCTTGTATTGGGAATGCTAGTACTGTGTTAACGAACAGTCTAAAATGCCGTAATGTCTTTGGAAGTAATATTCCTCCTAAGTGTAGTTTGCTTATTGACACACTTATATATGTTTGTATAGATTTTTGCATATAAAAGTTTGTTTTCAAGCTGTTGTCTTTCCATTTGCTATATTTGAAAAAGCTTCCATCTACGTTTGTTCCAATGCGTAATCTGCCTTCTGCTCTACTTGCCTCGTTTGGCTATTCGTAACAGCCCATTTGATTCAAGAAATTTTATTGGAAAAAGATAAGTGAAATCATACTGCATATTTGCTAACCTCTGTTGTATATACACTGAGAATCCAGTATTCATGCTGTCTAAATCAGTTTATAAATAAGTACATAGCACAGGGGTTTTCTCAGCTTTTTCAGTCATGTTTCAGAAACAAAAAGATGCATTTAAAAACATTGATTGCAAAAGTAACAAGAAGTAACTACAGTGGCTATAATTAAAAAAAAAGTATAAAAAAAAGTCAAGAGAGAGATGTAAAATTAGTTTTGTAGTTTGGTCAATGGAACTAATTGGGGAAATTTCTCAAGAGAGATGTAAAATTAGTTTTGTAATTTGGTCAATGGAACTAATTGGGGAAATTTCAGAAAACTAAGGAAAAAAATTAAATATTTAAGTCCACCAAAAATGTCGCTTAATGTATTTCATCTCCCATTTTGGGGGAAGGAGCATCCAATGAGGAGTCCAGGAAACAAAGATTGATATGCAGTCATCATAGAGTTAATGTAGTGGAATGATTTTTGTAGCTTAAAATGTGTCTCAAAAAATGGAGTAATGACTGAGATGTATAATAAAGCATGAAAAGGAGTTGAGAATGTCCATGGGAGATGCGTAACTCCCATGAGATTGCCTCTGCCTAATAACTGTATAAAAACTAGTAATGCTATTTATGTGTATATGCAGTGTACATTTGTGCTGAAAACCTGCTTATCACACTGTGTAGAAATGCATTAAATGAGCAAAGCTTTTCTGACCTCTGTCAGATTTTCCTGATACTTAGTATTTCTTGAAAGAAGTGCTGGTACTGAGTATATGTTATACCTTTGAACAAATTGATTCTACTGACTGCATGTAAAGGACAGTCAATACCACAGAACATAGTGCTTTTAAGCTTTTTTGGCTTCAGCTGAATCTTAAAAATAGTTAGATCTACTTTTTCCGTAGCTCAGTTATTTCTTTGATACGGTTTCCTGTTCTTCCTTAAGGTGAAATCAAGCAAGAGGAACAAAAGGCTGAAAAATGAGCTCGAGCAATGAAGCAGCACAGCTTTTCACAAATGGGTCCTCACCATTCTTGCATGCATTACAACAGTACAGTTATTCATAATATTTCCTCGAACCAGTACTTGGAAAACATGTAGCTTAGCTCAGTTTCCAAAGCCCATCAGCTTCCAGTAACCTTGTAGCTAGTGAAGTCTTTGCCCTTTTTCAGGACTGGGGTAAACAGTAACTGGGTGGCATCTCACTTCTTGTGTTTACATATATAATTCACATAGACACTGTTGTAACAAGAAAATCATGCCAGCTGGCACATCTGCCGGGTAGTGTCAGTAAAGAGAAGTTGCAGTCACTGCGATGAGCATAGGTTCTTTGTCCTACAGCAGCAAACAACCTGTAGTTTTAACAACTGCAGTTCTTCTAGATATGCAGATCTGGAGTACGCCAGGTTATCTGGAGTGCTGCGTTGAAGTGCTTTTTTAAACAAAGTAAGGTGTTTTGTAATCTGAAATGCAGACCGTATTCCAAAATTATTAAAATTAATTTAAATTTTAAAAATTAAGATGACATTTATATTTTTATATATTTATATACAAGTAGAATAAAGGCTAGTTGTGCTCGTTCCTATGTATATTTACCAAAACCTGAATTAAGTAGATTAGACATTGGGAGAGCTCACATTAAGATGGTGCGTTTGTTTTGTTTTGTTTTACTTTATTTTATTTTATTTTTCAGCTTAATAAAGCAAATATGCTGGCTATTGGCACACGTTGAATTCTGAATACAATTGTCACCCTTGGTAGTAGGCCTTGGTACAGTACACTTGGTTTAGTAGGCCTGTAACATTTTTGCCACCTTTTTCAGGTGTTAAAATGTTGTTTGTCTGCAAATGTGCCAATTAAAAACTTTTGATTATCCCTAACCCTGTCCATCTAAGCAGTGTTGTTCTTAGGTGCATCTGGGAGCAAAAGGTTGGAAAAGAGAAAGGAAGAGAATCTCTTATGAAGCCGTGGTTCTCCATCTGTGTGCAGCCAGGCCTCACAGAAGAAAACTGGCATGGTTCAGTGTCTTGCTGGTGAACACTTGCTTAATGTTTTTGTTAACAGTAGTTGATAATGGTTAGCAGGTTATAGGAGTCTTGCAGAGGGAAAATCTAAGCTGCCAAATCACTGATTCCAGCAAAAAGTTTTGGTAAATGTAATTTGTGTAGGTAAAGTCCCCTCCCTGCTGTCCCTGTCAGAGGAAGGCCTGCAGACCTGCATTCTTTGTCAAAGAAATTGGACCATTAAAGTAATTTAATTGATAAAGTGTCTCCCAGAATCTAGTGGTGCTGGTAATACCTGACAAAAATAGAAGGGGCCAGCACTGGTGGCTGGCTAGACAAGGCACACTGTATTTAACTTCTTCAGAGAAGTTCCTTGATGTAGTGACAGGTGTTCTGCAAGTGTAGTACAGTCTGATCTTTGTCTACAGGGCGTGATTTAACTAATAGTGTGTCTGGTGGGTTTCTAAGATGGATTATTCTGCTAATCTCTCGTATTTTATCCTATGTCAGAATGCTTATGGGGTGATAGTACTTCGATATGCGTGTAAAAGACAGTTGGTTATACCCAAACTGTTACCTGTATAAACCTTGGTATCCAATTTAAACAAGGAGAGAAATCCATAATCATAATGCTGCAAAAACAGACATGCACATGATTTGAAGGTAACTCTGTTTTAATGGCTTGCCCCAAATGTCATCTGCTGTTGTGCCTCTGAATATAAAGATTCTATAGCACAAAGCAAAACTTAACTTCTTTTGGCTCTTTCATCTTCTCTGTTTTGAAGCCCTGTTTTATTGTTTGTTTCTCTAGATGGCTTGTCCTTACTTTTGTCCTGTATGTTACTTTTTTTTCCCCCTGTGGAAAGTAGTCTGTTTACAAGTGAAATAGAAGTGTGCCATGTTTAAAAATAAGAGCTATTCAAGTTTTGCCAAGCATAACAGGGTTATCAACAACTCTAGGTAGTGTACATCTTTCACACTTAACTGCTGTGGTTGATCCTACTTTTTTTTAGCAATGGATTGTAGATATTACTGCATGCCTCTTTGGAATAATATGTATAACATTTTTATGATTGCATATTTTCTTGATGTTAATTTGTGAGCAAAATGTAATTGTCTAATGAAAACCATCCAGTAAGTATTTAAAGAAAAAATGCTTTAGAACATTTCAGGGCCATTCATTCCTTTCTTTACTTTTTTTTTTCCCCAAATATAGGTATCTATATCTTCTGTTTAGCATGGAAGAGGGGGGTGTTTGTTTGTAAATTTCCCTTATCTTGCTTTTTCAAAAGGACAGATTAAAACATAAAACAAAATGTCACATACTAATGTGGCATTTGGGAGGTGGATAGCTTGCTGGCATGTGGACCTTTTTTTATTGCAAGAACCCTACTATCAAAAACTACATAAGAGTTGTAATTCCTCATACTGTTAATACTTTAATTAATATTTAATAGGGGGAAAAAGGTAAATATCAGGAACTGCCATCTTAATTAACATAAGTGAGGGAGCTAAGAATGTTCTATGCCTTGATTTTTTAGTCTTCAAAGTACTCAAGCTATAAAGGCATATTGATCCATAGAACAAACAGATTCACAGCTACTAATTTCTTTACAGTTGGCCCTTCAAAACTGGGAATGCAAAATTCTGTGTGTTTTTGAAGAAATTACCACAGTCAGTGTACTGTTAATAGCTATGTTTCAGTGCAGCAGCTAAAGCCTGATGAAACCGTTGAGTCTTTGAGTATTGAGTATTTATTTGTTCTATAGGAACTTATTCTATAGGAAATGTTTTTATCATTTCTATTTAATCATTTTGGGCCAATTTATTGGAACAATGCTAGTGGTTTTTGTTCTGTTGCAATAAGCACCTTTTGGTTCACTTCTAATGTTGGCTTTGTGTCTTGATTAAGTAGCGTAACCCCGGAATAATGAATGTGTGTTCTGGTCTTACGAATACTGCAAATATGCAAATGTCTTGTAATGAACTGAAGTGCTCGTTTCTGTTCTCATATAGCTCTTTCCTAACCCATTCCTGCTAAAAAAGAGTTGTTGAATCATCTTTGTTTTCCAAGGTATCTCTGAAACATTTTTTTATACCAAGTATTTACTGTAGGAAGCATTCTTTTAGTCGGATTTGCTTCAGTCATGCAAATAAAAAACTGAAGAACAACTCTGCCAGTGAAATTGTCTGACACTGTAGCATTTAATAAGGGCCAAAAAAATGTGCTGTTACCCAAAGTGGACAAAGAAGTGAGATTCAGTGAATGCTATCTGAATGTTTGCAGTGTAACTTCTTAGAAGAGCTCTCAAAAAATTTAAATCTCTCATCCCTTGAGATGCATAATAAAATTCATCGGGTAACCAGTTTGTTGCCATGCTTTCCAAAACTCTGTTCTACTGGTCTGCAGATTTGTGGAGCCTGGTCAGTAAAACAGAGTGTTTCTGCCTTTTGGAAATGCTTAATAATCTCCCAGTATCTGTGCTTGCTTTGATTTTCCGGCCCCCTCCCCCCCCTCCGGCATCCATGCCTCCAATTTGAGTTCCCATTACCTTAGTTTGCCTGGATCAGCTTTTACTAGTAAAAACACAAACCACTGACAGCTTCCTGTATTTGCCAGACACTAAGACAGTTTATTTTTTTCCAAATATTTTTACTCAGCAGCTGTATTTATACACCTAGAAATTTTCTTTGTGGCCTGGCAACTTGCTGACGTTAAGTTCTTTCACTGAGCTTTATGTTCTGCTCTGACAGTGAATCAGGTCATTTTGCTGGTGATATTTTTCTTGAAGGCAACCAGGGTTGCCGCTGAGGAAATCGGCACATTTGTTCACACTTGATCATGCCGTTGCGACCTGACAGCTATCACCTGAGCTCCTGGTTGCAGTGGTGCGTTGTGTAGGTTTGGACGGGTAGGTGACTTCTCCCTGCGTGTTAGCTGTTGTCTTGCACTCCAGAACCTACATATTCACCTGGGAGTAGCTAAATTTACTTCTGTATGGCTTTCCAAACGTGATTCGTTAGTAACCTGAAGCAGTGGTGTCTGAATCTACAGCCAGCCAGCCTGCAGCTGTGCTTTTCTCAGAGATGTCACTCTTTAGCGTAAGCATCCTGAAAGTCAGGGAGAGCCCATGGTTTCAGTATCCGATGCTTTTGGTGGATACATAGGGGTGCTTAGCATTGTGGGGTTCTTCATTCTGATTGCTGAGAGAATCTCTATATGTGAGCTAAAAGTAAATGTGTCATTCATTGATTAACTTCCTTTTTGGCAGTGGTATGATAGCTTGTGTTTTATGCTGCCAAATGAACTTGCGCGCTGAAACCTGTTGTTTTCTTTTTCCCTCTCTGGTAAACCAGTCACTCAAATGATCATGCTATAAAATGTTTATAATCCTTGAAGCAAACGACTTTAGTACTGCTTTATTGCTATTTTTGTAAATATTGTGATAGCAGTTATCAGTTAAAGCTGAGAAAAGTGTCATGGCTCTCTAACTTGAAGCAAAGCTGGATTTCCAATTATTCAAATGTGGTCAGTTATTGCCTTGACATATTCACAGTAGGAGAAGGGTAAAAAGAAAGGAAAAGATCACCTGTTTCTAATTTGGTTGTTTCAGGTTTTAATGTATTACTTTTTATGCTGATCACGGTAAGCTTCCTTGTATCAAATGGTGAAAGTGTCAGACCAGGTGGAGCAGAAATTATGACAGAGGGAAACTGATTTGTCCAGTTGCCTTGAAATGGCAGCTGGGGGAATGACAGGCTTTGAAATGAGGAGCATATCTATGGTACCTCACTTGAATTGTTCTAAACAAGGTATTGAGCAGAATTCTCTCAGGTACAAGCTGATAACTTGAAAAATTTTTGGAGTATGGTATGTTTTGCTTAACTGACTGCGGTCAGAATTACTGAGCATGCATTGTGTATGGACCTGTTCGATCTTTGAGATTAATATTTTTGGTGATCTTTCCAACCCTTTACATGCAAAATATTTATTTTGCAAAGTACAGAAATAATTTGTATCGACACTAATTCATTTTGCTGTTTTCCTTGAGATTGTAGTCTAAACAGCGCAGTTCAGGGATGAAAGTGACACTAAAACTTAATTTTGAATGTCAGTAGTTCCTGATTGTATTTTCAGGTTTATCCTTTTTAAAATAAAAGGGATAAATAGGTGAAAAGATATCCAATAATACCTGTTTTTTAGAACACACTTCTTCTAAAAACTAAAGATGAAAACTTCACAACTATGTCCTAGTTAAGCTGACAGTCTTAGCATGCATATCCCAACTTGCATATGTATCTTTGAGGAACTGTATAGGCCTCTGTTAAATACTACTAGATGCATGTTTTTGAAGATGTCAGCCTTACTTATGCACACTTTACATAATACCGATGCCACACTGTGAGGTTTTAAAGCATTCGTGGGAGGTTAGATTGTTATTGATTTAACAACTACTTTTTTAAGCTGGATGTATTTCTCACACACTTTCATGAGTCAAAAAATGTGAGGTGATTGTTAGTTATTATTTTCCTTGCTGTTGTACTCGTTATCCAGCATTTCTGCAAAAAAGCTATATTGTATATTGGCAAGACTACCGAGCAGGATATAGAATCATAGAATAGTTTGGGTTGGAAGGGACCTCTAAAGGTCATCTAGTCCAACCCCCCTGCTGTGGGCAGGGACATCTTCAACTAGATCAGGTTGCTCAGAGCCCCGTCCAACCTGACCTGGAATGGCCAGTGCTTCACCACCCTCAGCGTAAAAAATTTCTTCCTTATATCTAGTCTAAATCTACCCTCTTACAGTTTAAAACCGTTCCCCCTTGTCCTGTCGCAACAGGCCTTGCTAAAAAGTTTGTCCCCATCTGTTTTATAAGCCCCCTTTAGGTACTGATAGGCTGCGATAAGGTCTCCTCGAAGCCTTCTCTTCTCCAGGCTGAACAACCCCAACTCTCTCAGCCTTTCTTCACAGGAGAGGTGTTCCATCCCCCTGATAGTTTTTGTGACCCTCCTCTTGACCCACTCCAACAGGTCCGTGTCTTTCTTATGCTGAGGGCTCCAGAGCTGGACGCAGCACTCCAGGTGGGGTCTCACCAGAGCAGAGTAGTGGGGCAGACTCACCTTCCTCGACCTGCTGGCCACGCTGCTTTTGATGCATATATTTTAAGTTTCTTTGCCAGAATGTGCATGTATGTGGTACGCACAGGAGTAGATGTAGTCCTCTGTTTAGTATAAAGGACTAGAGATGCTTATGTGTCATTCACACTTAGAGAACTTTCTCAAATTAAAAATTTGCATGCAACTTTGAAAACTGAACAATGTTCTTTGTTTACCTTTTATTTCAGAGTGTCAATAGTATACCATGTCCTGTGACTGCAGTCAGAACTTTACCCACCTTAGAAGTTAAACAAGCAGAAAGGCCTTCAAGCAAAAGCAAAGATCCTCCTAGGGATGAAGAAAAAGAAAAGAAAAGAAAAAAACACAAGAAAAGGTCTCGGACAAGATCTCGATCACCATTCAAGTATCATTCATCATCTAAGTCCAGATCTAGATCACATTCAAAAGCAAAGCACTCACTTCCCACTGCCTATAGAACTGTCAGGCATTCAAGGTGGGTTTGGAAACCAAACATATTCTTTAGAGTTCTGTGTGGGCTAACACTTAAAACATTTTTGCACTTCTTCCATTATATAAGTGTCTCTGTACCCATTACAAAGGGTATAGTCACCTTGAAGACAGTAAATAAATATCATCAAATGTGGAAGGTCTTTGAAAATAGTTTTAATGAAATAATGAATCATTAATTTCTAATTACATAGTGCAAAATTTGTACCAGTAAATGCTTTTTCACTCTGATCTGTGAAATACCTGGCAATAATATGTAGCAATGTGATTATAGCAGGAAGAGAACTTGCTAATAAGTCTGTGGCTGTTGCTGGAGTAAAGTAACCAGACAATATTAAGACAATAAGTAGAGGTAGAGAACCGGGTGGTTGAACAGCAAAGCTCAGAAGGAAAGCAAGCAGTTGGGTAGCATGTGAAAAAATATGATGATGAGTGGCAGGAGAGATATGACAAGAATCCAAGAAGGGTGAAAACAGAGTTGATGAGGAAGGGAGACCATAGAAGAATGTAGCCCAGTGTAGTTAACTCTATGTTTAATCATTAATGAGATTAAACTCACTATATTAATTATCCCACTATAAGATGATATATATTGTGTTATATTAATACTGTTAATTACATCTAAGACATTTGGGTCCAGGCACCCTTAAAGTTTACTATCTGTAAGATTTGTCATATCTGAATGCTCTGCCACATAGCAGTTATTGCGGTTAGTAGGAAGGGCTTATTCTTGAGGTTGCATTCTCTGGATCATGCTACAGAACAGTGTTTACATAACTTGTAGTTCCAGCGAATTGTGCATATAAATACTACCACAGTTATCTATGTATGTGATGCATGCAAAATCATCATACATTCCTTATCTTTGTGGCCATGCCTGTGACATATGCTTCCTCCTGAAAAACAGCTTCTAGCCCTTTACGGCGGTGTGGCAAAACTTCTCACCTTATATTTTCCTTGTGCATTTTTTTGTTTGTTTAACAGAGTGTCTAACTACACTAATGTGAGTAAGTGTTAACACGTTACAATTTTTATTTTATACTAGATTTTTAAGGTTAAATAAAATACTCTGCTGAAGACATCTCTGCTATTCAGAGATGCAAGGAATTAAATGAATGTAACTTGGGCTGAAATGATCAGTCTGACATGCTGCTTATTTGACTGCCTTTGACAATAGGTGGTCATGATGCTCTATGTTATAAGGCACTTTCCAAAATACTGTGTGCCATCCCTTTTCTGTGCTTATGAGCGTGTAAAGGGAATGATGCTGAATGAAGCTTTCCTTGTTTAAGAAGTGAATGCAAGTCTTCTCAGAGTTAAGGATATCTTGGGGTAAAGTCTCCTCAGGTGAATCACTTATCTTTTCAACTCCCTGTCAAGCCATATCTTCACTTGTACCTCCCATGTCACTTCATCCAAGCTATGTTGCGTATATTTATCCATGATTTTACCGATATATGGTAAAACCAAGGAGAAACCTCATACTAATGCTAAAAAAAATTTAAATCATCTTCTGTGGTACCTTGAAAAGGACAAATAATCATCTGAGAAGATCCTTACCAGTACTTGGGTATGCTACTCAATAGGATAAAGATAATCCTGCATGTTGCATGAGTTTGCATCGGGCAGTAACCAGATTAATGGGAACTTGCAAGTTCAGTTTGATATATACTGAGATATGTCTTCAGTGACTTCAGGGAGATAAGATATCTGGTCCTTTATAGAGGCTTGAATACTTCTACCAGCTGGTCTACATTTGGTTCTGCTGGTGAAAAGACAACAGTCTACTGAAGTCTACCACATACATAGTGGGTAGTCTCATGTTTTGGTTGGTTGGGTTTTTTTTTTTGGTGGCTGTAGTTCAGCTGGTGGAGAAATTACCCAGAAATCACCAAGAGTAGTTAATCTACTGGAGCTAATCTTTGTGTGCCATCTTGAGTGTGCCTCCTGGCACAAATCAATTAACAGACACATAAAAGCCTTAACATCATGAATCAACACAACACCTGATTAAATCTGGTTGGATATTTCCTAGATCAGCTGTTGAGTTCTACAACCTGAGAAGTCCAATAAGCTTGATGCTGGCTAGCTGAATTTTAAAATTGTTTCAGAACAACTGCACCTCATCTTGCACTGAAAACATTTTGCGTATTATAATACGTGACAGAAGTTAGAGCTGAACGGGAAAGGGCTTTCCATTCAGCCTGTCTTTCTGTTCTGCAAGTACCAGTTTAAACAAAGGTCTCTGGAGGGTATCTCTCCCATTCAGAAACCCATTGTTTCTGGGAACTTAAGGTAGCATCATCGGTGCTGAGTGGGTGCCTGTTCCCTTTGAGCTTTTTGCAGGCCTTATGAAGTGCTTTTAGTGGCAGTTATGTCAGGTGGGAGACCTGTTAGAAATCTGAATGTACCTTCCTATCTATAGCATTTCACAAGAACATGGCTAAATCTAAACTTCTGCCCAAGGGCCTCTTGTAATTCAACTGTAATGAATACCTTTCTCCTGCATCTGACACTTAATACAGTGACTGTATTGGTTTACTTTAATGTCAGATACTGATGTGTTTTGTCTCTCAGATGTTTAGGCAAAAATGATGCCTTGTCTTGGTAATTGCCAAAAAAAGGCAAATGTTGTTGCCTAGTTAGAAGAGATGACTATTTATTTTTTTCATTTAATTACATATTTAGCATTGATTCAGAGAAAATTATTTCCATGCATTGTCTTGTCTCATTCAAAACATGGCACCTTTCACATCTCTTTGTTCTTCAGTATTCCTGTGCTTCACCTAGAACAGTATTCTTTTCCTAGATTCCCAAAATGTTGGATGTTACAGCTTACTGCTGAATGAATAATTATGTAAAGAGTCATACCCTCCTGGGATAAAGCGTAAACTATTTGTAGAGGTTAATGTGTTCATCTTGTATTAAGTGGGTGGTGCTTAGATATAGGATTTATTGTGTGGACATCAATGCTAAATTATACTGGAACATCCCTATTTTGAGTAACTGTGCTTTATTTGAATGTCTCAGTCTAATGTGTGTTTGAGATTTTGTTGCCTAATTTTATTTTGTCCAAAATGTATATTCTAACCTACAAATCTTAATAGAAAGTTGTTATTGGTGCTTTATTTTACCTCAAGAGTGGACTGAAAAAAGCTGGAATTTTCCCTTTCTGTAGTAATCACTGCTCTGGTTCCTGTTAAGCAAATAATTTAGAATAACAAACAAGATCTTGTTCTGAATAAACAAACTTTCATAACTTTCTTAGAGAGTAGCTTATTAGGTTTGAAATATCTGCACAGTGAAAATAAGTATTTTGGATTTGAAGTTATTTAAACTATTATATTTGAATTAACTGTGACAGCCAAAAGAGGAGCTATGCTTATTTCATAATTTTTCGTTAGACTATGTTCCATCCAGATGATAATGAATTGTAATCTCTAAATTGTAGTAATGACCACTCAGCACATGCCCTGTATTTGGGGAACAGTCTTAAAGCCTCAGATTTAGATGATAATAATTGTAATCTCTAAATTGTAGTAATGACCACTCAGCACATGCCCTGTATTTGGGGAACAGTCTTAAAGCCTCAGATTTTGTGAGGTTTCCATATAGACGTTAGCTGAGCTTCTGTTTAAAAACACTTTGAGTAGTTAGTATTTAATGGTGTAAGTTGTTTCAAAAGTAAGATTAAAAATCACCTTTACCATATAACTTACTGTGACAAGTTAATAGGGAATGAGATGTGGGAAGTGAAGTTAAACATAGAAATTTGCAGTAACTTTCTTTGCTCTTTATTCAGGTGATGTTCAGTATACTTTTCAAGCTCTTCCTTTTTGGTTTGTGTATCTTAATTTTTTTTTTTATCCAAAATGCATATTGTGCTTAGAAATCCTAGAGGTGAACTTTGCAATATACTTCTCTGTATTCCATTTTATATCACTTGTTTATCATTTATTTTTTCATTGTTAGAGGTCTAGAGGCACTGCTTCATTTAAAAATAGTCTTTGGTGGTAAGATACAATTTTTGTACTGTTGCATTTTTTTATATTTTCTAATGCATCTTCAGCAGTATTAAAGCTGAAAAATTCTGTTCAAATAACATGAAGTTGATTCAAAGCACGTTTTGGATATTCATTTTTCTGGGTAGCACAACCAAACCTGTTCTACAGAAACAAGTTTAAAAAATTGTAGCTACGTAAGGAACCCAGATATATTGGCTTAACTGTGGCATGTGATGTGCTAACAGCAATTCTCTTGTATAAATGCATGTTATTTTCTGGAACAAAATTTCTGTACCAAAATCAGTCCCATAAAGCTCGTGGTATCATACAGTTTTGATTCTAGACCAACATGACAGATTAAACAAAAGTCATGGAAACAGTAAACCATGTCCAAAAGTGCTGTAAGGTATTGCAGGATGGATTGCTTTGGAGCTGTTAGTCCCAAAGAGGTAATTAGTTATTACAAATAAGTACTTAATGTCAAAGATGGGACACATTTGTTAAGTCTATCTTGGAAAACAAACAGCCTTTGGTACCTTTCAGTCATCTGTAGTAATGTCAGCGTCTTTTTTTCTAATCGACCTCAGAGCACCATTAAAAAGCTTCATGTGAAGTGTACCTGACAGTGGTGCTCTTTAAAGAAGGGTAGGTTGTCAGTCACTGGAGTTTTCAGTGTGCTGTTCTAGCTGAGAAGTTAGGTTTCACAGCTGGTTGGCAGTAAGTGTAAATAATGGCAACATTCATCTGAATCTCAGTTTTCTACCGATAGATCTCTGTAGTACATGATCTAAGCTAATGATGTATTTGTGTGTGTGAGTGTGGTCTGTGTGTGTATGTGAGGTGAGAGGAAGGGAAGCAGAGGCACTCGTTACACACTAAATGATTTAGTGATTTGGTTAGATGAAATTTGGATGTTCATTTTGAACTAGAGTAGAGATGGAAAGTCTAAACTTCTTTGTTGATTGTTTTTCTCTATACTGTCTAGTAATAGAGTAGTACTAAGCCACAAAATTTATCCAGTTAATGAGTTATAAACTGTAATTAGTAGTGGCATACTTTATTAACAGGTTACTTTTCAGTAAGTTTGGAGACAGTACACCTGTGTGTGTGTTTGTGTGAGACTTTTTGCCTCAATGTTAGAAATTTAAGAGACTTGGAAGTAGCTGTTCTTTGTAAAAAAGGTGGTTCGGGGTTTTCTTCTCCTTCCAAACTGATTTTCGTATTGCTGAGGCAGTGTCTATTCACGTAGTTTTAGTTCCTATTTTGTAATGAGACATGCCAAGCTTTGTAACCCTTTGAACTTTTGGGACCCTACTAAACACAAGTGATATTGACTTTAAAGGAATAGAGTGCCTTTTGAAATAACAGTCTAATGAAAGTAATAATTGATGTATTGCAGTAAAACTGTTAAGCTGTTTTTAATTGTTTGAAACTAATGGCCAAAGTTCTTAACATTTGGTGATTGGAAGAATGTTGTAGAACCACAAACGTCAGTTCATAAAAATGAAGCTAATGCCTTTTTCTTTCTGATTGTTTGGACTTTTTTTAGGCTGGTCCATATAGGCATGTTTCACTAAAGTTCAGCTTTTGGTTAAGGGACTGAGCCTTTTCAGGATTCTAGTTAATACCAAAACTAGCACATTTTATTCTGAATGTGAAGTGTGTGCCTCCGTATCACAGACTCACAGCATCCACAGGGACACTGAGCATGGAGCCAAGTCTGAGCAGCTCATCAATGGCAGCAGCAACAGAGCGGGAAAATTATCAGGCAACTTGGACAACGAAAAGATTTGACTGCTGGAGCTCTTTTGAGGGAAATCCTGGTAAAATGTCAAGGTGTCTGACTGACCCCAAACTTTATAATCTGTTGGTTTTTTCCCTTTTTTAATCCTTCTGAATGGCCTGGTAAAGATCAGATTTCTAAGTGACAAAGCAGTTAATTTGCAACACTTAACTGCCATTGTGATTACTTTTTTTCATTTTCAGTTGATCTCTTTTGTTGTGAGGTGTAAGAGAAATGGCTCAGGAGTGTGTGTGTGTATATATATTATATATATGGTGTGAGTCTGCAGAAGATCAGTGATTTCACAAATGGCTTGTCTTTTAGTCACTGCAAATTAGGTATTTTCAAGAACATGAATGTTTGGTATACATGGAATGACATACCTATAGTAAATAAATAAGAAAGGCTTTAAAATAAATAAGGAAATAGAAGTAAAATTATTAGAACTATATATTTTAGTGAGAACAAAACTAACTGTTACTATCAAGAATTTGGGGCGGATTTGGGGTTTGGTTTTTTTCTTTCTTTTTTCCAGTCTGGGTCCCTGAATTGCCCCCTTCTCTATCTTCTCCCCTCCCCTCCATCTCTCAGGACTTTTCTCATTCCATTTATTTTGTTATTAAGAAATACCCAGGTTTTACTTGCGCATCCACTTAATTCCAAATCACATAGAAAAAGAGTTAAGCTCTTAAGTTGATCTCTGATCTTAACTGGGCATGCTTTCTTTTTTCCCCTCTCGATCTCTTTCTCTCTCTCGCTTTTCTAGGAAAAATATCTCAAGTCGAAGTGCTAGTGCCAAACAACGCCGATCATGGGTTGTTGGTCACTTGCACAGGTGAAAATACTGGCTGTGCTAGGATTATTCTGCAGCATCAGGAACAAAATTTCCTGGACTTGTCAGTGTTGGAGATGCACTGAAAACAAAAACTTGTATTTATCTCTGTGATGCAGCAGTTCTAAAAACATACCACTAATTTGAGAAGACAAGGTCAGGCCTGACAATCCCAGGCTTCGAGCCAAATTGGACTTCTGCATACCAATGTTAGTAAACTCTGTTGCCACAAAAGGTGACTAGACTAAAGTAAAACTTCCCGCCTACTAATGCAGAAGTTGACATTAGCACACAATACCAAAAAATAATTGCTTTTTTCCCCCCTGTTTGGAGTGAAAAGCAATGGATAACTACATCCTAAATGTCTTGGATGGGTAAGAAATTCTTATGCAGCTGACAAGTCTTGGAGACTAAATACCCCATGTTCGTATAAAATAGGCATTTGAAAGATGTTATATTTGCATTTGGTGACAGCACAATTCCACTGAAATAAAAGTAATGAAATAAGTAACAAAAAGCAAACTTTTGGATGTTTTTTCCCTGCTCAGGTCACGATCAAGGTCACCTAGGAGAAGGGCTCACACACCAGAAAGGCGGAGAGATGAAAGAAGTGTTCCAACAGCTTATCGCATTAGTAATAGTCCTGGAAATAGTAGGAAACGCCCACGTTCCAAGTAAGTATACCCGGTCCTGGAGAAGGTTATGTCCTGGCATCATAAAAGACTTTAAACATTGCCTGATGTGTTGTATACTCCCTAGGTAGAACTTAACGTTTTTTTATGTTCTGGAGCTTTATTTTAATAGACAAATACTTCCGTGGAGAAAAAAAAATAATGGAAGCACTCCTTCTTCCCCCATTCTTGCATATGTTTGAACACTAAATGTCCAACCAAGTCAGTGAACATTAATACGCTACTGTCTCCTAGCTGTGAGAGTTCACATTTTATTTGGACTTTCACATTTCCTTCTTGTTGGGTCATTTTCTCACGCTCTGCTTGTGCGAGCTGTATGACCTCTGCACAGAGGTCATATAGTGGTATTATGTTATTCCTACTGGTATTGCTTGACATCTCATCATATCTGCACAAATAAGGGGAAACTCCAGTTTAGCAAACCGTATGCTTTACAGTTAGCAATTATTTTACTGGCAGAGTGGAATGTGAAGTATGAATCAAGAGGTGCCTTTTTTGAGAGCACCTTGCATATAGTCTCTCTGAACCTATTATAATCAAAATGGCATACCTACCATTATTTCAGCTCACTAATTGCAGAAGAAAAACATTTGCAAAGCATGTGCCCAGAAGGCTTTGAAATGTTTTGTCTCTAATGTTTTGTGGCATGTTGTGTCTTTAACATGCAAGGAAGTGAAAATTTTTCATGCTTGTATATGTACATCTAAAGTGTACACAAAACCCCACACATTGAAGTTACTAAACTGATCATACAGAATTTTTCTCCTGATCGGCGAAGATTTAGTCTTTAACCTGTTTCCCCATATCTCTTGTGGAATAAGAAGCAAAGAGAGCACTTTCAACTTCATGGTTATTAAAAAATTTCTATTGTTTCTTAAGATAACTTTCCATCTCTTGACAGTCTCTAATTAATTGATGTGTGGTATGTGTAATTGAGAACTTCATCAGTATCCTTCAACTGATTGAGTTTTTCGCATTCATCAACTCGAGATAATAGAGGCTTCTGTGGAATTTAGCATGCAAATTTGGTTAAGAGAAAAGATATGGAAGCTTAAAATGTTTTTCTTCCTATAAACACATGCAAGAATTTTTTCACAGCCCTGTGCTATTTTTAATGCTATGATGACAATTGTGAAACAAACTAGATTCATCTTTGAACAATATTTTTTATATAGGTAGAAATTGTAAACTTTTGTTAGGCCTCAAACAGGAAAATGGAACACTACACAATAAAATATGGCAGTAAGTGCAAAAATGAAGACTGAAGAAAGAATATTGTAGTTAAACGTAGATGAGGATGTTTTGCAGCTCTGATTGCAGAAAGCCTACTGTTTCAGCCTGCTAGGACTGACGTTAAATTTTCAAGTAAAAATGTAGATGCTGTGATGGACCAGTTTTCATCTTCAGTTATGGAGTAGATTCTTCGCAACGGTGTAATGGAAGCAAGGTTTGGGTTCAAGGTCTATTAAAAGCTAATTAGTTTACTTGGGCTTTCTATGAGTGAGTAATTTATATTTTGCCTGATAGCTGAGAGCAGGTTTCAATCCTACATGGCAGCAGTCAGACGAGTGGTTTTTATTAACCACAGTTACACTAAGAAGTAGGCAAGCTTTAGAATCCAGTACTGTCAGAGGACTGAAAATTAGAATTAATAAATACTGCAATGTTTTAAACTTGCTCAGGGCATTAATCTGATATCATCAGTGATGCTGAACAGCTAGCATTGCCTGTAAATTTTTAGGTATATTTCCAGAAGAAAATATGTAAGAACTAGGAAGCTATGCTTTACTTTGACTTGTTTGGGAATTACTGGCTCACTGCTTGTAGAATGAGGTGTACTTCAGAATAAATATAACAATTGTTTTTTCTTCTGCTTATCCTGTACCTCGCTTGCCATCATAGTCATTTTAAGAAGAAGTCTAATGTAAATTAGTGTTTTAATCTGACTGCAGTGAATTACTTTCCACAGAGAATATGCATAGTTCTTTTATGCTAGCTTTTGTACTTAGAAAAATATTTAAAAATAAGCCTAGTTTTAGCAAATGGACTGTTCTAAAAATAGAAAATTGATAGACACATTGATTCAGCTGTTATGATGTTTATTCATCATAATCTGAGATGAAAAACACCGAAAAAGCTTGCTGTGATATATTCTTCTTGCATGATGAATGTTTGCTGAGATTTTCAAGAGTGTCATGGTGTAACCCCAGCTGGCAACTAAGCCCCACCCAGCCGCTCGCTCACTCCCCCCTCCCGATGGGTTGGGGGAGAGAATCGGAAGGGTAGAAGTGAGAAAACTCGTGGGTTGAGATAAAGACAGTTTAACAGGTAAAGCAAAAGCTGCGCACACAAGCAAAGCAAAACAAGGAATTCATTCACTCCTCCCCGTCGGCAGGCAGGCGTTCAGCCATCTCCAGGAAAGCAGGGCGCCATCACGCCTAACGGTGACGTGGGAAGACAAACGCCATCACTCCAAACGTCCCCCCTTTCCTCCTTCTTCCCCCAGCTTCATATGCTGAGCATGACGCCATACGGTGTGGGATATCCCTTGGGTCAGTTGGGGTCAGCTGTCCCGGCCGTGTCCCCTCCCAGCTTCTTGTGCCCCCCCAGCCTGCTCGCTGGTGGGGTGGGGTGAGAGGCAGAACAGGCCTTGACTCTGTGTCAGCCCTGCTCAGCAATAACTGAAACATCCCTGTGTTATCAACACTGTTTCCAGCACAAATCCAAACCACAGCCCCACACTAGCTACTGGGAAGAAAATTAACTCTACCCCAGCCAAAACCAGCACAAAGAATTAAGTATGAAATATGTTCACAGCTTGATTACATTATGATGTTTTAAGAAACTGAGCATTTACAGTACATAATTAGCTAGTCAAGGAATAACCGACTTTGTAGCTGATGTTTTTTGTATAGTCATGAAAATGTTGGAGGCCAGTGGAGCTGTGGGGTTTTTCTTCTGCCACTTAATGATTATTTATGAAAGAAAAGTGTAAGGATGTTTTGCAATTTTCAGTCTTGAATGTTAAATTCTATATAAAAATCAGATATCTGTATGATAAATTCTAAGCATCAGAGGTGTACGGTATTTATGTGGGAATTTAATACGTTATAGCATAGCTGCTTTTAAAGTAGCAAATTCCTAAGAAAATCAAAATAAAGGAACCAATAATGTGATACTTAAAAGATGGCTTAAAGTTTTAGTGTTTTAAGATGTTCTAGAAGCTTCAACAACATTCTTCTGAAGAGACTTCTAGCAGTGCATGCTAGAGGGAGATGCCTACAGTGAGGTATTGCCTAACTCTAATTAAGGCATTACTCTAGCAATTCTAATTACAGTAATATCAGTACTGGTATGTAAATCATACAGACATAAATCCATAACCATGTATAAAGATTTTGATAGTTCCGTCTCTAGTATATTACTAATTGAATTCTCTTTGAGCTTAATATTGCATATGAGGAGGCTACCTCTGTTTTCCCCTTCTGTCAATAATGAACGCATCAGGTACCCCTAAGTCCGTTGTTCGGGCTCTCATAGTGACAAACATTTGCGTATCTGATTTCCCGGTCATAAATGGTTTGCACTTAAAACATGTTGCTAGGCCTAGGTTTGTTTGAGTGGCATACAAGAGCTTGTTTATGATTTTGAGCCTGCCGTTTGTCGCGTTACGGATTTGATCACAAGAAAAGGGGTAATTTCTTTTAAAAAAGCAAACAAACAAACCATGGATTTGCCTTGTAGATCTTTTGCATAGCTATGATTCCATGGTTTGTTCATTTATGAGCTAGGAAAATTGTAAGGGATATAAACTCTTACACTTCTCATTACATTCTAAGTGTCTGATGTCGTTTGGGAAGGAACTTCCCTCTAGCAAAGTTATTCTGCAAATCTCCAGTGGAAGACTTTTCTTTGTCATCCTTCAAACTATCAAATAGTGGCCAGTAATTCCTGTGTACCCATGAAGCAGCCTTCTGAGTGACAACCTCAGGTACTAGTAGTTGCCTAATGTAATATCTTAAATACTTTCTCAGAAGCTCTTTTTTGCACAACCATAGAAGTGCAGTATTGGAAGAGCTTCTGAGAAAGTATTTTGCACAACCATAGAAGTGCAGTATTGGGGTAAGACTGTCATGCTTGCTGAATGCCTGAGAAGTACCCTGTGGAAGAGGGATACATAAGCTTTTAGAAGCATGAAAAGTAACTTCAACTGAGCTAGTGTAATATTGCTTTAAATATTCTTCAATAAATTATTTTCTTCTCGCAGAAGTCCCCATGAAAAGAAGAAGAAGAGGCGGTCTAGATCACGTACCAAGTCCAAAGCTAGGTCTCCTTCACCATCCATGTCACCAGGCAAACCATCCACACACAAAAATTCTGTACATTCAACTAGTGTCTCTCCTGTGGAGAGCAGGGAATCCAGCCAGGAACGCTCCAGGTAATACGCTCTTTTACTGTAATATTACAGTGCTGATGTCTCTTGACTGTGAGTGTGTCTTCTGACCTAACTTGTATGGTGAGGAACTCTCTGTGTGTGTGATGTGTGCATAGTAAAAGTAGAAGACACTGGGAGGACAGCACTACGTGCATCAGTCTAATGAAGACATTGGATCTCTGTTGCCTACTGGAGTAAACATCTCAATATACTCTTACAGTAAAACTGGTGCAGAAAATTCTGCAACCTAATTCTAAGTTAGAAATTGGAAACTGACTGAATGGGATAACTCTTTGAAGTAGAATTTTAATAGGGTGGTTTGAATTGTAATGTGTGTGCAAGATTCATAATTAAATTATTTCTACAGAATATAGAACGGTCCTGTAAAAATTCCTAGGCTGTTCAGATTTCTCTGTATCAGTTGTACGAGTGACTCTTCTGACTGTGACTTATCATGGCTTCTAGTTGAATGAGAGAACTGTTGACTAACATCTGAGAGACTTGTACAATAAAACCCAAAATCATGATGGTGAGTGAAATGCATTTTAAAAACATTTACTATAAATTTCTAATTCTAATTTTACTTTTTTAGGGGAGTTTCTCAGGAAAAAGATGGCCAAATCTCTTCAGCGATTGTGTCTTCAGTGCAGAGTAAAATCACTCAGGTACAAATAAACAAATTCAGACTATGTTGCCTACTTAAATGTGTCCGTCATATCGTTTTCTTCTCTTAACTACCTTGTACAATTCTGAGCTTTGCATATGATGTAGACATGTTCATTGTCATTCTTAATCTGTTTGCTTATGAGAAAAACAATTTTGTTACTTCTCTAGCTACTGTCCTTTCAAGTTTAATCAAGCCTCTAAAGACCAAGCTAGATTCATTATGCTGCAGTACATCCACTGTTAAGATATGAAAGTCCACACTGTGATACAATACCCCAGTTACCAATCGCAGGTATTACTGAGAGCCCATCTTACCATGTAGTGCTCTTAACAAGTTTCGTGGAAGAAAGAAAGAAGGAGAAATGCCTTGGCAAAGGCTAAGTTTGTAGTGTTGGCAGAAGAGGAAAAATATGTCCTCTTGCAAACTGAAGTAAGTGTATGCTTTGCCTTAAGCAGTATCTTCAACTCACTTATCTTACCTTTGTTGCTCTTTATGTCTCTGAACTATTGTTGTTATGATTTCGTTGATATATTCAAGTTTGCTGTGAACCATGGCATATCAGGAATGTGCCTCTATATGCTGTGCAATAATCAAAATGCATTCAGCTTCCCTAACGCAGTTTTAAGATATCCGACCTCTGTCAAAATAATACCATTCCTTTTTTAAAAGCTACTGCATGGTATCACTCTTTAAAATTTTTAATTTCACTCATCCTCTTAGAGTCTTCATGCATATTTAACTTTCTTTCAATGGAATATGCCAAGTTTAGAGGAGGAAAGCTCTTAATTATGCTTTGGAAAATTTACAGTATAAAATCAGAGTTGCTTTTTAAGTTCCCATTTTTTCAATGGATAGATTATTCTTTCAATAAATTAATATTGTTCAAAGATTTAATTCTGCTAGCGAAATAGTGGTAGTTGGGAATTAATACTAGTAGACTAGTACCTTACGTAGCATATTTGATCCGTTTTTGATGAGAAACCCAAAACAAGAATATTCAGGAAAATAGAAAATAGCAAGTATAGGCACTGGAGAAAGAAAATGGAGTACTACCACCATAGTATTTCTTAGGCTACCAAACAAATGCATGGAAATTCCTGGTATGAGAAATGAAATATGAACTACGTCATCGTCTTCAAAGTAGAGTAAACATCCCACCCTTTAAAAACATATACCCTTCAGACAAAGCTAATTGGTTCCTGCATTTCTTGGGTTAAATATTGCTTATGGCATAGCATTTGCTAGTTTAATATTAGTCTGCTTGCTTGAAGTGCAGCTGTAAGAGGAGGAAAGATTACTATATTAAAATACAGTTCTTTTTTGCAAATAGTAACTGAGAGGAGTGAAACTTCTGTGAATCTGCAAGGTATTTCCCAATATAATTAGTTTAGCTTCTTTTTATCTTTAAGGACCAAAAGAAATGCAAATACAATTTACCGAAATTATTAGTAGATTATTTTGCTGCCAATGTGCTGGCTGACCCTGACCAATTCAGTATCTTTTCTCACTCAAATCCTTCAGTCTGTAAAGTGGGATAATGATGCTGAATTCCCCTATGAAGTGTTTTGAGAGCTTCAGATGAAAAATGCTTTAAAAGAACTAAGGATTTTAATTCATTTATATTGCATTTGTGAAGAAGTCTTTTTAAGTAACTTTAATTCATTACTGATACACGCTTTTTATTTTGTGATCATTTTTTGCAACCCAATTATGCGATGCCATTTACATGAAATTTCATTTCCTTTTGTAATGCTGTTCCCACTGGATATTCAGACAAGACTGAGAGTTGCTATTTGGTTTCACAACAGTCTTAATGTTTCCGTCACTCTGTCATATGTGAAAATACCGCTGCTATGTAAATTTTTCGTTCAGGTTTACAAAGCAAACAAAAAAAGCTTTCTGTTATAGAGTTATTGTTAGCACTCTCTTCTTACCATCTCTCTCTCTCTCTTTTTTTCTTTTTTCTTTTCTTTTTTAAACTGTCAGTGGTTAGTAGTTGTGTGTTCATTACAGTTTTTGTGAAGATACAGTCATAGTTTCTTTCCATTTCAGTTGACATGATTTCTGTTTTGTTGTATAGAAACTGCTCTAAATATTTATGCAGAGCACTTTGTAGCATTTTAGTAAAAACAGACTTCAGTTGCTGTCGTAGGAACTTTCTCCAAATTATTTCGTTCATTTAGCCTAAGGACTGTTAATATCTGATGGTCATGAATCTAAATATTCTATGTGACTGGAGTATAAGCTAACCCTTTCATGCAGGTTTTTGCAATCGCATGCTTTAGCTCTGTTCAAAGCCCAGACATGTCTGATCATTTTCCTTTTATTTTCTACAGGATCTTATGGCCAAAGTGAGAGCAATGCTTGCAGCTTCCAAAAACATACAAACTAGTGCCTCCTGAGACTTGTTGAACTGACCATCAAGAAATTGTGTGAAAAAGAACAATATAAAAAGAACTGCCTCATCTCAAATGTACAGCTGAGCTTAGCTCACTTGGTTCACAACTCGTCTAATATTACCAGAACTCGAGGAGCTAAAACCTATCTTTCTGTACAGAAGCATCTCCTTGAAATTTCATTAAACTTTTTCAGCCAGAATATCTTTGGAAAGTTTTTGGTTTTTGTAAATTGATTTTTTGACTAATTCTTCAGTAACATTTTATGATCAGCAGTCTATATGTGTATATTTGTAAATACCATGTTTCTGTGAAAGAAGTATTACACAATAATAAAGAAGGAAACATCTTTCATTAGCTGGAGTTTTTGTGGTGTCCTTAATTGTTTGTGGTTGACTTTTGTTACAAATTAATTTTCATTTTCTTTTTCTTTAGTACTTTCTGCTTTTTAAAATAACAACTGTCTAGCCTGCCTGACCACTTTAAGCTGGGAAATACTTTTTATCTTCCTTCATGCACTGAACGATCCAAGAAGAATGCTTGTTTGCTTGGATGTTAGTAGTGGATGGTTTTTGGACAAGGACATGATTTTCTGTCCATCATTTAGAAAGATCTCTGAGCCTCCATTTGAGGAGTTGACCCATTGAAATCAATAACTAATGGTCAGTAGCCCCTTTGTCTTAATGTGCCTTGTTCTCTCTAGTTAGCTACAGAAAAGAGAGTATATTTTTGTGGTCATTTAACAGGCATACTTTACAGAAATCCAGCATTCTTCTGATTTAACGTTTCATGCGGTTGAGAAAAGATGCTTACTAGCTTATGTTTTACTGACATATACCAGTTAACACTTTGCAGAAAGCTTGTGGCCTCAGTATAATTGCACGTTTGTTTATTATGCATTCTTTGTTGTACACTGAGACTATTTAATTTTTTAATTGAAATATTCTTAAAATGAGTACAAAAAGGCATGTGTGAATTTTTCCCCAAGCCTGCTCTAACTAAGGTTTTGTAATAGCTGGTGTATTCAAAAGGTGCCCTTATTGGCAGTTATCTGATTCCATAAAGAGTGGAATCAGGGCTTTTAATGACCCTGAAAAACTCTGTGATCTATAATCAGAAAGATTGTGGTTATAGTGACTCATGTCCTAATTTTCTCAAATTTTATAGAGAGTAGGTGGAAGTTGGAGATGGATTAGATAAATTAATGTGGTAAAGTTTACGCTTGTTCACAAACTAGTTGGTAAGTTAACTACGTAAAACTACACAGATTAATAACTCCAATGCAAAATCTTTTTGTTCAAAGGAAGGGGAGGAGAAACAATGCATTCATATAATTCAAGCTTTGAGTACCATGATGGTCAGCATGGTAGTTGGTATGCCACTTGCTGGTGCTCACTTGGAATGAGAGAACAATATTTAAACCATTGGAAACAATAGTCAATCAGGTTTCTTTTCAATTTTTGGCCCATAATAATTAGCAGAGTTTACACTCCTACAAACAATATAAAATGCTGTATCTGATGCAGAGAAATTTCATTGTGCACATAAATTGTGATGAAACAGAGCCATCTAAATGGTAATGCAGAATCATGTTATCCACTGTTTACATAACTATTTCAAAGTTATTTGTAATGTTTTGACTAGGACAAAAATAACTTTCAACCAGTGCAAGAGAGAGAACGTTTTCTCTGTACATGTTGATGAAACTACTAGTGGAGACAGAGATAAAAAAGGGTAAAGTAAATTTTATAGGCAGCCGGTGCAGATTGTTGTGCAGTGTTAAATTTACAGCAGCTTTATTTTTCCCTCCTAAATGGAGTTAAAAGTCTCACCATGGTTAAATAATTGGCAGCTTGGATGCCAGTTGTTTGTCATGTAATAGGAAAAAAGCCCAACTCTTTGATAAAATAGACTGGGCAGCTTGTTTAGCTGCTGCTTTGCAGATTTATTCTCTTTGGGAAGGTTGTTGCTTTAATGACTTCTTAAAATATTTTACCTCCCTGTGAGCAAGTCTTTTTCTTCTTTTTTTTTCCTTTTTTTTTTTTCTCCTATTCCCTTTTGTGGTATGAAGTGAGATGGAGCGTTTAGCTCCAGGAAAATTTAGATTAAACTGCATTTTTATACACTCTTTGTTGTTTACTGAGATTTGTTTGCATTTAGCACTCTCTCATGGGTAGTTGCATTCTCCAGAATTTAAAAAGTAGTAGTCTTTTTATTGTGTTGTTCTTTCTCTTTCCAACCAGAATGGACATTTTCACCATATTAAAGGGGCTTGAACTGCTTTACCAGAATAATTCCTTTGTATGTATTCACATTTAGAAATCGATGCTGCTTTTTTGGTCTGTCTTCACAGGCACTAGCTGTGTTGTAACTGCTTGTAAATACAGCATGGAGCTTGTGATACAATCAGTACAATTTCTGGTGTCTGGTATGTCAGGAGAATGTGTAACCAGTATCAGGAAAGTGTCTTAAGAACTTCAAACTGGAAGATTTTCAAATTTCTATTTTCCAGCTATGGATTTTCAGTGCAACCCCTGGAAGAGGCCTCTCTGTGGAGGACCCTGCCTAAGCCTCTGGGACCACAGGCAGCAGGTCTGGGATTTGCAGAAAAGGGGAACTGGACTGCCTCTCACACCCCACCTCCCATCCACAGGACACAAGAACCGTACGTACTCAATTTCTTGCGATGTGGCCGTGCACCAAGGGGCCTGGAGAGGCCCTGTGTCATCTGGCTGTATCGCCAGAATCTTGCTTCTGATGGGAAATACATGAGGTTGCTACAACGGGGAATTAAGAAACTGGGAGAGCTTCAGTTGGAAGAAAGTGGGCTTTGAGTAGTCATGAGGATGGCACTGTGGCAGCTCTGAGTTGTCAGCAACTAGTTTTAATTTTTCAAATTTCTCAGTTTTGTGGAAACAATATAACGTGAGATTGCTTTGCTTTAAATTCGGTCAAATACAGTAATTTAAGCAACTCTTGAGCTGTAGGTACTTTGAATTATTGCCTCTGTGTGCGTGTCACAAACCAGAAGGACTTGGAATATTAACGCTAGCTTTCCAAAGCGCTTTGGAAGGGCCATTTTGTCTGTAATGTGCTAGCCAGTCTTTCCTCGTTGTCTTAGGAGTTCCAGATCATAGTTTTGAAGATAAATAATTTTTTAAATAGTTTATACAACAAAACTTCGTTCTCTCTGTATTCATGCAGAGTAGCCTCAAAAAAAAAAATATTCCATGACAGACAGTAGGAGCTGCTCCACAGTTTTTTCTCTGTGGAGTTTCAGGTTCGACTGAGATCTCAAAAAAGTACTTAGAACTTTGTTAAGTTTTGAACCACTGAATCCATTTGCAGACTTTGGTATTTGCGGGTGTTACAGACATGCTTTCTCAGTGGTGGATAGCTTTATGAAACAAAGCTAATAGGACAAAGGCATTGCTACAGCAAAGGTAGCGGGTAGCCTTAAGTTCTCCACCTTTCTTTGTCAAATGGAAGTGAAATAGGTAAGTGTTAAGTGCTTGTATACATCTATTCTCCAATCCCCGTTACCAGTTTCCTTCAGAGCAGATTTCTCAGTGCAGACTTCTACTTCATCAGCTTTGCTCCGTCTGCCCATCGAGGTATAATCTTCCTAGTTCAAGAGGTGGAATTGTAATAACTTGTATTAAAAATGCTCTAATTTTGAATTAATTAGATGTGTTCAACAACTTCCTACTTGTCTCTTCAGTCAGCTGGTGGGTAACCTATTAATAAAAAAGTTAAAATCATTTGGCCATCTCAGTATGTACTTTCTGGTTTTCTACACGTGAAGAGACAGTGCTTCCACTTGTAGGGCAGCTTCTGTTGAGCTGAGTTAATGGTTTGGCGCTGAGCAATTTGGCTCTGTCAGGGAGCTGACAGCTACTGAGATGTATCTGCGGTCTCTTGGCATTGATCATGATTTCACATCTGTTGTCACTTGTAACTCTTTGTATCATAACATTTTGTTTGACACCAATTATTTTGGAATGTACACTTTCTCACTTGTAAACTTCATGCAATAGAGACAAAATCATAGTCTCCATTTTTCAATGGGGCAATAAATGATAACATTTAGAATTCATGTTTTCTTGGATTTAAAGCAATGTCTGTTATCTTTTTTGAAGAAATTTTATTGGGAAATCCTGTTTAATTAAATTTCTACTTAATTAAATTGCATTTATCATCTATTCCTCTTCTCCCATCCCTACCCAGCAACTAATTATATGAAGCAAAGAAGTAAAAGACTTGTGTATGGAGGTTAGTAAAATGCTAAAGCATCTTCTTTACTAATTTTTCTTTTGCCTCATGATCCGAAAGCATGAAATACAGCATTGCACTGGTCTAACATCCGTATTTTCATCTCGTAAATTAACTTGGCTATAACTTTATGAAGATTTGTTTGAAATTCTCCTAAATGCAGCACTTAAAAGTTGAAAGCTCAGTGTATGAATTTTTTTCTGTTGTGATTTAAATATGAACATGTTCTGACTATTTTGTTTTGCTTTTAGACAGATCCTTTCAGCACCAAAAGTGTAGTTCGGTTAAGTATTACATATAAAAGGAAAGGCTGTATTGGAGCAGTTGGTTGGAAACTAATACCTGCCTGCACGCTAATTAGGTTTCAGTCTTTCTGGTGGCCAGCTGGTGTGGTATTGCGTTTGTTATTCTGTTTGAACTATCGAAAGATTCTTGATAATTCTTGATGCAAAGCATGTCTTTGATTTTTGCCTTAATTTTCCCCGCTCTGGATTACACAGGAGGTGAATACAGATACGGAAATACCCTACTGGATTTTGTATAATCTTAAAGCAAGTCCTGACTGTTTATAACAAATCCACTTTTACCTTCCAGTGAACTTGAAACTTCCATGGTATTAATTTAGTATCTTTAATTTGAATGGAGATGATAATCTCTTGGCAACAATTAATCCTGAACATGTAGCATGACAAACATTATAAAAAGCTCTGCCAGACCATTTTAAAAGCGATGGTGATGATCTGCCATTTCTGGATCACTGCCATACTCTCCTCGGGAGATGTGCTATGACTTTTTTTTTTCTGATAAGGACAAAATGGCTGCCCATCTGAACGCTGACAAACTCATTTTTCTCTTTAGACTGAGTATTCAACTGTTGATCTCTAAATGGAAAGTGTGATAACTTCTTGGTGTTATTTGACAGTGTTATAAATACAGCTGCCTGGTAGGGTAAGAGAAATCCCAGTATGCAAGACTGGAGAAGGGCAGATGCCAACTTCACCAGACAACATAGGGTGGCAGATACGATACGTTACTCCAGTGAAACTGGCAAAATTTGGGGATCCAAGCTTTTCCTTGTCCTGTTTCTTGTAAAATAAATTCTAAGGATGTATTCTTCCAGGGAGAAGTCCTGTATATGCTCATATTTCCTCTATTAAAAAGTAGGAGGATTTGGGGTTTCTTGTTAAAATGCAATCAAAGAGGTTTATCTGCAACTTTATTTATTAGGATATGGTAGCCTTGGTGATTGTAGGACTGTCTGTTAAATTATTGCTCTCGCTTGTTAAAACAGCTTTTTTCCTTCAGAAATGCCAAAGCTTGAAAAAAACTAACCTTAACTCTCATGAAGAAATAGGTCAGAGGGTTGGGCATCACAAGGAAGGAAACAAACGTAACCTGTGATCTCTGTTCCTCCTTTCTGAAGCTCTAATAATCTAATTCATTTTCTAAGGAAAAATGGAAAGGAAAAATTCATTTTGTAAGGACTGATGAAAAGATGAATATTTTTCCACCTTGAGTAAGTGTGAGAAGATATTTCAGCCTTAAGCTATTGAGCCAATCAAAAGTACACTGTCCACAGGTCTTTGAGTGCCCTAGCTTATGCACAGTGAAGATTATAAATCACCAAGTACAACGATTAAAAAAATGGTGGGATAGGTGAAGCCTGTGTTACAATGGCATTATTACAGTCCATTTTCAGTAAGCTGTCTATGCTGCAAGAGAAGTTGGAAAGCTATATGACCTTGACCTCACGTAGAAACCTTTTCCCAGTGAATACTCAACACAGAGTGAAAAGGCTGTTACTCCAGAGGTCTATTTCTAGCAGGAAACCTCTATTCCCTTGGATTCTTACGGTAAAATACGTGGGATTTGAGTGTGATGGTATAGTAATGACAGACAGAGGAATAAAGGTTCTTTAGATGCCCCTATCTATTGTTTTGTATTCCCAGAACAAAACATTTCATGTATTTGCATAATAAGAAGCCACCAGTTTACTCAGTTGAATCACAAATTGTGAAAGCCTTTGAGTTTGTAAGTTAATAGTTTTCTCAGAATTGCCATTGCAAAGAGAGAATAGACGATCATTATTCTTTTGTGCGGGTCCCTTATCTGTTTGGGTTCACACTGTCCCTGTGAGTTGTGCTGCAATTTATCAGTGGGAAGATATTTCCAGCTCATTTGTGTTCTCTCTGTCAGGGCCCTGGATGCAGTAATAGACCTTAATGGTCCTGACCAGCCTCGCGTGGGGCCTTTACCCACAGCCTCTGACCGGAGACTACCTTCCAGCTCAGCGCCTTCGCTCTCTGCTAAGCTGGTTGTAGGTATGTCCGTCGCAGCTATCCCTGCGCCTGACTGTGGACCCTGTTGACCTGGACCTTGACCCACAGGCTGACTTCCCAGCTTGGCTTCAGAGCTGCCTTGTCACCACACGCCTGTCTGGCAGTCTGGACTCTCAGCTGATCCCAGCTGCCGTGCCTGGGCCTGCCCTGCTCACTTGGGTACCGTGGGGCTGTGCCCGGGCTGGTGAAGTCCCTGCCCTGCCACCTGCGTTACCGTGCTGAGCTCCTAGCTCCCATCCTTTGGGGAGCAGTCGGCCCTCGCTGCTCCCTGGCTCTCATTGCTCAAGTCTAACTCACTGGCTGTTGTCATTGTCCAGAGAGGTTGTGGAGTCGCCATCCCCGGAGACTGTCAAAACCTGGCTGCGTGTGGTCCTAGGCACCCTGCTTATCTTGCTTTGAGCCGAGGGCTCAGCTGAGACGATCTCCAGAGGTCTCTGCCAACCTCAGCTATTCTGTGGTTCATGTTTGCTAACACTCCAAGACTGGCTGTCTTAATCAGGGTGGAAACGACCAGTTTTGCCTCCGCTCTGCGTATTCTAGGTGAAGCTGTCCCCTGTGTCTGGAATAGCTTTGCAGAGGTATATTAAGTCCAAAGGTGAATGCCCTCTCTCTTACCACAATAGGCAATAGAAATTGTCTCAAAGACTGAAAAAAGCCAGTATACCAAAGTAGCCTTTATTGAACTCCTTCACCTTCGTAAACGACACATTTAAAAACATGATATGCTACGTGATCTGGGAAACCTCATAGCTGAGCATTGGCAGCTTCGTGATCCAATTAAAACACTCCCTGAACCCACACATCCCATTGCCAAAAACTTTCTATGCTTTAAACCTTTGTACATCACGTAACGATTTGTCTGCAGTTGCATCTTCTGTTCGTGCTTCTTGGATGGGTGTAAGCTTGTCTGATGTTTTTTAATCAGGAAATGGTAGAAATTGACAGCCTCAAGCTGTCATTGCACACAAAAACATTGAGATATATATCTATTAATCCTGCAGAAGGAGCACGTTAAATTCCTACTGTTCGTAGTCTCACGTTGGAACTAATATTAGCTAATGACTTTAATGGTATCGCACTTGGCAAAAATTAAACACATCTTTCATCCTTTCCTAAAGCTATTATATGTTGAATTTAAGAGAATAGTGTAAAAATGAGTGAGCTATGCTGGCAAATCTGATGGCATTTGTCCAGTGTTTCTTAGCTGGCAGAGACATACACTCAGTTCTGACAACCTAATGATTCTGATGACACTGTGATAGTTTTTTGAGCATGGGTACAATAAGCGGTGTTGAAAAGCTGTTGTTCTCATACTATGACAGTGAAAATTTGCTGGATTTTAAGGTCAGTGCAACTTTGCCAACGAATGAAGTCTGGAATCTTTACAGGCAGAAGCAATTCTGTGTTTCCTTCCCAGGATAATGACTACTTTACATGGAGCTGAGGATAACAAGCAGTGTGCAATCAGACTGCTTGCTTTACAGAAATGATTCAGCTGCTGGACTTCAAAATCATTGAACTTGCTTCCTCTTTTTGGGAGTCTTTCAAGCCCAATGCAGAAGTTATTCCTAGATTTCCCAAATCATATGCTTTCTGTAACATCTAAGTTAGGTAGGTCCTTTTTTGTAGAGGGCAAATGGGTTGAATGCCATTTTATAAGTAGGGGTTTGGTTTAATTGTCTGTGTCTCTATCTGAAGCAATAAGCAGTTTACTCTTTCCTATGGATAAGTGGGTGATATCTCACAGAGAGATAGAAATAGAAAGAGCTATTGAGGATGTGCATGGGTGAGAGACCTCTGCTCTATGGACTGGCTGCTCATGATGAAGCAGGGGAGTACTTAGATTTGCCAGCTACTCAGTTTAGAGTCACTAGAGAGTTCCTGCTGCATACCGTGTGCTGAAGATTGCACTGTCAGCGGCACTCTGAAATGTCACTGAGAGTTAGGTTTTGTCTCTTGCTAACTTCTCAGTATTTTCTTGTGACAATGCAGAAGAGCACAAATGTGATGGTCTTATTCAAGCCACAAGCAAACACAAGATACCAACTATTCTATAAAGAAATTCTTTGCCCTTACGCTTTAGGAATATGCAGGTACAGTAAACGCTACTATTTATCCTTAAATAACGGTTATGTTGTGGGAAATCTCCTTCCGTCAGTGGCCTGTCTGCATGGGAAGAGAGAATAGAATGTATTCTAAATATCAGTTAAAATAGTGTACAGAGTTAAAAATGTCAAGAATAGATTCAAATGGGTGTTACAGATTGCACGTGGAGACTTGTTCAGGTTCAGGCAAATATAGCTTAGATCCCACAGCTGACATCATTCAGGAAGTCAGACCACAGGTAAAATGGAACCAAGTAGGATGATGTCTGGTTTCAACTACAGTTCAAGATTATTCCACTGCTGGGTTGGGTTTTTTTTTTCCTTGTTGTTTTTTTTTTTTTTTAAATCTTGTAAAAGCAAGGTCAGTATCTAACAATAGAAGACGTAGTTCTGTATTTCATTGGGTTTGGCTCGGACTCACTGATGTTCTTTCTCATTTGGGAGCGAAGAAGGGGAACAGTATTATGACTTAATGTACTCAGATTTGAGAACTGAGTTGTGAAAAACTGAGTCAGAAGAAATTAACCACTTGGCTGAGACATCATCTAAACAATGACAGGTGATTCACAATAGATTGAAATGTCAAACCAAGTCTTTATTTATGTACACTGTACATCTAAAACCAGCAGTAGGTGCATGGGTGAGAGCTCACCTGGGGAGCTATACCTCCATTGCCAGTGGTCTGTAGCTGTGGCTCAAGGTAATGCACTTAACTGCTATTTTTCGTGCTTCAAAGTTGTCTCTTCCCATTGAACCTTGCTGGAGATCTGGAGAACATCTTGTGAAGTCTGAAAATAATGACAAGTTTGGGCAGAGATCCTCTCAGGGAAATACTTTCTTGGCCACTTAAAAGGCTGGTGGCCAAGTATCTCCATACAGTCTCTCTAATTTATTGTTCCGTTTGTGAGTGGATCTCTGCTGGATGAAAGCGGCTAGTCCTCAGATGCTTATAAGCACTCTTTTCCTTGTGGTACATGCTTTCTGCTTGGCTAGGGACTCACTTATGACTGGTCCGGCTTCATCCTGGGCCTCTTGAAAGTCCCTATCTCATGCCAAAAGTCACAGCATTCTCTTAGGAAAGAAGTAAGCAGCTGTGACCCTAAAGTAGTACCCCGTGCTGGATTTTTGTGTTTCTAATGCTGAGTACCTCAAAGCTCGGTTCTAACTCTGAACTTGACGGCCCATTCAAAACCCTTTGTTTCAAAGTGTCTCATCATCTTAATACTGGCACTTTCAAGACCAAAGTTTTACAGCTTTTAGCCCTTCGCTAGTAATGAGTTTTACACCTTAATAAAAGCTCCAGCAAAGTAGGATCTATCTGCAATTTCTTTCAAGTCACTGAAGAGTCGCTGATTTCATTCAGGCATTGTCAGCAGTACAAAAGCAGCTTCTCAACAGTCTTCTATAAATGAACTGTTGCCTTAAGAAACAGCTTCCTATTACTTGTTCTTATATAGTTACTTTTTCCATTCGTATCACATAGTTGGAGTTCAACTGAAATCTTGTTCACTCTGTTATAAAAAACATTCAGTACCATTTCTATTGCCTAGACAGAAACTAGCAGTGGGGAGGTTTCGCAGAACCTCCCCGAAAATGCATGATCTTTGCAGAACGGACTGCTTGTAAAAAGCCTTCCAAATCCTCCTGTTGTTCATACCACAGAGGCCAGGACTGTGAATGATCTGCCAATAAATAAAAATGACATGTCAGTCACACTTGCTTTTCTCCACCTTCTTAGAGGGGTATTTCAGCGTTCAGCACATAGCTGAACTCTCTGAAAAGCATTCCAGATGATCACTCATTGTGTCAAATTATGCTGCATTATGTAGATAGGTGGCTATTTGCTGGTATGCAGCTGTAATTCGAGTTACATATGTGGGCTTATTAGGCATGGCTTCAGACAACGGCAGGAAAAGAGGGAAGTATTCCATATTTAACAGCCAAAGCAGTATGAAAATAATAGTTAAGAAGTGCCAGCTGGGGACGGGGCCACTCGCCGCACTGCCATAGGGCTGGGGAGGGGAGGACGTGGTGCGGTGCTGTCCCGCCGGCAGGATGCTTTATGCAAGATCTTGCCTTCTGCTAGCTCCGCTACTTGAGCACGTCTGCTGGTTCACACGGGCACTGAGCTCTTACATGACTGATGGGACAAATAACTTCACGACCATTTTGAGAAAGCAGTGCTGACAACCAAAAGATTCAGGAGACTTTAATTCTTCTAAGAGGGGAGGGAGAGGTAAGCGTACCTCTGGTTCGAATAGGTGACTGTAACCACAGCTATCTGGAAACCTGTTTTTATGAAGAAAATGAAACGCTGTCATTGCGATGTAAAAATGTTCCTTTCAAAAAAAGTCAGCGGCCTGTAAATGGAGAGGAAGTCAGCCCCATGAGCAACAAATCAAATCGCATGGTTTTTATTCTGCCAACTGTTAATGTCATGAAATAACAAGGAAAAATGCTGTAAACAGTGCTGTATTGAAACACTGAATCACCGAATCTAACTTTTCTTTTAATTGGACTGTCTGGAGGATGAGCCTTTGCAGTGTCTAGAAGTACCCATGAAAACTCAAAAGGGAGAAAAGGAATATATTAAAGCGGCTAATTTGTAGCATGATGCCAGTCTGCCCTTTCCATTCTCCCTATCAACAGAAATCATAACAGGCTAATTCCTCGCTGTAAAATGTTCTTTGTTATTTGTACATCTGAAACTAATGGCATGCTGCACTGAGTGGGAAACGGGGAGAGGGGCTGGTGCTATCAGAGAAAATAATCATCTCATTCCCTTTGAGCAGCACTGAAAGTTGTTCTGCGAAAATGCTCACCCTCACCAAAGGGATGGGAAAAGCTCTCTGCTGCCACATAAAAAGCAGAGGAATTCGCCTTTTTGATTTAATATTTTAAATTATATTCTTTAGAGTTTTAGTAACAAAATTTGGTGAGAAAGAGGAGCTCTAAATTTCAGAATCTTCTATTATCTTTATTTACCCATGTTCGTAGCAAAAATGCAGGAGCTTTATTAGGGGGCGACCCCCGGGCAATGGAGTTGGTGCTCACGCCTGCGGGCTCCAGGCAGTCGCTGCTGGCCGAGGGCTGGAGAGTCCTGCGAGCGCTTCCCCTAACTCCCGCTCGGGCTGTAGGCTGCGTTGTTGACTGCACTGAGAGGTGTTCAGCTATCTGTGTCCTTCAACCCACGTCCTGCAGCCCGGCTGATGAAGGAGGACCGTTAAAGGTGCG
Organism: Aptenodytes forsteri; assembly: GCF_000699145.1. Classification (NCBI taxonomy): domain Eukaryota; kingdom Metazoa; phylum Chordata; class Aves; order Sphenisciformes; family Spheniscidae; genus Aptenodytes; species Aptenodytes forsteri. The sequence continues at coordinate 2,393,516 of NW_008794776.1, forward strand.
TGAAGTCAGTGTGTCCTTGCAGCAGCTCTGCTCCTGGCTGGAAGGTGTTTGCGTTGTGAGGCCATAGGCAACAACAGCGGTGCACTAATTACAAGTAAAGGCACGACGAAGGGATGTTTGGAGGTGTTCTGTTGCTCCTGTGTTGGCTGCTACAAAATTTAGAAGTATTTCAAGTTTTGAGTTAAAGCAAAAAAAATTTAAAAAAAAAAAGTAACAATGCAATCCTTCCACAACAAAAATATAACCTGAACCCCGGCAGCACACAGCTCTGCTGTCCCCAAATACTGAGGTCAAAGAAATCTGCAGGAAGTGCCTTTAAGAATCTGTGTTATAGCTTCAGTTTAAATTTATATTCATTACAATTTTTCTCTCTTGTGCTAGGCGCAATTTAGCCTAGCATTGTGAATGTCATTAGCTGCTGGCTTTAACTGTCAGGATTTGTACAAAAATGTTGCTATTTGACTAATTAAAGTCTGGCCAAGTGCACAACATCAGGCCTTGGGCTCTTCTGCTAATTGCAATGAGCTTTCTACCTCTTAATTTATTGGGATAAATATTATCAAAAGGCTTTTGATAATTAACAACTATTCATGAATTGCGCCTATCCCCTGTCGCCATCCGCTCAGACTGCATGCTTCCAGACCGGGAGGCTGAAGCGTTATCCCCTATAACAGCATATTAACATGCCAAGCAGGGCATCTGAAAGAGGAAAAAATGAAGCTGAGAATTTAGACTCTCTAGAAGTAAGGCAGAACCGTGGTGTGGTCAGAGCACCAGGCTGGCACTTGGTGGGAGCGTGTTCGGATCTCGGCTCTCCAACCGTCTCCTTAGGCGATCTCGTACAGATCACTTCAGTTCTACGTGAGAAAAATCGAGGTAATTTTACTTCTTTCTTTGTTCAGTGGTATGTAACCCTGGGCTTAAGGGCAGTGTGTTGTTTCTGAGACCTTTGAGCATAGCTCAGAGGTGACAGGAAAGAAAAGCTTAAACTGAGCCCAAGAGGGAGGACAAAGTACGACGCTGCGGTTGTAATGTATGGTTGAAGACTGCTGCTCTCGACTGTGAGTCCTGTATATTTGTTGTACTGTGCAATGAGGCTAAAATCTTCTGGAGACCGCACTGTAATGCAGGTAGTAATCCTGTACCGGGATGTCTGCACCCCTGTTCTGCGAGCACGATGTTCTGCGTACGCAGGCGTTTGGTAAGAAATGCACTTCCAGTAGTGTAGAGATGGACTGAGATTTCCTGGTGCCAGAGATGCTGCGTAAGACTTCTCTAACTTTTTAAACTGCATTTTTCCCCTTTTCTAGAGCTTACTCGATTTTTCAGCTGCATCATGGCATTAAAATTGGCTTTGGAGTTAATTTTAAATAGATTAAATTCTTTACTATTAGTAAATGCACATAATCTAGCGTAGCAATTTTCTTTGGTTTTGCATCTTAAATACCTTCACATAGATAAGGCAATAGTTCATACTTTTGTTTAAGAAAACAAGCTCCGTGATGATGTATGACGAATCTTTTCTCGCCTGGTTCCTTCTGATGTGTGTGCTTTTTCTTCTTTCTAGCAGCAGGAGCACTGAAGACTTCCTTGACTGATGGGTTCATTCAGGACATCTCGGAGGTGGGTAGGGAAGATAACTATTGACTTAACAGATGATGGTGGTTGATGTGAATCAAAAAGATGAATGCATAGCTAAAAATGACATCTCAGATCTTGAAACATGGGGTTTTCTGGGCTGTAAATAGTCTTTATTTAATACAAAAAAAGTGAAGCTGAACCTTAGTAATAATTCTTTCTTCAGCAGCAATCAGTCTGTGCTGGGATATTTTTATAATCCTAGCTATTGATCTTCTGAAGAGCTGTTGTGTTTGAAATAATTATTTCAAAGAAAGATTGAAGAAAAAGCAAGATCATCTTTGCACAAGAGTTTTTTTTCATCACTTAAGTATATTCATTGTAGAAATATCTCCCTCAAAAGAGGTGAAGATCATTCCCAGCATCCAGGGCTGCTTTTTTTTCTGCTCCATCTGCCAGAAGTTTTGCAGCTGGCACAATTCATTAATTCTGTTCAATCTGTGTTCTTTTAAACCAGCAATGAATTTGATAATCAGCGTGCTGGGTTTTGAACATACGGTTTTCTTTTTACTCTGAGCTACTCATTGAGTATTAGCATGCAACACAACAGCTTTTTCCAGTGCTTTCTCCGGAGAGGCAGAGTGGAAACAGCGGCATATGGATGGTGTGGTGGGATCTGCATCTCCTTGGTAGGAAACTGGTTAGCGCTGGTGGAGCTCATTGGAATCTGGTACCGTGTTTAGCTGCTATTACTGACCATCAGCACAGAATCTCTACTTGTCCTCCAAGCTGCAAGTCCACCAGGTCAGTCAGCATGAGCAGCGATGGTCTGTTTTTGCAGACTCTTGAGTCATGAGAAGCCCTTTGGCATCCAGAAAGCCGATGTTGGGAGGTGCTGGCCCTAAGTGGTGATACAAGGAGATGGTGCTCTGCTTGAGAGACTTGTTGAGCAATGAATTTGAGTGACCCAGCTCTGTTCCCGGCTGATGGGTTTGGCTTTTGTTGATCAAATAGCACTAGCAAGGGACCAGTCCTATCACCTTCCTGAAAGGAAAATCCTGCACTTGCCAAGACGGCCCGGGGCATCACAGCAGGCTGGGAAAGAGATTGAGATGAGGGAAGAATTTGTAACAGGACAACTAGGAAGCCCAAAGAACACAGACGGGGGTGCAGGGATGAGGAAGGGATACAGGAGCAGTGGGAATGGGCAGGAATAGGGAAAACTGAGAAGTCCAAGGAGAGAAAAGTGCATGCTGGGGAGAAGTCTATATAAACTTGCATAGATGCAAGTGTGGATAGATATAAACAGGGAAATACAGGCATTTGTGACCATCTCCATAACACATTATATCATTGTTACAACCTTCAAAAACATACTGCCTACCTGTCCTTATTCTTCTGAAAATCGTTGTTTCATGACAAAGCCCCAGTCCTACAAAAGCTCCTGATACATAATTCATGTAAGTACAGGATTCTGTGCTTTTTTTTCCACTTGCAGGTCTTCCTGGAGTCCTTCCTGGAGTACGGGGAGATCCCTTTATCAGGTGCAAAGCAAAGCTTTGTTTTTCCCTCTCCTCCTCGACAAAAAGCCGTCACTAGGTGCCACTGTTCAGAGCAGCGTTACAGTCCGAACGTGTACAGGACCCCATTGTACTGCCATATTCCTGTCCGCTTTCCCCTGAGTGACAAACTGCTCCCGCCTTCATCTCCACACGCGTGTAGTATCAACAGCTGATTTGTTGACCCTTGCATTTTCTTTAAATGTGTCTCGGTAGAACTGAAGCAAGGCGCACAATTTTTCTGGGAGAAATAATAGACGGGTGACTTAAGGGAGAAATCCACCCACTCCTTTACCCTGTACAAATATTTCTGTAGCTGCTGGCGAGTTCACGTGCGCTAATGAACTGAGAGCAGCTTGCCAGGACGGGAGCCCGATCCTGAAATCCTCGGCAAACCAGGGCTTCCCACAGGGCACGTGTCTGGGTGCGCGATGGGGATGGCAAAGACGGAGCTGCCGGTTGACGGCCGTGCTTGCTGGCTCCGTGTCGTCCTTCCACCCTCCTCTGTGCCCCATCCTCGCTTACCCGCAGCACTGTGCACTCCCCGGGGAAGCAGTTTTGAGTGTGGTCAAAGTGAAGTGAAATCCTGGCCTCAAATCACTGCAGACATCTCGGTGATCCTTGTCTTTCATGAAAAGCCAGCAGGATGCCTTATCTGCACTGCCCCACGCAAGTCTGATCCATCCTGCATGCTGTGTTCTCCACTGCTGCAGAAGGGGCCTTATAGGCACAGGAATTTTTATTGCATTTATTTTCCCTGTGTCCTTTTCATATACCCACATTATTTTGTACACAGCATGGAAAAACAAATAGGTTCCTTTAAATAATTATATTCTTCCCTCTGCTAAAGGTAGATTAGCTTTTTCTGATGGTTATTATTAAAAATCATACTAATTTACGCTGCTAATGACAGGTTTACTGGCATTCATGCAACTCTTACTGTCAATATAGTTAAAAAAATGACTGTATGTGTGTTATTTCAGAAGCCAGCCCTACAGAGTTCAGTCTGCAGCCAGTGGGTGCCATTCTGTTGCCTTCATCGGCATTTCAGCTACTCTTTAGCAGCGGTTAAACCCATGTGGTGTTGGTGATGGTCTTGTTGCTACAGAACCAGGGAGGGGGGGGATTCAGGAAATCAGAATTCAGTTCTGAGGTTCAACCCCAGTAAATTTCCTAAGTACCTTGGGGCAAAGCAATCTCTGCCCGGTCCCTGCTTGCAAATAGGAACACGGGCAATAGGGCCTCATGTCCCACGGCCTCAGCTCAGAGGACTGTGGTGGGTTGACCCTGGCCAGCATCAAGCCCCCACCAGCCCCTTTTTTTTTTTCTTTTTTCTGTTTGTTTGTTTGCTTTTGTATGCACAAAGGTACACTGATCAATTCTTCATTATTTAAATCCGTTTGATCAAGAGGCATTACCAACGGGGCAGGATGCGGCGTGCATCCTTTTTGTTGCTGGCTATTGAACAATGTGTCATGTTTGCACTTTAAAATCCCAGATAATTAGCGAAATGTACCCAGGGAAACCTTAATTTACAGAAGGTTGCTGAATAATTGTTACATTCATTTAAAATTAGCTAGATTGGAACATTTTCTGTTCTGCCTTTGCTGATACCCTCTGGAAATGGTGGGGATTTGGCTGTTTGCTGAAGACAAGCACCTCTGAGACCGGTAAAACATGACCTTTATGCTGCTGGGGCATGTCCTCTCGCCTCAACACACTGGCAGTATCTGCCCAGGAGGAGGGGAGCTGGGGATGGAATATGGGAAGTTTTTGATCGTATAATTGACTTCTTTCTCCTCCCCTCCCCCTGTGTGCTGAAACACCTGTAAAAGACTCTTACCTTCTGCTAAAAATAAATAAGAGGAACAGTCTCTAACACCCAATTATCTCAGACTGGGAGAAACAGTTGTGATTAAGGTTTTAAGGCAGCCTTCAAACAGGTGTCTGAAAATATGTCCAAACTGCAAGAGTCGGCAGATGTAGGGTAGAAGGGAATGCGGATAGCAGTCATTGACTTGAGAGGTGCATGGGATAATAAAAGAGGTGTTAGCAGATGGGAGATGAAAAAGAGGGATGTGGGAAGAGCAAAGCCTGTGAAGTAGCTGTTGATGGAAGAGGAAAAGTGGGAAACTGCTTGAATGGAGATGTTTGGAGGAGTGGTCCAAGGCCACCAGCTTTTGAGCGGGAGAACTGGCATGGCTGGCTGCGAGAGTGGGTTTGCCTTCTCTTGGGGAGGGAGAGCAGGAAACAGGGTGGCTGAAAAGCTGTTTTATGGAGAAAACTCAGAGTTTTCCAAATGCGTTTTTGTTTTACTCTAGAGCAAAACCAAAACCTTTCTTGCAGCCTCTGTGCCGTGCTGTCGTAGAGGCAGCCCTGCACCATGCTGCCCTGGCTGCACCGGGGCCAGGCCGGGCTCTGTCCTGGGACAGAGTGCTGTGCTCTGCCTGCTGGAGCCAGGTCTTGTGGCGAAGCCCTGGGGCTTGAGCTGCTCAGTGTAATTAATATGCATTCGATCAGGGAAAGGCTGACGATGTCTCAGTGGTAAAGGTGTTCATCTGACGGGCAATAAACCTACCCTGAGGAGAGCTGGGGGCTCTAAACCTCGACCTCGTCCCTTACTGCCATTCCTGCCTGCAGCAACCCCCCATGGACAGCCTGCCAAGGCAGAATGGTTTATTTTTGTCAAAAATGTCTCAGGCAGCCCTTGCTGTGCTGCAGCAGAAGTGTCTTTGGTGCGTCCACGCTGTGTGCCGAGATCTGAACCCAAACCGGGTATTTCCTTAGCTGCTCTGCATGTTGTTCAACTCCAGAGCACGCCAGGAGCTGGAGCGGAGGGGCTGAGATGGCTGTCCCCAGCCTGGGTCTGCCAGGCTCACCCCCGAGCATCCCCGAGCAGTCCATCACAGGGATGGTGGCTGCTGGTGCTGCTGTTTCCCTGCAGGGATGTGCACTGATCATGGCCAAAGCCATGGGCTCAGGCTCGGTGAGAAATACACGCTGCAGACATAGTCTCAAGAGATAACAACATACCCTTCTGCATGCCCACTTTTTAACAGTCCTTTCCACAAAGTGCCCTGAAACCCTGAGTTCTGTCTGAATCCATGAGACAAGAACTAATTTATTATCCCCCCCCCCCGAAATCCCACTGCTGTCTCAGTGCCAGTTTGCTCTGTTTTAAGCCTTCTCCAAATGACTCTCAGCTTCTCAGAGGCTGAGCAGGCGGACAGACAAAATCAGCGCCCCTCTCGATGCTTGTTGTGGCCTGACATACCTAATAGATTCCTGGCTGCTAGAGGCAACCAGAGCAGCTCAAGTGCCTTTTTATGACACTTGCTTTTCTTGTGAAGGAAGTGACATCTGACCCTTTCTCAGTAACAAAAACCCCTCCAGAACTCAAGGGATTCGCTGAAATTGCCAACCCGCTTTTGTCGAGCGCCGAAATGCTCGGGGGGTGGAAGCCAGGTAGCGGTGCGGCCGCTGTCCCCGCCGGGCTCAGAGTTGTTGCTCCTCGCTAACATCCGTCACGACACATGCGTCAAGCCCCAGAGACAGACGCTGAGTGAGGGCAGGGAGGGAGCAAAGATCCCAGCTCATTTTCTGCAGATATTTTGCAGCCAGAAGAGCCAGGTTTCTTTTTGTGTTACCAGATTTCGGATGTGTAGGAGAGACCTCGGCAAGGTGATGCTGGCAGAGGACTCTGCTGTTTGTGCCAGCAATCAGAGCTGAGTTAAGGGACTTGACGCAGAGAGGGGACGAGGACACTGAGTCACTGTGCAGTCTAACTCAATAAGTCGAAGGCAGAGAGGGGGGCTTTGGTGGTGCTTAATGGACTGTCCTTTAGAAATGCAATGTTTGCCTCTGGGAATGATGCACTCACCCAGCCAAGCAGGGAGTGCTTGAAGTTGAATTAGGCCGTATAATTTCAGGTTGCCTTTGAGTCAAAGAAAGTTTTTGAAGATTCATTCTTTATTTATTGACATGTTTTCTTTTGCTTCAGAGAAAGAAAAGGAAATTTCCTGCAAGTTGGAGAAAAAAAAAAAAAACAAACCACTTTCCATCTTGCCTGTAAAAAGTGCCTCAGGATTTTTATGCATTCATTGTTACAAATTGCCAGCAAAGTTAATTGGAAGACTGGAGAAAAACCCAGATTATTTTTTTTGCTTTACATGAATTCTTGTCTTTGCTTTGCCTAAAGTGCACTCAGTGCCTGTGATATTGAATGTGTCCATGTGCAGAATAAAAACGGATTGCTTCTGGAAAGTTTAAAAAAAAAAAAAAAAAAGGCAACAAAAACCAACCCTTGCATTATACCTCGTTGGCTTAAGGCTGACAGTACCTCAGAGGTACAAAAAAGATGAAGCAGTCCTCCTTTCCTCTAGTAAAGCAAATCGGAGCAATAAGCAAAGGCAAGCTTTTGTTGCGCCCTCGGCCCCGGCTGCCAGCTGGGACTGAAGGCGCCCGATGTGTCGTGCTTCCCTTTTGCTAATGAGGGTGGCCATTTCCAGGTGCCGGGGATCTGTCCCGCGCTAGCGCCGGGAAGCCCTGGTGCCTTTCAGAGCCTCCCGTGTCTGTTTGCATCTGCATCTCCTCACAGACGTGTGATAAATTTATTAAACACCTCTGCTGGGAGACCACTGGTTTTGCTTTTGGTGTGGCTCCTGCAGCGGTGGAAGAAGCAATGGTCCATGCTGAGAACAACCAGGAGGTAACAGGTTTCAACATGCTTTACTGGACGGGAATTACAATGGCATGGCAGCTATTATCATTCATTTAAGGGCACGGAGGCTGACTCGATGGAAGTAAGCCACTAAGGTGAAAGCTGCTGCATTATTTTCAATAAGAGATGTGCAGAGCGTAAACAGGTCGGTATCTTCAACATGATCAGCAAAACAGCGCTGGATTAACTACTGTGTAATGCCCTTGCTTTATTTACAGCAGCTCTGGATGTGCACTCGTATAACAAATGTCCTCACGTTTAACAAGTGTCCTCACCTGCAGCAAGGCTGGTGGCCCCGAGCTGCTCACGCCGTGGCTCGAGGACTGCAGATAGGGCAGTAAATCGGTGTTATTCCTCGGGCTCCTTTCTTGGCTCAGCCCAAGGTTTGTGCAATTTATGTCATCCTTTGGCAAACAGCTTTCACGCTGATAAACCAGAGTAAAAGTAACTCCTGTCTCCTTCCTGCTGCCTGATTAAGGTTTTTAGGGTCAGGATTCTCTCTTAGTAGCTGTGTCCTGTACCTGCTACTGTATGGTCAGGTCTCAGTCAAGCCCTTTCAGGGCTGTTTTCGTACCGATAAATACGATCATATGCAGGTTGGCTTGGGGCTAGATGGTGCCATTATATCCCAGTTGCATTCCTGAATGGCAGCCAAGGTTTCCTGCCTGGTAAAGAAAATATATAGTGGGAAGTTTTATGACTTACTGAGAGTACGGCAAAGGATGCAAGGTGGAAAGTCTTTCTTAGGGCACGTTCATTTTCATGTGAGTGCACTGCATTTTAAAATAAAAAGGTTATCCATTTTCCTTATGTGCTGGAAAGCTGGAAAGGGTGTATTTTCTAGCACGAGGGACTCTCTTTCTCATCTGCTGCTGTGAACTTCACTGGCTGGGTTGACAGCTCACTGACTTGAATCTGCAGTTCAGCAACCAGACCCTGCTAATGCGCCCGGCTCGCCCTGAGGCGCTCCTTGCTCGCCTCCGCAGCAGCCATGCTGGTGGCAGGTCTCAGGTGGGAGCGTGGCACCCCCACAGAAAAATGCATTTGGAGTGAGAGGGGAAAGAGCAGGAAGACGCACGGGGGCGGCGGGGGGAGGCGGAGGGCTAGGTACCACAGTCCAGCGGCCGCAGGATTAATGCTCAGCTGCTTTTTGTCTTGCATGAAATACCCAAGAGATGAGGAGTTAAAGGAACCGAGCGGTGACTGTACAAGTAAGTGTGTAGTACTGGCGTAGTGAAGTCAATTGTGTCAGTGGTTTTTGACTGAGCACGACCGGAGCTGTCAGCCAGGCACCAGTGAAGGGGATGAAATGAGGGTTGGTTCTGCCCCTCGAGATGCTGCGCTGTGCCGATGTGCGTGGGGAGAGCGAGCCAGGCGTTGGCATCGCTGCGGGACCCGATGGGACTGGCACAGCCTGCCGGCACGGGCGGCTTCAAAGAGCGTGGGGACACGACTGCCCGATGGCTGAAGGCCTCATGGCAGGGTGCGAACCGACCTGGCTCCTGCACGGTCTTGGGGAGAGCAGATACCACCCGCCTTCGCCCACCTCGGGGCTGCAGATCTGAGTGGAGCAGAGCTGCCTGGGGGGCTGCTGGGCACTGTCACCCGCTCCCCCCACTAATTATTATTTGTTTAAATAAAACCTTGTAGTACAGTCTTCCATTTTTTAAAATTTGCTGGCTTCCTCTGCTCTCTTTGGCCTGGTGGGGAAGGAGAAATAGCAACACCCAACTTACCTCCCCTCTGCCATCCACTGGATTGGGCAGCTCTATTGCAGCTCATGCTGCATGTGCCCTCTGGAAGGGAAACGGTCCAACTGCTCTGATCGCACACAGCATTGATGTGTCCTCTGTTATGGATCTGCTCCTTCACCTCTGGGCTCATGTTTCTGAGACAGCTTGGCCTGAACTGGACGCACCACATTAGCTGAAGTGCCTTGTTTGACATTAGCATGGTCGGGTTTTGGTATAACTTCTGCCAGGCCTTTATCATCTGCGTGCTGATTACTGATATTCACCTCCCTTATACCCCAAGCGAGGTGCAAGAGCCCTGTAATCCTTTTCTCTCAGCACATTAGTGTAAAGCCTCATGAATCTCTATTAAATTTGAGAGAGAACACGAAGATAGTTTGCAGCTGCCTTGTTGATTTTATATTTCCTCTCATTGTAGTGCCTTGCCGTGAAGCTGAGAATTAAATGGCTAATAAGGCATCTGCTCCAAGCAGGAGTCTCAAGATTGTGACAAAAACAGCTTACATCAGGGTTTGGGTTATTGGTTTTTCTTGCCATCATATAATCAAGTTATTAAAATCTTCAGGGATACCTGATTAGAGGTAGTGGCTGTCAAAGCCAGCTTAGCTGGCAGAGCACACGAGTAGGCAGCAGTTGGGACATTGGAGGTATCTCCACGGCTTGGCTGGGTGCTGCAGCTCTGCCCTCAAGGTGGCTGGAGCCATGGGGCTGGGCAGCATCTGCAGGCAGAGGACCGCAGAGGTGCGGGTGCCCAGCTGGCTGCTGCTTTCAGCATCGCTTGTGATTGATAAGCTGAAATCCTTGAAGAAATGGACACTGAAAGAAACATGAGAGTGCTCCATTTGGGGGTGACAGCTGGAAAAAGCATTAAAACACCTAGCAGCCATCCGGAAGAGCAGCACCCACGGGGAAAGGAACTGTCTCTGGAAGTAGGTGCTAGGCAATGGCTGGCCCAAGGTTGGTCTTATTCACCACGGAACGATGAGTTAGCTATGGGCCTGGGAGGTGACAGCAGTCCTCTGGTACACCGCACGCGTGGGTAGGAGCATCCAGCAAGGACCCCAGAGCTCTGCACACGCATGAGCCCATCTGCTCGTGAGGAGGAGGATGGGGCTCGGTGAGCTGAGCTGAGGGCAGAGAGACATGTTGGCAAAAAGGAGATGATGGCGTTGTTCCGAGCCCCCAGTGCCTCGGGTGCGTGTGGGGGGCATCAGCGGGAGCAGGACAGGTCCGTCTCAGTAGGAAAGCTCAACGGGCATCTTGGACAACAGAAGATGGACTGTCTTATTTTGACTTGGGTGCAGATAATTGATACTATTTTTTTGATCTTTTTTTAAAAAATGTTAAAAAATACGGTGTCAGACCTGTCATTTATGTTAATTTTAACTCCAAGTTCATACTAATTCAATTAATTAAAGCTATAGCTTGACGGAATGGGTCTTATCCATTGTGACTCTGGCCTTCATTGCTGTGATTAGCAATGCCTTGAAGATAAATTATTTTTTCAGATGCACTGGGCATTGCCTCTGTTGTTTCCAGTTAGAAAGTGTTGCTTATTGCAGGGGTCACAAAGTCACCGGGGTCGCTACAGTGATGTGCCTAGGAAAAAGCAAGTATTTTTCTTATTAATGAAATTGCATCCATTTTCATTAAAATAGCTCTGTCCCACTTTGTTAGGACATTTTCATAATTTTTTTTTTTCTTGATGGGAATTTGCTGTAGGCCGGTAACACGCATTTTTAAAGAGGAGTTGTAGGTACTAATGCACTGAACTGCCATTATAGGCAAAATGAAGCTCGGCTCATCGCTTCCAGAAATGAGGCCACTTTGGCTTTCCAAGTTAAAAAAACGTTGGCAGCGGAGTAACGATCATCCCATGTGTGAAACAGGGTCTGATTCCGTTCTGCATTGTTGATGGCTTTGTACAAAAACCTGACAAGGTTTTAGCCGGGGACTTCTGAACTTGGATGTTCCTTGTGGTGTTCAGCTATTCCTTCCTGGCGTCCTGGGTGTGGTACCCAGAGCAGAGATGCCACTGCAGCTCCGTACTGCTGCAGAGGGCTTGCAAACCAAAGTACTTCATGGTCGTTCTAGTGATTAAACCTTCATTAAAGTTCACCTTTACCATCTCCAGCCCCTAAGCTTTTCGGTACAGTTCTAATTAACTTTTAAATGAAGACTAATCTCTAATAAGCAACTGTGTGTGCTAGGTCTTTGGCTGCATTGAAATCAAATTGAAGCATATGTGTTTTTTTATTCTTTTCCTTCCCACCTCCTCAGGCTTAACGGGCAGACTCACCCCAAGTGTAATGTCACCAATTTCAGGGATTAATTAGACCCACATTTTGTAGTATAGTTAAATACCATCCGAAGAACTCTGTAAGAGATTTTCTGCGCTGCCCTAAACCTCTAGCGCTGTGTGAATGAGCAAGATGTGTTTGTACCAGCAAAGACAATTTTGACAGTTCCTGATGGATTGGTGTGATTTGGCACTTCTTTCCTTTTTTTTTTTCCTGCAGATGAAATTCACTGTTAAAATTGGAATTTGCTGTGTTAAAAATCATTCCAATGCATAAGCTTAGCTCCTGCTTTTGAATTTCTCACGTAAACACTGAGAGGAGGAGGCTGGTGGGGACTGATTTTGATAAACACAGAGGAGGAGGCTGGTGGGGACTGATTTTGGGGAGACTTGCCTGCTTTCTGGGTCCTGCAGAAGGGGTCAATCCTTTCTGCTCTGGAGCTTCCTACTCCTCCCTCTCCCCTCCAGTAGCTACCACAGATGCCTTCAGACTGATTTAAGTGCTGTCAGGCCTTGGGTGGATTATACAGGTACATTTTACTCCTGTAAAACTCTCGGGATGGAAAGAATGGTACGCTTGTCCTCTCTCAGCTAGTCAAACATTCCCGTCTCTGCTTGCTGCACGCTAAAACTCTTCCCCTAGGCTTTTCTTTCCCCTCTCCTTGGAAAGGAAGAGCTACTGAAGCTTGTAGGAGCGTTTCCAGCCCACTTCAGAGTGGGCTCCAGGTGAGTTTGTTTTGCTAAGCACCATTGACATTGGCACCAGGCTGAGATCTTCTGAATACAGGACTGGTCCTCCCTTCATCTTCACATGAGACAGTCCTGCTACGTACTGACCCTCAAATGCTGTTTATTATTTGCATAGCTAATTGCTGTTTATTGCTTATTAAAAATGCGTTTTGTTCCCCGACCTTGAACTTATGCAAAGGCTGACTTAAAAGAAAAGGATGTTAAAAAAAAAATAAAAAAAAATCTGAGTATCTGTTGTCTTTGCTCACAGTTTTCAAAGTGGCTACAAAATGTTTTCCCAGTGACCTGACAGCAGTGTGCTCTGCAAACACTGTGCAACCTGCTTTTGCTGGCTTCTTACTCTGGATCTCCCACAGATTTATACATGTGAGCACGTATCCGTGTTTCTCACGCTGCCATTAACTCCGCAAGACCATTGGTTCTTTGTCTCTTCTCAGTGAAGTCTTTGTGCCACAGCCATGTCCCCTGAGACAGAGGTAGGTACCACAAGTCCAAGACGGATAGTCCATTCACTTCCATTTTAAACATCTAGTTCTGCCTCCAACAAGATTAGTCTTCACCCCTTCCCCTTTGCTCTCATCACATTAGTGTTAACCACCTTCCATGTCTTGTCCCTTTTGGTTTTAACATGCTCAGATTAACAATGACTATGTTCAGCGAGTAGGAAAGAATATATATATTCCACTTGACTTTGCTAGTGCTGTTCAGGTCAATGGGAAGAAATTTTTCTGGTGATAAAGGGAAAGGCCATTTAAAAATAACGCTGTGACAACCCGTGCTGGGAGCATGTGAACTGAAAGGATGAGTTCACTTTGGGAGTGTTACGTCCCCTCCTAAAATACTTTGCTATCTGTTTCCAGTCACAGCAGGTCCATGTCTGGCCCCAGCAGCTCTCAAAGAGCCGGGTGATGTTGGTGGCCAAGATGAAGAGCGATGGAGCGGCTGAGGGCTAGCTGGGCTTTAAAGCTCAGGAGAACCCAGTTTCCAGCTCTGCCACTGAACCCTGGGCAGATACCTCAGTTTGGGGGAGTCTTTCCCCATGATATAGCCAAACTGAGTTCTGATCTTAGTGATGCTCTATTTCAGCACCAAAAAGAAAATATCACAAAATTCAGTATTTTAAATGGATTGTAAATATAAAATAATAAATGGATGAGCAAACAGTCTCACTTGCACTAAGTGCAACGTGGGCAGTCCCACCCACCTCGGTGGGAGAGTCACAGGCTTGTTAGCAGGATGCAGACTGTGAGACTAGAGCCCTGACTTGGATGGGATCTTGGAGGAAGATTAGACTTTGCGGTGAGTCACAGAATTAAAAATTCAGCCTCGTTACAATATAAATGAGACGTACAGAGAAGAAACAGCTGTAGGGTCCTCAGGAGATGCACAAAATCTGGCCAAGGGTTGGTGAGGTCCTAGCAGGCAAGAGTGCTGGAGAAGAGTAATGCGGCTGTGTGAGAGGTCTCAGTGGAGAAAGGCAGTTCTGGAAAGAAATATGAATTTCTGGATGAGAATACAAGCAGGAACAGAGGCAGAAATCTTGCTTCAAGGAAGGTGGCCATCCTGTGTTGGGGGGTGCAGAGTTAGAGGTCTTCCCCGTCTTTCCTTGAAGCCAGAAAATAGGTGATGCTGGTGTGGGTCATGGCCAGGCAGGGAGGCTATAGTGTTTGGTGTCTGAAAGAGACGTCTCCAACTTGGGCTGGTTGCTGTTGCTCCCTTTGACCATGGATTAGACCACCTGGGTCACATCACTCCCTTGGTCTTCCACCTTCCACTCACTTAAAGTCCATTAACCCTGTCAGATAAAGACTCCAGCAATGATTTTGACGTCATTTACGGAGCAGAGGCAGCTACCTTGTCTCCTAGGAGAAGCCACGGGAGCTGCCCAGAAAGCACAAGCCAGAGGTACAGCAATGTTATTCAAGGAACCCAGCTGTGGAGTTAATCTGGGAGGCTGCTGACTTTCATTCAGCTCATGCTGAGGAGATCCATCAAACCTCACCTCCCTCAGTGAGGATCTATCAGCCCTGCTTCGCAGATGGGAAGCCAAGAGGGCAGACCCCCTCGCCTCTTTGCTTTGGTAATGGCCTCTGTCTTTGGGGGGGGCTCCCTAAAGCTGAGCTTGTTTTAAAAGTCTGCCTACTTATCGCTCTCATTCAATTTTTCAACACCAAACAGGTTTTTTTACAGCCTGTGAAACACCTGATGGGGCAGGAACGTGCCCAGGATAAGGTTTATGTCTCCTGCAAGGCAGGTAACCTTCCTTCTTAACCCTTTGGTCCGCAGGCAACAGCCCAGGCTTCCTTGCTGCTCGCCTTCCTGTACACTTGCAGCCATGTCTCCTTCCTCATCCCCTCCCCACACTTATATTATAATTTTATGGCATAGGATGTTAAATTACGCAGTAGGAAATCATGAGCTGGCTGGACCAGGGGCAGTGACTCCAGGACAAAGCTCCCACGAAGGGCTGAAACTCGTGCAATGCTGCCCGCCGGCCCGATGAGGACATCCCGATAGTGTCAAGTGAGGGGGGGGGAATGGAGTGAGGCATGAAATCCATGTCAGGCACGGCCAAGAGCCAGCGATGGGGCTGGCTCGAGATGGCACAAAATGCTCCGTGACCATCTGCGGGGTAATCAGGAGCCCTCTGCTCAGCACCGGGGAAAACCACTCACCCAGCCCGGCTGTGCCTCTGCAATCTGCCTTCAGGTGAGCTGGGAAAGGGAGGGGAGAAAAAGGCACGATTCAACCCTCCTTCGTATTGCAGGGACAATTACAAAATGCAAACGTTAGGAGCTCGTCTCTGCGGTGCCAGGCTCAGGAGAGCAGTTGAGTGCTGCAGTCTGCTGTCGTGCTCGGGTACTGACCGAGTCACTTCTCCCTACTGAATTGGCAATTTATTTGCTCAGGCTCTGCAAGGTGGCGATTGCTGGAGCTCTGGGGTGTTGCAGCAGCCAGTAAAGGTCAAGACAAAACCTCTTAACTCAGTATGTGGTTTGCTTGCCACGACCTGGGCTGACGGGGCTGTCCTGCAGCACGGGGACCACTTTGTCCCAGGGTGACGTCCTGGCTGTGCGTGGGAGCGGCATTGCCTTTGCGGCATTGCCTTTGCGGCAGTGCAGGGGCTGAGACACTTCTTTAAGAGCTACAAAACACAGCTCTTAAAACAGACACACGCACCCCAAATCCCTACAAAGCCCATAGAGCAAGGGATTAGAAGAACCTCCAACACAACTGACCTGTACAATTAAACTCCATTTTGGCCTCACTACCAGTGCTGGTGTTTATCACAGTCATTTCCCCCAGCTCCGCACCCCTTGCTCACACTGGGAGCAGAGATGCCACGATACCCAGAGGATGCTTAGGATAACTGAGGATCCAAGAAGACACTTCAGTCTGTAGCTGGCTAAGAGTCTGCGAGTGGTCACACAATTAAATGAGACTTGTACCTGAAGTACCTGAAAGTCTCATCAAACAGAACCTGTTCACGCAGGATTTGCAATTTATGTTAAAGTCTCTGAATTGAGCCCTTAAACTTTTGGGTATCAGACTGATGTGCCCACTCTGAGGATGGCTCAACGACACATTACATACCAGCCTGTCTCTTGCTGCTTTACAATAGCATTCAATGGGATTTAAATTAGCTTCAGCACTCTAATCGTGTTGCTTTTATAACAGCAATGAGATAACTCCCAGGCATTGGTTTTGTAGCCTCTGAGGGAAAGAGATTTCAGATGTGTTCAGCAGAAATGCACTGTGTGAGCCATGGTTATAATTTCATTAACAGGATGCTACTCAGCTCCTACTGGGAGCCGGAGCAACACATCACTCTCTATAGGAGATGGGGATCAAACACCTTTCCCTGTGTTCACACCAGTTATCCAGCCTGCAGGAGGATGAGCTGTCGGAAGATGTGATTTTCAGACTTCTAGCCCAGGATTTGACCCATGCATGAGGCTTCTCGGAACAGGCCGAGTTCTGCACAGCCCCACACGTTCCCTGGTGTCCTCTGCAGTGAGACCCGCCGGGCTCTGCCACCCTGCGCTCAGTGTAGGGTTGCTCCTGTGCTGACGAGCCTCCGGCAGCGAGGCCAGACCCACAGCGATGGTCAGACTGGGCTCGGTGGGGGGCAGGTTTCAGTGGGGCATCAGTGGGACGCTGCATGGGAGGTGAGGAGCTGAGTACTGACGTGATGTGCTGCCACCCCTTGCTGCGTGGGGCCCACGAGCTTTTCCTGAAACCGGCTGTCCCATGGCAGGAGTTCGCTCTGCAATGCCCGAGGCACGGCCCTTGCAGGACGGACACTCACTGGGCACTCGGATGTGCTCTGCCTGGGTTTGGGCTGCTTACAGAGTCAAGAAGCCTAGATTTACTGTCCAGACTCCTCCAGCATCCTGGGAGCCTTCAGGTCCCCTCCAGTCACCTCCTCCCCATCCACGGGGACTGGCTGCGGTGTCTGGCTCTTGGGGTAGGCAGGTGGGGTGAAAGGGAAGCGGGGTGGGAATCCGTGCAGAGAAAGCCCTGGATGCTTGCCAAAGAAGACTCACAAGTATTGACATTTAACTCCCTGCCTGCTCTGCGGACAGGGAAATGCTGCCCCAGCACGCCGGAGCTGTACAAGGCTGACATTTCCAAGAACCTTGGACACCTCTTGCGCAAATTATTGTGTTATCCCTGGCCACGAACCCCGGGCCGAGCACTTGCAGCGTGCATCCTGTGGGAAGCCTCAGACTTTGCATTAGCATCACTGGCTATGCGTACGGGAAAGACACGCAGAGCCCGTGCTCAGCAGGCAGGAGAGCTGGGACAGCCCAGCTGGGGCGGCCCCTTCCCACGGTCACCGGACCAGCAGCTTCCCCTAGTCCTGCCACCAGCCTAGGGATGCTGAGGACAGCGGTGGGAAGAACAGGCGCTGATGTCTTTTCTAGCAGAACTGCACAAAAACTGGCACGCACCCATCAAGGGCAATTTCCACGGGTGCGTTTAACCTACACGTCACACAAGTGATGGGCACCGACCACGCTACTGCAGTGCAGGCGGGAGGCAGGAGCTTTCCTGTGACTTTGAGCAGTAACTGAGCAGTTTTAGAGGCGATCACAGCAGCCCGGTCCTGGCGCAGGCTGTGCACACATTTGCACACACGTAACCCCCGTGGGAGCGGCAGGACCCTGGGAGGGGACGGGGAAACACGCGGGTGGCAGCAGGCCCAGGGCACAAAGCTTTCTGTACCAATTTTCCCATTGCTTTTTCAAGTACTCCAATTTTAAACAAAGTTTCTCTGGGATTTCTCCTGGAACTCCACCGTTTCTCCATTGCCACAGCACCATTTCAAGTCCTTTCATGTGCAGGAGGCCCCAAGGCAGTTGGTTTTACTGAGCAGATTTCTCATCTTATCATTTACTCCCATGATTCATTTTCTTCAACTCGTTTTATGCATTTCAGCTCGAAACACAAGATTTAACTAAAACTGTCAGCGCCAGGATCCAGCCCAGCAGGTTCAGCCCAGCCTGGGACTCTCACTGGGGGCCGTTTACCCGGGAAGGAGCCGGCCTCAGCCCTCCATGGGTGGCAAAGCCAGGGCTGAGCTGTCCCTGGGGGCACGTCCTATCTTCCAGCGGTGCCGGGCATGGTGTGGTGGATGAAACGGTCTTTGCCTTTGGGATATCTGACTTCTTTTCACAACTGCCTCTGCCACTGGCTGCTCTGCACCTGATGGACGGGACCACATCAAGGCTGGATGCCCCAGCTGCTGACCTCTCCAGCCTTCCCCTGCTTCAGAGCTGTTTCTTTCCTCTCCCGGTAAGAAAATGTTTGGAAAGCCAAACTGCTAAAGGGGAGCTATAAAGCTTGACTCAACCCTCTTATTTCTTCAGAAAAAATAATATATTGGAATATGAACGTGCCCAACATCTCAGTTTGCTTGCTCTTGCCCTACCTGTGCCGGAGGAGCTGCTGCTGCCCTGAGTGTGCTGTAGCTCCCAGGCAGCCCCAGCCCCAGCTCCGGCAGGACCTTCCCCCGTGGGAGCCCGCGAGCGTGCTGGGATTTTGCTCTCCAGCCCCAGTCCCAGCAGGTCGCCCGACGCAGAACTGTGGCTGAATTTCCCTATCCATAAAACACAGCGACCATCCCTGATCCTCCCATCCACTGCAGAGTCCTTGTTCTCTATCAGGGAGGACACGTCCCAGAAAGGATCAGGTTTTAGCCCCATGTGTGCAAAGTTAGCTACTAAAAACGAGGCCAGCAGGAGCCTTGCTCATATTTTTAAACAATAAAGCCTCCCTATCCATAAAACACAGCGACCATCCCTGATCCTCCCATCCACTGCAGAGTCCTGATCTCTATGCAGGGAGGACACGTCCCAGAAAGGATCAGGTTTTAGCCCCATGTGTGCAAGGTTAGCTACTAAAAACGAGGCCAGCAGGAGCCTTGCTCATATTTTTAAACAATAAAGCCATACATTTTTGGTAGAAAACTCCGAATTGTTTAAAAGTTTTCTTTTCAAGTTAACAGCTCAAAGCACGTTAAAAAGTAGAAGGAAAGAAATCGGTGCCCTTTACATCTACATAAAGTCTTCAGCAATTTTGTTTAAGTACAGCGTCAGTCTCCTAACACTCTGCAGGTGGGGGCCTGTGCCCCGCAGTAAGATTTTTCTTAAGCCACATCTGCCGGTTTGCATAGCTGGGGGACGCAGATTTGTAAGGTCTGGCATGTCTGATTGCTTAATATGGGGGAGCTGGGGCTGGGAGGCAGCTCAGGGAGAGTGATGGGGCCCAGCTGCTCAGGGGCAGAGGGAAAAGCCCCTGAGAGTTTGTGGTAGGTGGCTGACGGCAGGCTGGGTGGTTGATGCCCTTACGCCATCTCTACCTTGACTGGCTGGGTCCTGCACAGCAGAAGAGGGGAGGCATGGAGCAAGCATGGCTCGGAGATGTGGGAGAGCATGTCTGAGGGGAAATGGCACAGGTAAAACTAGACATGTGTGTTGTATAATCTCTGTAGGTGTATTAAGTGGTTGGGGTGAGAGTGAGCTAGGAAAGGGGAAAAGTGATCTGGAGTGCGGTTAGTAAGGGACCAGAAAGTGGAGTGCTTCTGCTTTTTTAGGGTGGAATTATTTTTCTTTTTCCCCTAGAAGTGTGGAGTCTTCCTTTAAAGAAAACAGTAATTGTTTTAAAATAAATATATATCTCTTTTGCAAAAGAAGCTCCTCAAGCATCTAACTCTTTCAGATAAGAGAAAACCTTTAACAACTGGTTTCTTAGCACTGCAGGTATTTTTCTGTAAACTCCGCACTGGGTTTGTGATGTGTTTCTTGTATTTGTTGCCACTCGGTTCTTTCTGGGGTTTGGTCACTGGCTGCTGTGGGGGCTGTAGTGGCGAGAGATCTGACCGCTGGTCCCTCCTCTGAGCAGGGTAGTGGAAACTCTTCCCACTCCGGGTGCTTCAAACAAGATGGATTTTGATTGTGACCAGGGCATAAACGTGCCCTGGACTGGGGTGACGAGGCCATGGCTCTGCCCAAGCAAAGAAGTTATAGAAACCCACAGGTTTCATCACCACCTCCTTGTTCAATTCTGATAAACTAGAAAAAAATCCTATCAGGGCAGCTTTTCTTCTGGTTCGCTCTGCCGCTGGGTGCCCGGGGTACTGCTGCCGTGGGGTGACCCTGCGCTGTGTAACACATTTCCTCCCTTAAACCGCTCCGGAGCAGCGAGTGCCGTGTCCCATTTACCAGCCTGGAGTAATTGCCGTTTCTTTGACTGCCTTAGGGTGGCAAAGCTCTGGCAGGCTGCCGGGAAATGCTGCGGAGGGAAGTCTGGGGCTGCCCTGAGAGTGCTGCGGGCTCCGGGACAGCCAGGCTGGAAGCTGTGGAGCAGAGCGGGAAGGGTCTTCGGGCTGTTCCCTGTATGGAGCCAAACAAGGGCTGAGCGAGGCTTCTGCTGTGTTTGTGTGCGACTTATGTACATAAATCTTCTACAAAGCAGTGGGTCTGTTTCCTCTCTGTTATCGGTGTCAATAAAAGGTTTCTCTCTGCTGTTCTTGAAAGAATTTCCAGCTCTTATAAGATGGCAAAATTTTTCTGCCCCCTTGATTGCAGCTGTAAAGGTGACGGGGGCTGTGAGGAAAAGGAAAAGTCGGGGGGGAGGTGTGAAAACAGAGGGGGGGGAAAAAACCAACAACAGTAGCAGTGAAGCAGCACTGCAGCTACTGGTGCAAAGCAGGACCTCGGCAGGGCTGAGCATCCCAGGGATGGGGGATGCTCCCGTGCCCCTGGCTGTGCGGCTCTGGCCGTGGTGGAGGTGAGGAGGCTGATGGGGAACGGTGCCCTGATACACCCCAAAGTGGCTTTCTGGGTGAGACAGTGGAAGGCGCTGTAAATCGGTGGTGGTGTAAATTCACGAGCAAGGAGCTGCTGTTTGGTTCCTGTCTCTCACGAAGTGCACGCGGCTGACTTGGAGCACCACTTACTGAGTTTAAGCCCGGCCAGGCTCGCAACGGGCACTGCGGCAAGCTAGGTCAGGGAGTCTCCCCTTTTTATGGCTTGCACGAGAGCTGGAGGTGCATTTCCCGCTCTCTCTGGTCGCTGCCTGGGAGGAGGCTCTGGTTTCCCTCTGGCTCCATCTCCCCTGAAAGAACAGCCCCTGCCTCGGGCATCCCCACAGCCACGAGTAAAACCCTTTGTGTGCCTCCCCTACCTCCCCTCTTCTTCTCCAGCAGCACCTGCCCATGCTGTCACCTGCCCCTCTGGGACACTGCTGCCTCCAAATCCTGTCTCCTTCCTTCCCACCCACGTGGATTTCTTGAGCCCAAGTATCCAGTGATGGGGATGACCTGGATTTGAGAGAGTTTGGGGGAGAAACCTGAGTTCCAGAAACTGCTGAGCATCCGACAAACCCTGGCACAAACACCACTTTGTGGTGTGCGATAACTGCGTTGCTCCCTGTGTAAAACAGCGCTTCTCTAAAGCGTGCTCAGGGCTCCAGCAAGCTTCGTGCTTGTTATTTTGATACGCAGTGGAAATGTTCGTGCTTTTTAGTTGGCTGCAGTCAGTCATTTGAGTTTATGGCCCATTCAGGAAGGTGGATGCCTTCTCCCAGCTCTCCTCTTTACCCTCTCTTCAATCTCTCCACTGATGGTACATCCAGCAGCTCTCTTTCCACTGCCCACAGGCAATTGCTGCTAAAATTATATATCTTTTACTACAACCTTTTGAAATAAGTGGTTCTATTTGAACTGTTAAATCTTTGTGGCTGTCCTTTAAGCATCAGAATGAAGGAAAAGTGTCTTGTTTTGGTAAGATTATTTTAAAGTTGGGGGGGGTGGAAACACAAGAAATTATCTTAATTTCTCTGGTTATTGTGGACAGTGGGTTGTTTGGGGGGTTTTTGCTAGTTTCTACAAATAAAACACTTTATCTGTCAAATTCCCCGTTGAAACAGTGCTGTGCCTCTCTCCCTCTAAGGGACCGCTTGCCTCTCTTGGCACCAAAGGGGTCTCTTCTGCCTTTAAAGTCTTGGCAGCAGCCCCTGTGATGCTCTTTTCTTGAAGCAAATATCAGAGCAAAACTGACAGGCAGGACGTGGCTAAGTTTGAAAATAGTTTTGTATGTTCTGAAGTAGCTGTCCTTAGGCATGTCTCTGGAGCAGGAGGCGTGATAGTGTGATGAATTTCAAATCGGACCTCTGCAGGTCTCTTATCGTCCAAATAGGGGTTGGTTTTTTTGAAGGCTAAGGAAATACTGTCTTTTTTTTAATAGGAAAAAGTTGTCAGAGGCATACAATACTTTCCCACATCTAGTATCTGCGTGCAGAGCAAAGGATGTGAAAGATAGATGTCAGGCGATCTGCTTATTTAGTCAAGAACTCTTATCCTCCTATCCATGGTACCTAAGATGTTCCTGATCCCACAAGAAATATATAAAGATCAGTGAAACGTCACGGGCGCCAGCAAATACTGATTTGCACTAATCGTATTCTGATTTCTACTTCCTGTGTGTTTTCCCTTCTCCTTTCCCGGAGCTAAGTACAGCATCGTCTAGTCTCGGCTGGTGGTCTCGGTGAAGCACGTGCCCTTTTGGTGTCACCTGAGTCCCGTGGGCCAGCAAACCTCATGGGAAGGGGGCCCTTGGCTGATTGCCATGTGTGGTATACATCAGGCTTCCTTCAGCAGCTCTTCTTTTTTTTTCTTTCTTTCTTTTACTTTTCTCCTGTTTCTGTTGCCGCCCATCTCCACCCGTCCCTTAACTCTAGCTGCCCTTGGTGCAAGAGAGACAAGAGGGCTCCTGGCTGGTGACCTCTGCTGCCACGCGGGGTCATGGCAGGGTTGGCTCATCCCAAATGTCCTGCCCTGCCCCATTACCCTGAGCGGGTCCCCCCCAGGGGGCGAGGCTGGGCATGTCCCTGCCCCAGTCCCACGCGCCCTGCGCCTGCTGCCCTCTGAGCACCGTTCCAGGAGGGACGAGACAAAGCCCTATCGCAGCCATTGTCCGAGTGACTACAAAGTGCCGCTAATTGAAGGAGCCACAAATGCATGCGAACTCCTGCGCTGAACTAGCATTCTCGCACAAATTAAATTACAAGCAGGAATAAGCCTAATTGTACCAGACAGCAATTAGTATGGCTTTACCGTCAGGAGACAGCCGGCTCGTGCTGGGCAGGGGGAAGTTGCTTCTGCCCCCTGGAAGGGGACCTGTGTGCACTGCGAGCTCCTGGGGGAACGCTCTGGCGAGATGGGGGGGTGCGTTTGGGACTGTGTGCATTGCTCTGAGGCAGGAGGTGGGTATTTAAGGTGCCGTGATGCAGCACGCCCATGACGGAGCCCCCGCGCCCGTGTCCATGCACACTTCTGACTGTTCCCACACACGGGGTGCAGCTGAGCGGAGCATGATCAGCCACTGGTGTTGATCAGGACCAGGGTATTTCTTGGAGGCCGGTGGATCTGGGACCCCAGACCTTTGTTGTAGCAGACTAATTTCTTTCCACAGGCACGTTACCACATTAACTGGACTTCTCGTGCTCTGTCCCATATCTTCCTCGGGAAGCCTCTGAGAAACATGACGCTGCTGTCAGATCTGGGTGACCGGGGGCTGCTGGTTGTGCCCAGTCCCACACGGCATCTCCAGGCCAAAGCATCGCCTGCTTGCCCACCTTCTCCGTCCTGCTCCCAAGCAATGTAGCTGCCTGTTCTCAGGGCAAAATGGGGACAATAATGAGCGGAGCTGGACAGCGTTGAGCCTCCCGTCCACTGACAGCTGTCTTCTGCAGGTTCAGATGCCGTGAGTTCAGATCTGAATCACTCAGCGCCGAGGCTTTAGAAACCCCAAACTCAATTGACTGAGGATTTGCAAGAGCTAGACCCTAGTCTCCTCGTTCAAGCTTTAATAACGTAGGGGATTAGTGGTAAAGTATTGGACAATTTAAAAATAATAAAACATTTCTCTAGTGAAGCTTAAAAAGAAAAAAAAGGCATTTGATTGTACTTTGATTAAGCACAGAGAGAGGCCGTATATAAAACATACCTTTGGACACCTTGCTGTTATAACCACCATAATAAAAGTTTGGTTTACGTAACAGCTTGCAATCTATGTAATGCACTTTAGTCTGCAGTGTGGACACAGAGCCGAGCTGTGCTGTGATTGCCGGGAGCTGTGGTAATCTGTTATTCTGAGGACACAAGGGGTAAATAAGAGCTTTTCTGTAAAGCAGGGAGACTTTTTGGTAAGACCTTTAATACAGCAGTGAGATTTTTTTGCCATATATACCTGGGCATCACTGCAGACAGGAAGATTTACTGGTACCTTCAAGCCAGAAGGTTCATGAGCAATTTATTTCCAAAGCACTGTGCTACTGCATATGTTTGTTCTTGGTAAAGGAAAACCATGCGGGGTTTTTTCCTTTTTTTTTTCTTTTTTTTTTTTTTCCAGGTCTGATGCTGTTCTGTCTGCTGCAGCTTCAGCTTCTAATGCAACATGACATAACTGGCTGCTTAGAATCCAGGGAGTAGAAAGGAGTCATTAAAGCTGAATCCTGAGAAATAATTAAGTTCCCAAAGTTGCTCCACAAATTACGCTAGTGTTTATTTAACATGCCTCTGACATACAGAAGCATAATCCTTCCAGTCTGAACGGGGCTTTTGTTCTTCACCCTTCATCAATCCAGGGGAGAGCAGAGTAAGAGGAGGATGTTCCTCCTGGGTCAGTGCTTTGTGTTTCCAGTAGTGAAGCCTTCCTCTTCCAACAGAAGCCACTTAATTTGACCTTGATGAAAACTTTTCCACAGGCAAGAATAGCCCAAAAATGCAAAAAAATTACTTTTGCTACCAAGAACCAGTTTCATAGTAAGCATTTGCCTTATTTAACCGACACTCTCCCTGCAGGCTTCAGGCAGCGAGGGCTGATCGAGCAGGTTAAACTTTCCTTTGGTCGTAGTTTTGCTGAGAAGGTCTAGAGGAGGCTGTGGAGAAAGAAGCCTGGCAAGTATTGATTTGTCCGGATTTGATGCACTGGAATAGCTTAGCTTGAGAGATGCAGGGTTTTCCTGTTTGGGAATTAACAGGGAAGCTGAGCAGCACTGGCAGCTGGCCTTAGGTTGTGCTTAGATCTGCAAAGGGCCACGTTAGCTTTGTGGGCAACGTATTTCGGAGATGAATTGTTTATAGCAAGAAAAAGCCCTGCGTTTGCAACGCTGGCTCCAACATATCCTTGGGTTTTGCTGACATTTCAAAACAGGTTCCACGGTTGCCAGCTGGGCTTTGTAACCAACCGGGCCAGGGAAAACTTCTGGACATGCAATTTGGTAAGTGTTCAGCTCTGAATCCAAACGTGGCTCAGACACATCTGAAAGGTTCTTTCCTTAATGAAGAAAAAGTTGAATTTGAATATTCAGGCTTCTAAATCCCATTATAAAGGGTAAGCAGCTGGGACTGCATCTATAGGAATGCAACAATGGCCTTAGGCTAATGGTTGATTTTCCTCAGCTCTTGAACCTCATGATGTTATTAAAGGCAAGAAGACCCAGGTCAGATGAGGAGCAGAACAAGTAAAATATAAAATAAAATTAGGAAGACTGTCAGGAGACTGTTCTCCATCCTTCTGCACCAAGGTGGCCAGCCATGCCTGAGCTGATCCTGAGAGCCTCTTGGTCTGATGGTGGGGATCCCGCAGCCTTCCCAGGCAATGGGGTTAAATACTTCACTATTCTTACAGCTTTCCAGAGTGTCTATCTTGCATCTTCTGTTTTAAGCTCCTTTCTACGTGTCCCATCCTCATGAACGGTTTCTTTCCTGCCTATTCTTTTCTGGTAATATTTTCCTTTGAAAAGATGGGTATGGCCAGTCTTAAGTCCTTTCCCATAAAACATCTGAATGCTTTTTGGTGCTCTCTGTTGAACACCAAATAATCCCCATCTCTCTAGAAGTGAGGTTCCCGGAACTGGAAGGTGAAGGACACCAGGATTTATCCAGAGTTCAAACCCAGGACTCTCAGCACCTTAAATAACTGCTGCCCTCCAAGGGAAGCAGCCAGGCAGAGAGGAGAAGAGCGAGCTCAATGGGGAGCAGGGAATAGCACTGCAGTCAAACCCCATTTATTAGGGACTTCAGAGGAGGGGCGGGGAAGGAACTGGCAGGAATTATAAGAAGGGTTGGGCAGAGGAAGAATTTTGGGGTAAACCAGGAAGAGGAACGGCGTCGAGAGCAGAGCAAGGACCCGAGATCAGGGCAAGCATCCTCGATGCAGCACGTGCTGTTTGCAGGGGGGGGGGTACTGCAGCACAGCATGCAGCTGAGGTCTGTTAACTTGTCACCCGTGACTCCGTGATGGAAAGCATTGCTTTAGAAGCTTTACTGACCTTGCCAGCAAAATCCCCCAGGTGTCTGAGCCAGGTCTCTAGAAAGGTTGCCAATCAACATGTCATATGTTGAAAGAAGATATATGGCTAGATTTAATTGATGAGATGTTCTGCCATCACCAAAGTACCTGTCTGCCTCTGTAGGGTACAGCGTACGTGTGTGCATATAACAGATTGCTGGCTTTTGATGTATGCCACATAATTTGCTGTCTTCCTGACTGACAGAAAGCGCAAACACTTATTAAAGCATTGTAAAAGCAGGTCAAAAGTTTCATGACTTTCCTAAGCCAAAGGACAGTCAGTTGTGTTTAAATAGTGTTAATACTAGTACTAGTGTTAGTACTTTTTTCCACTGGAAAACTCCATAAAATGGTACTTTGTAGCTTTTAACGGTTGTTTGGGGTTTTTGTTGGTGTTTTTTTGAGTAAAGTGACTATGTTCTACTTCTCATTAATTAACCTTTAGACTTCTCTTCATTGCTTAAACAAGACAGTGCATGAAAGGATGTTGATGTTGCTAAAAAGCAATGGGAACGAGGATGGGAATGCTGCTAGTGAAGAGGCAATTACACTTTAGTTTGCTCTAATGTGGCAATCTGGCTCGTCCTTCTGCCTGGCCCAGTATTACGAGATCTTGATTGAGGCTTTGCTGTATCAGGGGAGTTCGCAGCTAAGCTAAGCCTGGAAAACATGTGCCTCTTTTGTACTGTTTTATAATTAATGGGTGTTAATTCCTTAAACGCCGTCCTGTGAGAAGTGTACAATGCAGCGTGGAGGCAGAAGTGGCCGGTGTTGTGTGATAGGGTGTGCGCTTGCATCTGCTTGGTGGCAATGTGGCTGTGAACTGAGTAATTGGATGTTGTAGCCATCACTGATATTACTATAGTGCCAAGGGATTCCAGCAGTAGATTAAGATGACCTCGTGTTTGGTGCCTCACAAACTTGGAAAAAAGGGCTCTCTTACCCGGGAGAGGACGCAAAACAAGGCATGACTGCAAGCAAGGGAGATGAAGGAAACTACAAAATAGTATTTCTCAACTTCTTGGAGCAGAGTTGTATTGGAAAAAAGACACCGAGGAGGGTCCTGATCTTATAAGGGTATATTCATAGGCAAAGGGAGGATAGCACGGCTGACTTGGGTTTGCTCAGAAGGAAAAATCCCCATGCAGAAGGGGCAGCATGGAAGAAAGTGCGAGCGGGAGTGATTGAGAGCCTAGCAAAGGAAGAGAGAAGCTGGTTTCACGGCCAGCTGGAGGAGGGAGCTGATTTCTTGGTGCTAAATGAGTAATAAAAGACAAAGCAGGGTTGTCTGTGAAAGCCTTTGAAATAAAGACAAGCAGTTTATGTTTGATCTGATATACAGAATTCAGCAGAGAGCCGCTCAGGGAGGAGCGCAGAGAGATGGTCAAAGCGATAGGCTTGGAAAAAGACCTCTGAAACAGCATTTGATACAGGTACCTGTAGGGACGTGATTAGCAGGGGGAGATAAAAGGGCTTTAGAGCAGAGGAGAAGCAAGCTGGGGAGAACTGCAGCTGTGTGGGAAGCCAGGGAAGGCTGCCTTTTTCAGGTGTTATGTGGGAGAAATCTGCAAGATTTAGACCTTAGAGTGAGTTAGAGAGGTCTAAGCAGCGTTGTTAATGGACTCGAGTGGAATGAGCTCTGAGGGGAGATGGTTAGTGCTGTCTTGGCCTGTTGCGCTGGAGCTGGTAGATGGACATCCATGAGATGCTGGAGATACTTTGTGCCAGCGTGTGATTACGCAGAGAATAAGAGTCCTGGGGCCAAGAGCACTGCAAGCGTCTCTGCAGCATCCCTCCACTGGGGATGGATGGATGCTGAGATGTCCTGCAGAGCCCTGGCCTGCAGGAAAATACTGGTTTCCCCACTCCTTCTAACTTTAACTTCCCTCCTTTGACATAAGGTATTTAAGAAACGTCAGTAGGTTGGTTTTTCAATCAGAGGATGAGGAAGAAAAAAAAGCTATATACTCTCAAGCCATGTGTAAATGCCCTATTCTGCTTAATTTTAACTCACGGAAAAGAAAGATTTCAAAACTTCCCATGAGTAGTACTTAACATATATGCAACTACATGTCTACTACTGGTCTCAGAAAAATAATTGGGCTTTTAGTTATCACTGGTCACCCATCAGTCCTAAAAGTAGGCAAGCAAATAAGTAGCTTCTGGGTGATATTAATTACACGCAAGCAAATTAGATTCCAGTAACTGATTTTCCCATGGCTACCAAAGCTTCTAGGAGAACAGCAGGATAATATCAAAAATGTCCTCATTCTCACACTTCGCAGCGTAAACTGATTCACCACTTGGGCTCGGCAAGAAGCCTGTGCTACGTGGCTGCCCCTTGGGAACGCCGCGTGTGCCATCGGAGAGGGGGCACTGCGTCAGCCTGGGCCCCCGCTCCGCTGCGGCGCCGCAATTTCTGTCTCTCTGGTTGATAGGGCAGAAAATTATCATTTCTCTACTTGCCAAAACATGAGCATCTGCAGTGATATAACAGGGCAGAAGAAGTTGTAGAGTATCTACTGATAAGAATTGCTGCATATTTAATGCAAAGGATATTTTCAGTATAGCTGTGTAATTGGGAAATTAAATCGTCTGACTGTTGTCATACATACTAATTATACTAAAGACACCAAGAGGAAAAATCTTAATCTTGCACGTAGCATATATAGTTAGAAGATAATGACATTTTTAAATTCATACTCACCATCTTGGTGCACAAAGGTGAAAGTATTTTAAGTATGTGCATTTTGGTTGGAATGCATGTGGAAAGAAAACAAATATAGTGTACTTGTTTACAGTTTTCTTCCAAACGCTGACAATACCAGGCAGATCAGGGAAATGTGAACTCGCAGATCAGTTTTACTAGCATTTCTTGTTTCGCATAAAAGTTTTGTGCTAAAAAGGCTATAGGTATCAGTATAAACAGCTTATCGGCTGTGTCTGTCAATTTGCTTGCTCTTACTTACAGATGATTGCAGTTATCTGTATTTTGTTGTTGTGCAAAGCAAATATTTTGGCTAAAATGTGTTGAAATGCTGTTTTAACCGAGTCATTCATTTGCAACAAATGAAGCATAAAGAATGCATTTTGGAAGCTACGCTTAACAGAATTAAAATCATCATGCTGCTCCTTCCTTAAATTCTATTCAGGAACTTACCTGTGCAATGAATGGCATGGAAACTCTATCTACCCCATATTGTTCTTACGACAGGAGCGTGGAGTTAAACCTGTGCCATCAAGGTGAGTTTTTATTGACTGAAAAGGCAAGAGAGGAAAAAATATTCACAGTTCAGTTTGCTCTAACTAGGTTCTTTGTATTGCTTGACTCTGCTCTCTGTAGCTGTAAGGAGCTGATGGCATCCATACAATCTGCCTCATTATATTGTGCACAGCTTCCACCTTCCCGGGAAGAGATGTACTTTTATTACATTCATTTAGTTAGAGTGATGCCAGCATGATTACTAATATGCTTAAAGTTAAGTGTATGTCCTACAACAGTCTGAGGGTTTAGAGCTTCTCTGAGAATTCTTTGGGCCTTATGATCAAGCAGTGTTTTGTTGGAGGAGGAAGTCTCATGCAATAAAATTAAACTATTAAAGAATCTCTCCCTGCTGTTTGTACATGACACGGTTGTAGACTTTTTTGGTATCGTAATTTGTGACATAGCTTTTGATTAACACGTAGAAATCTGCCATCTTGTCTTTTATAAGTGCTTGCGGAAAATATTTATAAATATGTTGGGAATTACTTTGAATAGCTTTAGGGTAGGATAAAGCATCTGCTCGTCCAGCATATATAATTATTCACATTGCAGGTTCTTGTGGTGCAGGACTGGCTCTGAGGTGCTGTCACAACACAATGCTAATAACTAATACCTCTGCAGATGAGGAAACAAAGCAGGTATCGGCAACCGCAGAAGTCGGGGGCTGGAAAAATTCAGTGGGATTTGGCCACCTAAAAACTCTGAGGTTTTTGTGGGGCTGTTTGTTTTCTTTGAAAATCTCAGCCAGATCTGCAAAACTGTTCAACTCCTACCCTGCGTGTGGCTCTCCCCCAGTCCCAGTCGGAGGAAAGTGCACGGATCACAGCCCTGGACCCAAGCCCACACCAAAGCAGTGATGAAAGGATGCGAGTGGGGAACCTGAGCCATGAGCTGAAGTGCTTCATTGAGCAGGACCAAGGATGCTGCCCATCCCACCTAGCTGCCACCAGCTGAAACTTTGCCCCCTGAAGCTGATTGCTCAGGGCCCTGTTTTACCAGGGGAGAGCAATGGGCGCTCTCCTTTTGCTGCACGTAGAGGGGGCCAAGGCAGCACTTGGGCATTCCAAGTTGCAGACAAAACTGTCCTGACCACTCAGGAATCCAAAATTCCTCTGCGCAGGCGAGCAGCCCTGCAGCCCAGAAAGCAGGGAGTCCATCAAGCCCTCACTAACTGAGCTCAGTGTTAAAAGCCCATCTCCTGGAGTCCTGTTCCCATCTGCCACAGAGCAACTGGTGCTAAAGGAGATTCAAAATCTCAGTTTGGGCGGTGCTGCTTGTGAGTCCCGGCTCACATATCTGCAGCTACCCTAATGTTACAGTCCTCCCCAACAAGGGTTGTTACCAGGATTACAAGATACAAGAGACTTTTTTTTTTTTGACATTGCTTGGGGCCATCCGACCATCTGCTCCCCCAAAAACCGATCCACCCCAGTCAGGGTCAAACTCATTCCTGGTGTGCTGGAGGCAGGTTGTGCAAAGGAGAGCCGGTGGGGAGCTGGGGAAACTCATTCCTGGTGTGCTGGAGGCAGGAGGCTGTGCAAAGGAGAGCCGGTGGGGAGCTGGGCTTCTGTACAGTGCTCCTCAGTGGGAGGATGGAGCTGGCAGCTTGGGTTAAGTTTGCTGCAGCGAAACGTTCTGCAAACACCCACAACTCTGCAATTACAGCCCATGCCTCTATGTAATACAAGTATGTGAGAAACAACTGTGGAAAAAGTATTCTCTTGCAATAGGCAAGTTTTAATATATTCTATATTTGGTAGAAACAGGTACGCTCTTACATTTAGTGCCACAGGAAAGAGTCTAAAAGGATTAAACTATATTTGACACAAAGCAGCATCTTCCATTCACCCTGCTGGCAATCCGCTTAAAACACCCGGTCTGATGGAAACTGTGAAGATTTTTGTCCCTGATGTGCTGCTGCGAGAACGGATGACCTGGGAGGTGAAGATAAAATGGTAGCATGTGCCCTAAAATCTCGACCCCTTGAAGTTAAGAGCAAAACTCTTCCAGCTGGAGTGAGCTCAGCCTTTATCTTTGGTCCAACAGCTCACAGGCTGCCCATGATGAACCTTTATCCTTCGTTGCCCTCATCTGCAAAATGGGATTAAAGGTTGGGGTGGAGTGTGCAGCATCTTCCAGAAGCATGAGGAAGGTAGCTGAGGTAGCCTTGCTGCTACAGGATGATGCAGCCAGGGCAGGAGAAGGTGGCACCATGGATATGGCATAGGATCAAGCCCTAGAGCTGCAGGCTGCCCAGCACGGGGACCAGGCTAGCACGCAAACCATGCCATGTAAGAGGGACAGAGTTTGTTTGCGCTGAGCAGTTGTAAGAGAGCCCAAAACCCCTAGAAAGTACTGCCAAGCGCTGGGGTATTTGTCAGTCGTAACCCCCAACCCAGTTTGTGGCCTTTACTGAGGTCAGGGAACCTGTGCTGGCAGTTTCTGCCCTGGGAAGTCCATCACCGCAGAAGCTGCTCTCCCTGAGGGCTGCGGGCTTGTCTTAAACTCTGGGATTGTGAGTCACTGCTGCGCGCTCCTCCCAGCCCTGCGCGGCTGTGCTGCCTCTGCCTTCCTCCCGAGGACAGCTTTGATCTGCCTACAGTCATGTCAACTGCCAAGAGAAATGACCCCTAATAAGAAGAGATTCTGGAGCTGCTTAGCAGGAAATTACTACGTGTGATGTTGCTAAGCAATGTCGGGCTGGCCTGACTGCCTGGGATAACACTTCTTGGCTGGAAAACCCGGGAAAGGTCGAGGGGTGTTGGGTGGCTGCTGCTTTCTGCTCAGAGCAGAGGATTCTGGAATCGAGCAAATAATAATCCTCATCTCATCAGGGCTGGTGTGACAGTTATCGGAGGTGAGAAAGAGATCTCCCCTGAGAGCAGCAGCAGCTGCGGGATGGACAAGACGAGATGGGGGGGGCAGCAGGAGATGCAGAGGAGGAGTGAGTCCTGCAGAGGGGAGAGGGATGCGCAGGGAGGGGGAACCGCCCCCCGGGAGACAGGGGCTTTGTGGCAAGGTGGCCATGGACATCTTTCCAAGGTGAAATTAAATGGTGAGCGAGAGCTGCCAGACCCATCGCTCAGCCCTTTGGAAATCCCCCTCCCTGCACCTGTGGAACCAGAAGATGAGCTTTGCTGGTCTTTTTAAGCAGCTGAACTTTGCTTCAGTGAGGAGCAAAGCTCTCAGGATAACAGCTCTTGAGCTACAACAGGTAGCTCTAGTTGGTGAAGCTCTGAGTCCTGTAATCCAGGGTTTTCCCCTCCGATTTCTCTGGTGTTGGAGCAGAAATTTCAGCCCAGCTCATGGGGAGACAGGGGAACACGAACTTGCCTGCAGGAAGCGAGGTCTCCCTGTCAGTTCTCTTTAACCAGTTTCTTCTGGACAAAGATTTCTTCTTTCCTCCTCCACTGCTTTGCTCTAGTCCCGTCTCTCATTAAATATCTCCAGAAGCAGCTATGGTTCATTGCTGAATTAATCTATTTGTGTGGAAGGTGTCATATCAATGTCAATTACAATTTTGCCCCAGCAGCATCTAGAAGCAATTTTTCATCTGTGCCAATCCTTTTTTTTTTTTTTAAATATAAATAAGAAATGGAAATAAAAAAGTACCTTTACAGTTTCCATTTTAAAACAACTTTAAAGATAACTTCCAAAGCTGTTGAGTGTATTAATGTGCTAATAGGAAGTGTGGAGCGCAGATGCTGAGTGTGAAGTACATTTTCATCCCGAAGTGGCGGGGGGTGGAGGGGGCAGGGGGGCCCCCCCCCTCCGGGCTGGCATGTGGCATTCACAGCTCTCGTGGGAGGGCGTGCTGCAGAGGCCATAGGATCCCATTATGCTGTTTATGTGGACAAGCCAGACGTTCGTCTCGCTGAGACTGGCTATCAGTCGGAGGCGCACCAACCCCCCACTCTTTTCCGCATCACCTTAAAAAACTCGGAGGATGGGGCTGGTACTTAAAGAAATTTTGATGCTAAGAAAGCAGCGCGTCGGAAACCCGAGGCGTTTCAGCCAGGCGAGGATACAAAGCCGAGCAGGGACA
>NW_008794776.1:2428432-2437289 GCF_000699145.1 Aptenodytes forsteri
AAGCCAGCGTCTCCCCTCCCTTGCACCCGGTGTCTGGTGCACCCCTTGCAACCATTGCACAACCCCCTGCACCCAGTGCGTGGTGCCTCCCCCGCGCTCTGTGCCCCCCGTCCCCGCACCCACTATGCTGTGTCCCCCTGCACCCCGGCACAGTGGTCCAACTTTCCCCCAGCCCAGCATTCGCGGGGTGATGGCCCCAGCAGCGTTCACACACGGATGGTGATTTCTCGGGCACTGAGAAGGGGCTGGCCTCTCTCAAGGGCTCTCCGCCTGCAGAGGAGCCACGCAAACCCCTGCCAGCAAGCGGGGTAAAATGGCACGTTTAGAGTTGGAGCGATCCCTGGGGATTGGGACACGCTCGGAGATGCATTAGGAGCTGCTCTGTGCCGGCAGCAGGCAGAGGGTTGACTTCATTGCGGTGGTCTGCACAGCATGGGCATCCTTGTGGTCCCGCTTCTCCACTCACAGGTGCCTGCTCGGTTTGCAGGGAGATGACAGGTTCTAGCAGGCAGTGAGGGCTTAGGTCATGTCCCTGCCAGGTCATGGTGCCAGCAGGTCCGTACAGCTCCACGCTGTCTCCTCTGAGAGGGGAGAGATGGAGGCTTTTCTCCTGGAGGAGGAGGAAAAGTTTCTCGTAGCTGATACCAGCCGTAGCTCAGAGAGGAGAAGCCCCATGACTATGTCAAACCTGGGTGTTGGAAAGCCAGCTGTGGCTGGGCATGGACGAGCAGTCCTGGGGCTGGACCCGCCAGTTTGGAGAAATTCCCTGAAATTCAGAGAATTTCAAAACGCCGCCTGTACGCTGCTGTGAAGGAGAGAGGGAGGGAGGATTTGCAGCACGGCAGGATTATCTAATGAGCGGGGCTCGCACGGAGCAGTGCACCAGGACGCTGCCGCCGCGGCTTGGCTGCCAAGCGTGTGCTCCGGCTCGCAGGCTCCTGCTCAAACACCTGCCGGGAAGGACAAAGCATATCATTCCCCATCGGTTCCTAGCAGAATAGAAAATGTGGGGAAGATAAGGCACATCTGCATTATTACGGTGCATTTGCTTTTGTCTATAACCAAATGTTAAGGCTGGAATTAATATTTCATGCAAACAGCACATGAATTGATGTATTCTGCCCCAGTCAATTTGACTCAAACTTTGTCTTTGACCTGCTTTTGCCCTTGCTACCGTACATGCCGCACTCAGCTTTTACAGGTTAAATGCTAATACTCGAGGGGGTTTATTAGTTATCACTGACAGCTTTCAGGCATTAAGGTACCTTTTTTTTGTCCTGGACTGGATTTGAGCGGTAGCTCAAAACCATGCTGAAGAGCTGTGGCAGTCTCGCAAAGCAAAAGGTGCCAGGGATGATGATAACTGAAGTGAACTGCAGGAGAAGGGGATTACAGAGCCCTACGTTAAGAGGCTATTTAGGCTGGGGAGGACAAAGTAGATGATGTCAAATGGGTGTCTCAGTGATTTCTTGCTGGGGCAAATGCAACACTCTGTCTGGAGACGGTACTGGTGGGATTAGGAAGGGGTTGATTGTAAAGCAGGTTTGTGCTTATGCCCTCTAATGAGCAGCAGGGAGCAGAAAACGCCAGGTATTTTCAGAGGTGTTTGTCAGGAAGATACCACTGCGTGGGAAGTGAGAGCTTTAAGAAGAATTATTTGACATCCACTTTATGAAGCAACTAAGAAATTAAAGATCTGTGATGCATTTCAACCAAATATTTGAAAACTAGGAAGCATGAAACCATGGCGATAGAAAGCTCCACTAACCTTTGAAAATTATATCCAACAATTCTCTGCAGTAAATAGAGCACAATGTCAACAGAGCTTTTACATCCCAAATATCACCCCCTTGCAGCCGAGAGGCTTTCAGTGCTGAGGAGGACTGCGCCTCTGAGCTGCATCCTCCGCTCCAGTCCTGCCGCAGGTTTGTTTTAAATGAAACAGTGGTGCTGGGCCAAATTAAAGTTCAGCAAAACGAAAGAGGGCTATAATTCAAAGGCAGTTCTTGTCAGAGTGCTGCCCAAAGCAATATCATATTGAATGATTCTCCAGATTTCATTACTGGTGGAATATCCTGCCCAGTTTATAAATCTAGCTTGATTATTAATGTTTTTATTGTTCTCCATTAGCTGCTCTAACAAAGAGAGCATGAAATAGCAGATGGAATGGAGCTTGACTTGAGTGTTTCCCTTGAATTTTAGTACATTGCTTTTGAGATTTACTACTTTGCATTTTGCACTGCTGCCT
Organism: Aptenodytes forsteri; assembly: GCF_000699145.1. Classification (NCBI taxonomy): domain Eukaryota; kingdom Metazoa; phylum Chordata; class Aves; order Sphenisciformes; family Spheniscidae; genus Aptenodytes; species Aptenodytes forsteri. The sequence continues at coordinate 2,430,681 of NW_008794776.1, forward strand.
TTACAGTAAACCCCCCAACCCCTCCTCATTGCAGTGCCCAGCGTTCGCAAATCGCATCTTTTTATGGCTGTCTGGGCTTGAGAGTCTCAGGGGTGCGAGCAGCAAAAACTTTATATACGTTAGTAGTAACTGAGTAATAAGAGCTCTCACTGTGCTGGGCTCTGAACCAGGTCTGAAGGGAGGTCTACCTTCAAGTTTTAGTTTTCAGAAGAGCCGGCGCAGTGGAGTCTGTACAGTGAAGGTGTTGACCTGGAGACCTGCGGGTTTGCAAAGGAGCTGGCTGCTAAACTGCCCGCTGTGGGTACGGCAGCTGTGCGGTGGGACGCTGGGTGCCGGGCAAAAGCTGTGGCTTGGGGAGGGACCGATGCCCAAAGCTGAGCAAGCCTGGCCCTGAGGGAGATGCTTTGCCCTAGGGAGATGCTTGGCCCTGGCACTGGGGTTGCAGGACGGGAATTGGCGGTGAGGTGGTGGTGGTGGCACTGCCAAGATCATCCCTCGTGGACATGGGCTCTGGTGTCAGTGGCCAAGGGACGTGGGAGTGCCAGGAAAGTTTTAGTTCGGTTGCAAGAGCATGGGTGCAAAAAAACGAGTGTGAGCTGCTTTTTCTTGACTGCGTGGTCAGGGGTGACAGGGAAGGTCTGTGTGTGCCCCCAAGGCGTTTCTCCAGCTGGGGCTTGCTGGGCATTCCTGGGGGCTTGCGTATGAGCGATGCCTCTCTCGGCCTCCCGCTCACAAAGCCCGCCTGTGTTGTTCCCAGAGAAGTTGCTCCCAGGGGATGGAGGCATTTGCATTCATCGGTGGAGACCACGGACCCGCATCCCCCTCCGCCGCGGTCCCAAGCGGCTCTTTGTTCAGGGCAGGACCCTCGCCTTTGTGGCAGCTTCTCATTTGAATGACAAGGATGCGCTTGTGGGGAGAGCCGGGGTGGCACAGAGCCCTGTGACGAGCCCTGCGACGCTGTGGGGTGGGCCTGGTGGACAGACAGAGGTTCCTCTGTGTCCCCACATCAGGGAGTGGAGGGGCAGGAGGAGCGGCAGTTTCCTACAAATCTGTGCCCTGCGTCTCCCCAGGTGCCGAATTTCAAAGCAGAAGCCGGCCCACGCCTGGGGAACGGGGCTCCTTCTTGCTGTTTCTGGGGTACTTTTCCTGCCTGCAGGAGGGTAGGAGCATCCCGCTGCTGTCGCTGCCAGATGCCCACGTGCAGCCGCACATGCCGGTCCAGTCGCACTCCTGCCTGCCCTGGGATCAGCCAGGAACTCTACTAAATTGCTGCATTTAAGCACCTGGGGCCAGGCACGGTGTCCCTGAGACATGGCTTACCTCCTTGTTGAAGGCTTGGGATAATTAGCCCTCTTAAAGTAAAATCCTTGTATGGAAATAGGCTGTTCCCTCTATCAGGAGAAACTACAAGACTCGTAACCTTCTGTTTCTGCTAATGGGGAAATTAAAAATTGATAATCCCAGTTGGAGCTTCATTCAGCCTTCTAAAATGGCAAGTCTTTCAGGACAAAATGCTCAATAGATTCCCTAAACAATAATGCATTCAGGCCAACGGCCTTGGAGAGAGGCGCTTTGCTTGGCCCCTCTGCCATTAAAGCACTTCATTCCCTTCCCGTACGGAGCAGTGGCCGTCCCAGGTCCATGAATTCCCTCCAAGGAAGTTAAGCTACCATTTAAAAAAAAAACAAAACAAAACCCAAACAAAATAAAATGCTGCTGGTTACATTTTAAGGTGCCTCTTGAAGCCAAAGTACAATGCAGACTAAATTGGCTTGACAAAAGGCTGGCTGGAAGCTTTCAAACAGACAGGCTCCTGTGAAGGCATTTAATCTGGTATTAAAGCCCTGGCTGGTTTGAACCGCTACTTCCCTTTCAGATTTGAGCACCCCAGACCTCCAGATACAGTAATGCAATTTTCTCCTGCGCTTGGCTGCTATTATGGGCCCAGCCGTGTGAATTATCCACAGTTAAGCTAAACTACCCGCTTTAATGAGACTCTGCATTCAGGAAGGGTTCAGAGCAGGTGTGTGAAACCCAGCTTGTCACTGGGGACTTCCCCATGGTTGGTGCTGGGGATGGAGCGGGTGAGCTCCCATCTTGGCCTCGCTCTTCAACCTTGGGTGCTGCAGCGAAGCGTTGCGGGGTAGAAGTAGCTCCTGGCTCGCAGGACCCCCCAGCCAGACCCTGCTATCCCTGGTGGCAGCGTGCGGTGGAGCTGTACCTCTGTACCCTCCTTTTGTCCCTAAAAACTCCTGGGGCTCTCACAAGGGAGGTCGCTGCCTGCGTGCGCCTACCTGACTTAACCTGCAATACTTCGTTATTCTCCCTCATTAAATTAAACTTGCAAAGAGGCGATGCGAAACGCAGCGCGTTCCCATCCCCTGCCTGGCATCGGACGGGGCTCTCCGGGTTTGGTGTCTGGGTGCGACTCACCAGTGGGGAGTCGGCCCTGCCAAGGACATGGGGGTGACACGGGCCCCCCAGTCATCACGAAACTGGGGGGCTTGGATATCTCCGACACCCTGTTTTGTCCCTGCAGGTTCATTAGTGCCAGCAGCGGCTCGCTCTGACTCATCGCCGGGGCTGCGCACTAATTTCTCATTATTTACTCATTGGCAAAAGTGCTGCAGGAATGGGCTGTGCGGCTCCGGGAAAGGTCACGCTGCAGCTGAGGGAACCTTTATTTCTGGATGCTGTGGGAGCAGGCGTGTACCCAGCGTGGGTCTCGGGTCCTAGCTGGCCTTGTGGAGGTGACAACGTGGGAGGGAAAAGCCCTCGCATCTTGGATGTGAATTGCCAGCTGATGGTAAACCTGGGCCACCGCGTCGTCGTTCTTTAAAATGTCTCGTTCAGCGTAGAGCTGCACTTGAAAGCCAAGGATTTGATTTCAGAATAACCTGAGATCTGACGGCAACAGTTGTCAAAATGCTTTCTTTAATGAAAAACACTTTAAATGGGTAGATTTGGGAGTTTCGGAAGCTCTTGCTGCTGCACACGTGCAGCTGCGTGTGTCTTCATTGTCCCAGATTTTTATGAGGATTGTCTCTGATTTCTGGGTCAGAGAATTAAGAGATTTGATGTTTATATTAAAAAAACCCACACCAAACCACATATGCAAAGTTAAATCCAGTGCAAAACAAAGCAGACGTGTGGGGGTGAGGGGAAGAGGCTACTGAAGGACCGGAGAGTTTTAGATGAGTGTAATGAGAAACTGCCTTTGACAACAGGTTTGTTCAGAGGAAAGTCCTGCCATGATTGACGTGGAGTAAATGCCCATGTTCACCAAGGAATGTGGTCTTCAGATGGGGCTCTGGCAGTTTGATCAGCCATGATGATTTAATAGAAAAGAACCAGATTAAATCTGAGGAATTTCCTGCATCAGAATAAACCACGTGCACAGAAAATCGTTCTTCCAAGAAGTCTGGAGATGATCTACAGCTCCTGGTGAGAACGGTCCGAATACGGTGACTTGGGAACTGGCAGTATGTTCAGGATTTTTTTAATACTATCTTTTCAAGAGGGAGTTTCTGCCTGTTGACTGTCAGTGGTCAGGCGGAGTTCTTCACACTGGCTGACATATTATTTCATCCTGACAATATTGATCTTTTGGGTGAATAAAAGCAATTTTACCTGTGCCACAGGGTCCTTGCTTGAAGGTGCTGGACATGTTTGGATCATATCATCTTGTCATTTAACAAACCCCGGCTGGCATCTCCTGTGGTTCAGCTCCTGCCTGCTGAAGATCACCCCACAGCCCAGGTGCTGCCGTTACGTCCTGGATTTGCTCTGCAATTGGAGTGTGTCCTACGTGGCCTGCTACACATGTCCTTTAAGGATGCAGGACAAAAGGTTCCCTCATCCAAAATACAAGTGGGAGATAAGAGGTCTGGACTGCTTCATCCACAGGTTTGTCTTCATTTGCGGAGGTTGCCTGTCCCACGCCATGGTGGAAGTATTTCATCCCATTCAGCTTCCCCAGGGCTCCCATCCCAAACCACCCAGCTCTGGATTTTTTCCACTTCCCACCAAATGCCCCTTGCTGGAGATGGCAGACTATCAAGAGACCAAAAGGAAACTTCACGGGTTGTTGCCAGACTTTGGGGATCTCACTGTCCGAGGCTTTTTTGAGGTTGAGGAAGCAGATCTGAGAGCGGTGTCGGGACCAAGTGAGCAGCTGAACCCTGGAGGGGACCTGAATGAGACAAAAAGATAGAAAAGACTGGTGTGCGAGGAAGGGGTTCCCATGGGATCCCTTTTGAGAAGAAAGCCTGGAAACACTCATCTGAGGAAGCGTGCACTTGATTGGCAGCTGCAGACTCTCCAAAATGCTGCGAGTTATAGGCTATACTGCTTGTTCTTGTTTGACTGTCTATGTATTAGTCAACCCTTCATGAAGATTTGCTTTTCTCGGTGAGATGTTGTCACATGCAGAAATACTACTGCTGACGCTGTGGCTGAAGTACATCTCAGGAGATGGATTTTCATGTTTCCCTCAAAGTCAAAGCTGTGACTCCTGGTGCCCTGAGCTGCTGGGTGGCTCTGCCGGGCTCCTCCACAGCTACCACGGAGGCAATGCCTTCTCAAAGGCCTGTAATTACCAAAAACTTGGAGGTCTGCTTGGCTGAAGGGTGTAACACAAGAAAATGCTCCTTTTGTCTTACTGTAGCTCCTGGGCAGTTTGGTTACAGGATCCCAAGGAAAGCACAAGGAACAAAACGATATCATGACTGCTAAAGACAATCCCACTGTGACTCCGGATCTAATGACCTGTAAGCTCTGGAGTTGATGAATTCAGCTTTTGTGAAAGGGTTGTCGGGTCTCATTTATCTCTGAGCAAGACAGAAACAAAGCGCACTCTCCTGTTTTTCTTGAGCCCACCATGTGGGATCTCCTCCAGAGATATTACATCCACTCAACATCAGTTATGTCCTAGCTGGTGCTTGGTTGAGGCTGCGCCTTTGACAAGGCACGTGGTGGGGAGCATGGGGAGCTCCCACCAGCCCGTAGGCTTGTTCCCACCTTGTTACTTGTGTTTACTTTGTCGTTGCTCTTCCTTCTTCGTGCTCATAGTGTCCCTCCGGCACGACTGCCAACAGAAGGGCAGTCAGTGATGCTGCTCGAGAAGCATCTTTGCTCCTTTGATAAATTCTCCGCGTTAAATTGGCTTTTATTTTTCTTGTTTGTTCTCCATTTTGTTGCTGCTTGGCAAATTCCCCGTTGCTGTGTACCAAGCCATGCTGTCTCTACCTTGCATCCTTCATGTCAGAGATGCATTTTTGTTGAAAAGCGAGAGGAAATTGGGTTCACAAAAGGGAAATCCCTCATAGACGCGCCTGTGAAATGGCAACGTGTTTTATATAAAAGCACAGCTAAAGAGAGGTAGGTGGTTTGGGACTTTTGCCACATGTTGTTTACGCTGCAGAAATGCATCCTCCAGGTCTGATCAATGAGACTCCGAAATGAGGAATAATCTTGCATGGCCTCAGCCGGCATTAAAGTGTACAGCAATCCAGTTCTTCCTCCCGGGCTGGATGCATGTCGTATTTCATGACAGAATGACAGCCCCGTCAGACAATCTGTTGCCGTTTTGGCATTTCTAATACACCTCGTGCTTTGGTACGCACTCACTCAGTGTCCAGCAAGATCAAGATAATCTAGAGGAAATCAGCTGTCATGCTCCAGGGTCCCACATGGGCGGTGAACGGGGCAACAGTGATTCGCGTAGTCTTCTACAAGCTCACCTGGGTTAAAAAACTTCCCTGAGAAGATACTAAAATTCTCTTTCTCTGCCTAAAACCCGGAGCACCAAGTGCCTGATCTGCCAGGCTCTGAGGCACGAGATGTAGTTGTTGACCGAGGAATCGCATCACTCACTGAAAGGTAACCTGAGCTCCGAGCACCGGGTCTCTAGTAGTCAAAGACTTCCCTTTGTGAAGGGTACCCAGCCTGGTCTGGTGTTGGGGGGCTTTCATAGACTCTCCTCCTTTGACCATCACTGGCAGCTCCCTGGGATGCAGCTCAAGGGGCTCCACGTGAGAGGCGGTTGCTGGGTCAGCGCTTGGCAGCATTATGTATTTTGGCTCTTAAGAGCTGCTTTGTTCCCCATCAAACCACGGCAGTGCAGAGGGTCGCGTAGTGGAGGAAGAAGCGCTTGATGTATTTGCTCAGAGTTGCGGTATGAATACGAATGCTGTTGCGTAGGTGCCGGTGACAGTTTGCGTGTGGTTGGGCTGTACCTCGGCAGGGTCCTGGCAGCGCTGAGTCCTGTCGCTGCTCGTGACGCTGCTGGGAGCCAGAGGCATTGAAGAAGAGGAGCGCTTCTGGGAGCTGGACCTGCCCGGGCTGCAGCTGCGGGATGCAGCTCTCCCAGGTGATGCCCTGGAGTGACTTCTGCCTTCCCGACACTTACAGGTCTGCTGGCTGACCCCCGCGTTGGGGTAGGTGTGTGCCCTGTGGTTCTGCTCTGCAAAGCCCGCCTGCTGAGCTGGGCCAGCTCTTTTCATCCACACTTCTGTTACTGGGGGGGTTTACTTTCACTGGTATATCTCTTTCCAGCTAGGTCTTTCCCTGCATCAGGGTTTGCCAGGAGCCCAACAGCGCCCTGCGGAC
>NW_008794776.1:2437408-2451379 GCF_000699145.1 Aptenodytes forsteri
CCAGAGGAGCCTGAGGGGTCAGTGCTCCCCTCCCCACAGGTGTTAGCAGAGCTATTCCAGAGAATTGCGTTTTTGAGCTTTGAGCGTTTCTTTCTGCAACAGCAAATGTCTTGGTGAGCCAGGGCTGCGGAACTGAGATCTCCCCGCTCCCAGCCTTTGCAGGGAGCTCTCCTGGGAGATGTACAGCAACCGCTTTTCTTCTGCAGACAAAGGCTCCTGAGGGGTCAGTGCTCCCTGCCTGGGCTGTGCACGGGGATGCAGAGGTTGGAGGAGATAGGTGATGGTGGGTTCCCCTCTGCACCCAGCAGGGAAAGCCCGTTCCCCTCCCCACAGCCCCTCGGTGTTAGCAGAGCTATTCCAGAGAATTGCGTTTTTGAGCAAAAGGGGTTTCTTTCTGCAACAGCAAATGTCTTGGTGAGCCAGGGCTGCGGAACTGAGATCTCCCCGCTCCCAGCCTTTGCAGGGAGCTCTCCTGGGAGATGTACAGCAACCGCTTTTCTTCTGCAGACAAAACCTCGCGGCGAGATCCCGTCCCTGAGCATCTGGCGTGCCCCATCTCCTGCCGCTGTAGGGCCCTGGGTGCTGGGAAGGGGCCCCGGCTCAGCCCCCGGGCCGGGTGGGTGCTGCTCTGGGACACCGCTGCGTCCCTGTCGGCGTCGTGCCGCTGCCCTCTTGTGGAAACCGGGAAAATATCCGAGAAAATACGTTGGTGCTGGGCTGGGTGCGGAGGTTGGAAACCCACCCGTGGGAGCGGGGTGGGGAGCTGGGCTCTCCCCCCGGGTCTGCGCCGTGCCCAGCCTTCCAGGCTGCTGCCCGAGTGCCTTTTTTATTGCTGTTATTAATAGAGGGTGAGGGAAATGGTGTTAACCTAGCCTGGGAGGAAGGGGCTCCCAGCGTTCAAATCCTGCCCCTTGGTGCAGACCTTTGGTCACTAAATCCCCGCGTGGCGACAGTAGTCCGTGCTTTCAGCGGATAAAGTTTGCAAAGTGCCTTCTGCGCCTCCTTGCTCTTATTCTGCAGTGATTGCCCTCTACCTCGTAGCAAATACCTTTTTACCAACTGCTGCGCAAACTTCGACTTTCTTCTTGAAGTAGCGTACCGTGGCGCTGAGCCCGCCGGGTATTTCCCGTAGCCGCAAAGCAGGCACAGACCCACCGTCACCCATCTGCGGCGTCTCTGCCGCTCCCCTTGGGAAGGCGTTACGCTGCTTCGGCCACCTCCTGAAAATGTCAGCGGGTGAACGCGCCCACGGGACCGCAGTGCCAACGCGCTGGCTCTCGCCTTCGCAGCCCAGCACCACCCCTCCATCGCACTCGGGCAGCTCCGGCTGTAAAGGGCGATGATTAATAGCTGCCCGGGAGCAAACCTGCTGGTGCCAAGCATCTTCTGACCCCGCCAACCGTCTCGCTTCCAGGCCCCTTTGTAATAGCTGGCGGAAATCGTGCTATGCTGTGTAGGAAATGGCAGCCCAGCACCGTCAGTTTGTTTTCCATCCTCCGTTCTGGTTTCCCAGCCTTGCGGGACCCTGGTGAGCCGTGTGCCCGTCTCCCACCTCCGCCGCAGGAACAGCTTGGGCAGTGGATCTAGCCCTGCTGCTTGGGAAGCCCCAGTCCCACAGCTTCCCTGAATTAAAGTTCTCCTTATCTTCTCCACGTTTCCCTCCTATCTCACTTATTAATAACCTCTTCCTGAAAAAATGGCTTCTGTTTTAAATTTCTAAAAAATTTTACCTATTAAACCCAACCTGTCTCCTCCTGCGTTTCCCAGGCGCTTGGCAGCCGCTCTTCCTTCCATGCTTTCCTGGAAAGCAGTGTCTACGAAAGCCCAGCCACGTTGGCGGAGGTCATCGGTGCCAGCCCGAGGCAGGGGCTGTGCATTGTTGGAGGTGAAAGGGAGCCAGAGTTGCGGGAGCTTTGTGTTGAATTCATCCGGAGTCCTTGGGGTGACTCACTGTCCCTCATGCGTTGTGCCTGTCTGTGCAATCATAGATACTAATTCTTGCTTGTCTATTTAGAGGAATCGGTTCTCCGGGCAAGGACATCTGCTTTTTTGTAGCTCTGGGATCATCTCTCAGCCTCTAGGTTATCTAGACCCATACCGTGTCTGAACCCTGACAGTCCTGAATTCATTTTCTTTTGGTGAGGGACAATACTGTATTTTTGATGGCTGCGAACAGGGAATTCAGTCTTGGGAGCCAAACTTGTTCAGAGCCAGGTTTGAACGGGGACGAGGAGCTGAGCTCTTCTTCACGTGCTCAGAGAGGCTTGGATCTTATTCAGAGCCAAAAGATACAACTGCAAAAATTTAATTAACATTGCAAAACCCTTTAAAGCAGAGTTTCTGGCAAAATTGCCAGCTCTGCTGTGCAAGCGGCCTCCATAGGGAACTGTCACAAATTAACAAATGTTTCTTTGCCCGGACAGTTGCGAGGACAACAGAGGAAATCGATATGGCACGCTCTCCTCCACTGGGGTAGTCTTGAACCCTAAAGAGAAAACTAACTGGCAGCCAGCTCCCCAGCACATCACCTCGGGATACTCCAAAGAGCTGGAAGTTGCTGGGTAGCAGCTGGGAGCAGGGCGATGTGCAGGCTTGGACCACCTGGGAAAGGGTGCAGGGTCTGGCCATCATCCGTGGGTGATGAACCGGGGCTGGTGTGGAGCCCTGAGCAGGGGCTGGTGCAGAGGAGGTCACCTCCGTTTGCAAATTAGACTTTTATGGTTTATAGCAAAAAAAAAAGTGACCACCTGCAGCCATGACTGAGCCTGGAGAAATAATAATAAAGGCAGTGGCAGGCAGAGTAAAATATACACCCAGTTGCTTCCTCCACGAGGATGGGGGGGTAGAGGGAATTGCGCTGTTGAGATAATCCCAGTACTTCAATTTTACAAGGTCTTACAGGTCTCCCATCCACATCGTCCTGGAGGAGGAGCTTGTTCCTGGGGGGGCCTACACGCCATGGGAAGAACATTGCTTTCTGCTGTGTTCGTGTCGTCAAAGTCCAGACGGGACGTGCTCAAGCCATCCGAAAAGGAGGTGACCAGAACTGGCCCTTCTTTGGGGACTGCGCAGAAACAGGGACGTTAGACTGAGGGATCACTGCCGGTTCCCAGCTGGCCTTGCCTTCAAGGGGTATAAGGGCCTACTAGCCAGAAAAAGGGGAGATTCTGCTCCTCATTAAGAAGCACAAAGGAAATTAGTTGTTTCCACGGCATCAAAACAGCTGAAGGAAGCTGGTGGACTCCAGTCTCCCCAGGCCTGACTTGCTGGCACGCGGTGGGGCGGGAGGTAACCTCGGCAAGAGCAGCGACCGAAGCAGCTGCAAACAAATCCTTTAAGGACTCTCCTGACATAAATAAACATGGAAAATAAATGATGTCCCCGGCACTCTGCCCTCAACTGATGGGAAACAAGCTGCATTAACATAGTAGTTCAATAACCTGAAAGAGCTTCAAAAGAGACCTGCTCGCCAGCCCCAGGAGAAGGGGGAGCGCTGCCTGTGAGCATGAAACGATGGGGTAAGAAAGTACTCGAAAATTGAATTGTGAGTGATGATGGTTTTCCTACGAGGAAGAGCAGAAAGGAGAGGAGGTGTCTGTAGCTGGTGGTGGATGTGCAAGGTGAGGGCAAGGGTGCCAGGTTTGTACCCTGAACTTTGGAGCTGTGACCGGGGAAAGTCGCCTGGGTTTTCTGTCCGTCACACGAGTCGTAATCTTACTTTCTGCAGGGGAACATGCTGAGAGTTAAGATGAGGGTGCGTGAAGTCTCCTAGGGGACTTAGTGATGTAAATCCCATCCCCAAAGCTGCAGAAGTAGGTGCCTAGGCAGAGGGGGCTGCCGGGGGTGGCCGCCCCCGCCGTCGTGGGTGGCTGCCCCGGCTCTTTGTGGCACAGACAACCTTGAACTTCACCCCCGGCCCACCCTGCTCCTTCCTGCTTCCCACCGCCTCAGCCCATCTCCTGCTTCGTCCTGTAATGAGACAGGACGGGGCATTACCCCGGTATTCAGCGCTCCCTGAAAGCGTCTCTCTTACGGCAGCCTCTGGATGGATCAGAGGGGTTACTGCTTCTTTTATTCACTGTTGCATTTCTCCGGCTTCTCTAGAAAATTCCCTTTGTTCATTAAACGACCTGTCTGTTAGGGCCCAGATGGCTGCTTTTCTCTCAGCTTTAGAAATCGCCTGCTTAATTTCCCTGGTGCCCTGCCAGCCCTGCGCCGGGGAGGCTGCCGGGGAGGGGGAAGGAGAGCGCGCGGTGGCCAGCACGGCGTGCACCGACGTGCCGCAGCCGAGAGGCTCTTGCAGGGCTTCCCTGTCATTGTCCCTGCCTGCGGGGACAGCTCTGGGCAGGACGGGGAGGACCGAAAACGGCCATGGTCTGGTGGAGTGATGGTTGGAAGACTCTTGCCATCCGCTCAGGGTCTCCTGGTGATCCTGTTTCTCCCCCCTGCCCTACCAAAACAGCACCCAGGGGGGCTCGGTCCCGGTGCTCTCATCTCTGACAGCCTTTTCCTATTTCCATCCCTGTGCTAGTGCTGTTTCCTTGTGTTTTGAATTTAACTCTTAACGTTAACTCTTGATTTCGCTGTGCTGTGCTTGTGATGCCAGTGACCCATGCCTGTGGCAGGCATCGGGTGCCCAAGGCATCCCTGGGCATCACCACCCATGTGTGCCAGCGAAGGGCTGGGCACCCCAAAAAACCCACACCATCAGAGTTCAGGACAAGAAAATGGGCCATTTTCTTGAAAGCGGTGCAAGCGTTTTAGGCAGGGGGGGAGTGCTGTGACCCTGGCTGGGTTTTGGGGGACGGGGGGAGGCTTTGCAGGAACCTGCCCTGCTGTGGATTCAGCAAGAAAGCCAGGCTGAGATTTTCCTCGGTGCTTGAGGGAAGGTGTGTTACAATCAGGCAAGGCCTGATTGTATATTTTTTATATACAATTTTATAAATATTTTTTATATACTGACTTTTAACGTGCAGCTCCATTCTAGAGAAAATGTTGTTTGGGAGGAGGGCCGCCGTGCGAAAGCAGCACTCCATCAAGGCAGCGCCCTGCCGCGGAGGCTGCGGAGGCAACGCCGTGTGGCTTTGCTCACTCCTGCGTTTTGCAGCCCTTTCCACCCTCCTCCTAAAGCCGCTTTCGCAGGAGAGGTTCCTCCAGGAAGGCAAGCCTGCAAAAGTTGGTTTGGTGACTCAGCTGTCGCACGCCTATGTTGATGTCTTAACTGCAGAAGGAGGCTCAGGACCCACTAAAAGAAATCGCATCTTCATTTCATCGCAATTCTTTATTCCTTTGCTGCAGGTAGCATCGCAGATAAGCGGCCTCTTTGCTGAGGGGGTGGTGGCGGCTTTTACGGAATCGGCCTCTTGCTCATTTTCACTGCCTCGTTTCACTGACCCCCAGCACTGTGTTTTTTGAGCTTCCAGGTGCATGTTGCTGTTTTACGTAGGAAGACGAGTTTGGGCCTAAGATGGGTGAGGGATGCGCGTACTGCAAATGCATCCGGGGGTGCGATGTGCCACCAAGGTGCCGGACACTGTTTCCCACTGGAGGAGGAGGTTCAGGAGGGGCCTGATGCTGCTGAACCCCTCCGGGTACCCCCTCCGTGGCTGCCCTTCTTGGGGGTACCACCTCCCCTTTGCGTTTCAGGTGTAATGCAGAAAATGCATCTTACCTTGAAGGCATCAATGCAGTCATGCTACATTTAAAGCTCACCTTGGCAGGGCGGCCCAGCGCACGAGTTCGCTTGTTCATTTTGTGTCTCGGCATCCCTTGGTCACACCTGGGTTTGGATTAATCTCCCTCATCGCTCGCTGTACCCTTTGTGGCTGGTGTGGCTGGTCCAGATATCTGTGCCATTTTTCCTAAGAGAGGAGAGGAGGCCTCACTGACTTCCCCAAAAGGACCCTTGACAGTAACATTTCATTGCCAGGTGATGGGTGCACTTAATTGAATTCCTTTCCCCCTTATTCTAAGGCAATTGCAGAGCAAAAGCCTCTCGTGAGAGCGCTTGGCCGCAGTGTGGGCTAGGCTCCGGCACGCTGCCGGGCCGTCTCCCTGCTGCCGGAGCTGCTAATTCGGGAGCTCGGGGGGCTGCCGGTCTCATGGCAGCACTGGAAAATAATTGCTGCCATGGTTGAGTTACGGTGGGATGTTATTTGCAATGTATTAAATTATGTTACGTGCCTTAGTATATGCTCTTATTTAAGTATTTGTATAAATCCGTCTGCGTGCCCTGGTGTTAGCTCTCATCTATCCCCATCCCACCTCCATGCTCGTGAAGGGAGAAGCGTGGTTTTCACCTGACGGCTTCCCAGTTTTCGTTTTTGCTGAGCACACCTTCACCCTCATAAAACCAAACGCCGTGGGCTGGCCCAGCAGCGCCTGCGTGGCAAGGCAGCTGCAGCTCCGCACTGCCGGATCTCGGTAGCTGGGCAGGTTTTCTGGTAGGCAAAATTCAACCACTGCACAAACTAAACCTGCTTTCCCTCCTTCAAACAGAAGGCTGGTGACTGGTGGCTTGCTCCTGCTCTGCTGTGTGTAGGAGGCAAGCGGCTTTCCCCAGAGATGCTTATGCTCGATACAGTTCAGCACAACACTCCCTAAAGCCGTCCAAAAGGATTGGTAATGGGGTTTGTATCGACCTTTCATGGATTTTAAGAAAGTCCTTTACCTGCTCAGGTCTTTGGCTTCCCACCCATTGTGATAGGCTTGCAGTAGTCTTCCACCTTGAGCAAAAGGCTTTAAAATCTTCTGGTTTTATAGAAAAATGAGCACTGGGATGTTGGAAGGCAGGCAGGTTTTCCTGGCACGGCTTAATTTGCTGTGCCCATCAGCAAGGCAGGGGCAGAGCCGGGGGTGCCCGGACCAGTGGCCAAGCCTGTGCTGGGCAAACCTGGCTGTTGCCACCCGAAGGCAGGGAGCTGACCTCGTCTCCGGCAGCAAAACCCCTGTCAGGTCTCCATTAACCAGCCATCACCAGCAATGTGACATTCCCGATAGGTGAGCAGCGAAACAGCTAATGACTTCTGCCATTTGACGAATGTTTCCTGACACTGCCGGGGAGGTCATCGTATTTCCCCCAGAGCCATTTGTCTTCTCCTCCCGGCGTGTTTGCATTCAAACCGCATCCTGCCTTCCCTGGCTTTGCACAGCAGCCGGCGCCTGGGAGATGCTGCCTGTCCCGGGGGCGAGGGAGGACTGAGTTCAGCTCTGTGCACGCTATGTTTGACGGTGTTGAAAATCCCCTCCGAATGCAGGCAGCTGAGAGAAGGTGTCCGTGGGAGTGATGCTGCCGCCTGCGTCCTCACTGACCTCGTCCGGCAGCAAAACCCCTGTCAGGTCTCCATTAACCAGCCATCACCAGCAATGTGACATTCCCGATAGGTGAGCAGCGAAACAGCTAATGACTTCTGCCATTTGACGAATGTTTCCTGACACTGCCGGGGAGGTCATCGTATTTCCCCCAGAGCCATTTGTCTTCTCCTCCCGGCGTGTTTGCATTCAAACCGCATCCTGCCTTCCCTGGCTTTGCACAGCAGCCGGCGCCTGGGAGATGCTGCCTGTCCCGGGGGCGAGGGAGGACTGAGTTCAGCTCTGTGCACGCTATGTTTGACGGTGTTGAAAATCCCCTCCGAATGCAGGCAGCTGAGAGAAGGTGTCCGTGGGAGTGATGCTGCCGCCTGCGTCCTCAAAAACAACCCGCTGTGTCGGAGGAGAGCCCAGGGGTGGTGGGCCATGAGAGGAAACCCCCTTTGGTGCACGCCCGGCTGCCCTCCTGCCATCGCTGGAAACTTCCACCCTATTTTCTGAGCTGTTCCATGGGTCCAGCATCCTGGGTGATGCATCTGGCAGCTCCCATAGGTGATGCAGCCGTTGTTCAAGCCCTCTCTGTGCAGTCGGGGGGCCGTGCTCCTGCCTGTGCTTCCTCAACACACGGCAGCCGCTGCCACACTGAATAATTTACAAAATAGCTGCCTGGCTTTGAGGAGCTGCTGCTGCCCACTGCACCCGTGCCGGGCTGGCTGGTATGGGTCCTACAGGACAGGGCATGTTCTGGGAGGTTTTCACCCACTACTGATGGTAGGGCAGGAGGACAGGCAGCAAGCCAGCAGCCCAGGCAGGTCGGCACCAGGAAATCAAAGTCACCCTGCGCCTGGGGGACGAGCCAGGGCTGGGACCTGCTGCTGCTCCCGAGAGCACCTGAACTGCCCGGGTGGGAGCTGGCACCGCTGGGGTTTTGCCAGTGTGAGCTCGGGGCTCAGCTGCTTGGCATGGGTCCCCCGTCCTGAGCAAAACCTCAGCTTTGAGTAAAGCATCCAGAGCTGCTGCACGGTGGCGCGCAGAAGGAGAATTATCTTTCCAAGCACTCCTGGTGACCATCACCGGCGTGCTGCTGCCCATCTGCCCATACACAGAGCCTGATGGGGGGTGGCAGCTGGAGAAATTTGCACAGATGCAAAAATCCAGATCCAGCGAGCTAACACCAGCACAACGCGACTTTGCTCTGCTGTTGTCCCCCAGCCCGAGCCAGTGACCTGCACTGGAAGGAGCATTCGGCATGCGATGCCGTGTCCGCCGGTCACTGCACAGGGCGCTGCGCTTCATGTCGGACGTGTCTTTAGCAAAAGATGGAAACTGTGGCAAGCTCCAGGCAGTTTTGCCTGGGAATCAATATTTTTGGCCTCGTTCTTGGTTAAAACACTAACTTCAGCCGTTTAAAACAAAGAAAAACAAGGCAATAAACAAAAGTCTCCAAGCAACTGAATAGCAAGACCTCGCAAACAAGATCAAGTAAGACAGAGGAGTCTGGAATTTTAATGTTGGAGGAAATGCCTTTTCCTGGATTTATTTCCCCTTGAAAGGGAGAAGCTGCTTCCAGCCAGCTTGGGGGCTCCTTTCCTGGGGAGGGGACCCTGTGGTGCCAGTACCTGTGCAGAGGGCAGCAGGGAAAGGCAGGAGGTAGCCAAAGCATCCAGGAAGAGGGAAGGAAGGGCTGGATCCGGCCCCGCTTCAGAAGGGGCAGCGCTGGGTGAGTGCAGAGCCCGAAGACATCGCTCCCAGTTTCCCTGGGCGTCTCCACCGAAGGAGTGGAGTGTGGCGATGCCAAAAAGGCGAGTTAAGGTGGAAGTCTCGCAAGACAGAGATGCTCTGCTAGGGAGAGCATCACCGCTCAGGAAGCCGGGGTGTGTTGGAAACCATTCCCTTTATTTATTTTTTTTTTCTCTCCTCACTGTGCCGTGAGATGGTTGGGCTTTTTCCAAATTGCTCCCATGCAGGTGGAGAGCTGGGGGGGGCTGTGTTTCACATTTCATAATCCGTGTGACTTGATTAATTCGGCCGTATGTTAAAACCTCATGAAACTGGTGATTTTTGCTAAGGTTTAAAATAGATTATATCCATCTCCTAACGTCAGTTTTGCAAATAACCACTTGGCGGCTTCTTAAAATGTTAAAGATAGGGGATAGGCTGCACACTGCCAAGGAGAAGGCATATTTAAAAGAGATAATGTCTTCTGTGTGAGCTCAAATGGGGAAATAGATGTTTGTGAAGCTCTTTAAAGCATGGTTATGTCAAGAGCAAGAAGATCACATTTGTTTTTCATTTGTATGCAAGGTGAAGAAAGGACAAGCAATTTTTTTTCTTCTCTGAACTCTTACAGTCTTCCACCATAGAAATTGGTGATAATTGCTGCAAAATGACCCAACTGGGTCAAGGTATAATTTTGAACCTTGAATATCTTTCACTTGGCAAGAAATTCAAATTATTTGACTTTGACACCTTGGCAACCCATCACTGGAACAAATAGAAATATGGAGAGCGGATGCCAGCCGCAAAGCAGCATCGATCCGGGCTGTGTGCGGCTCTGGGAAAGGCCAGCTGCTGCCTTTCCTGACACCCAAGAGCCTTTTCCATCGATTCACCTCTGTTTTGGGTAATTGGCTTTAGCACATCAGACTGGGAAGTGCTTTAGAAGCTGCTTTTTTTTTTTTTTTTTCTTCTTTCTGGAAGATTCCCGACACCCAAGAGCCTTTTCCATCGATTCACCTCTGTTTTGGGTAATTGGCTTTAGCACATCAGACTGGGAAGTGCTTTAGAAGCTGCTTTTTTTTTTTTTTTTTCCTTCTTTTCTGGAAGTTTTCTTAGTTTTGAACAAAGAAAGGATAAGTTTTGAGTTGCGGGGTGAGGATGAACTTGGAAGAGCAGGGTGAGGGTCCTCAGGATGCACTTGTATGCGGGAGAGGGATGTGGCTCAGCAGCCTGCTGACCCTGCCACCGGGTCCTGCCGCAGCCATGGGGTTGGTGCAGCATGCCGTGGAGCAGGATGAGTTTTCACCTTCTGCGTGTGCACTCCCTCATGTAGGACACAACCTCACGTCCCTGCTCACAAACACTGCTCTGCCGACCGCCTCCCTGGGACAGAGGAAACTCCTGTTCAATTACCGCGGCTTTGATTTTGACAGCACAAATTTCCCTTGCGGCCTTCTGAACCTTCAAGGTTTCCTGCAAGCAAAGATAAAGCCCCTTTGCAAAGGCTGTTTGTTCCCGGGAGGGTCCCGGCGCTCCCATGCCGGATGAAAGCATGGGGAGGAGCAGAGGGTGACGCATGCCACGGCCGTGGGACCTTCATCCGACGATCTCGGAGGGCTACAAAGACGGGAGTTAATCCAGCCTGCAGTAATGCCTTGTAGTCATGCATAAACGGGGCTGGAGGGATGGGGGCCGTGGTTTGGGACGTGCTTGGCAAGCGGCCGACCCTTTGGTTTTGGGGAATGGGGGCGGGAAGGAGCCAGCAGGTGGGGGCAGAGCCTGCCCAGCCCTGCCCGCAGCAGCTTGAAACACAAGCCGCTGGCAGGAGCCTGCCTGCACGATGCTGGATCGGGCCCTTCGCAGAGTGGGGTGGCACAGGCAGTGCCGGGGGCGACCCAGAGCATCCCCCTTAATGACATTAGCAAATGCACTGGGTTTGTCTGTGGGAGGCGTTTGGAGGAAGCTCATCATCCAGGTGGGCATTCAGATGAAGTGCTGCCTGCACTTCATTTGACACCATCAGCTGCAAATGTTTTGCCACTGTGTAGTTGCACCAATTTAGACTGTTGTCAGCACCCAAAATCACTATCAGTTTAATGCCAGCTGTGGTTTCGTTAGCATCACTGGCAAACTCTGATGTTACCTTGGAATATGTCTTAATTTCCCATCTCACCGTAGAGCAGAATGCGCAGTGCCCATGCTGCCTTCCACATAGCACACGCAGAATTTGAAAACCCAGAGTGTAATCCCACACCACGTGGATGCACTCGCCTCCCCTTTGTGGTGCAAGAGTTGTCTCCTTAGCAGCTACTCTTACATCTCCCACTTACTTGAGCTGAAGATGTAACACAGGTCCCCCATGGGAAGGGTTGGTGGGCGCAGGGGTGCGGGGGAGCTCATTGCATCTCTCCCCTTCCACCAAGTAATGCAAAAATAATCCGGTTAAAGAGGTCTTGCCTCAGTCGTGGGGAAGCAAAAGGGTACTCTGGGATGGCAATCAGACTGATCCAATTTGATAGCTTAAAAGCACTGATTCAGCAATCAGTAAAATAAGCACATGTGTACTCTCTTCAAGAACAATTAGTTTATTCACATGCCTAAACTTAAGCACCTGCTTATTTCCCATTGACCTTATTGGGTCTTAAACACAAATGCTCACTGTAGCTGGACCGAAAGAAAGAGAGAGGGAGAGAGGATGAGCTCCCATCTCCAGGTATCTATTGTTTTAACCTATACGTTTTTAATACAGCTTCACTGGGGGAATAAATGCAATGAAGAAATGTAAGGTAAAAGCCTGGCTGTGCGGATGCCTGTGGTGAAAGTCATCTTAGTTCCATTTGGGTGAAGATTGCATGTGTGGATTCATCTTTCATTTTATTGGAAGGAAAAAGGGAGGCAGGTACATGAAAAACTAAGGTGTTGTGCTGCATATCTTGTCTAATTAGAAAAGCTGACAAACATGATTAGAAAAATCTATTTATTAAGCAAATGCTGATTGTGGACTAGGATAACTAGCGGTGTTTCCTCCTGGTACAGCTGGGAGGTGAGGGTCTCGCTTTGGCTCTCCTGGGTTTATTTTGCAGGCACGCTGGTGCTCAGCAGCTGCTCTCGGTGCTCAAGACCTTCTTCATTGCTCCATGTGGTTTGACATGCTGTAGTGACTCTTCTCCATTCTAAATGTGACGTCGTGGTGCCAAAAGACATTGGTAGGGGAATGTTCTTGCCCAGCCCAATCTGTGTAGCTGGCTATGGGTCTCCAGGGCAGAGAGGACCATGCAGCTGAAGGTTTCTTTTCTTTCTCTGTGTGCAGCTCTCATGCTGGTGTTGCAAACTCACTGGCAGGCTCTCCTGCCTTGGTGCATGCCAAGGACCTCTCTTGTATATTGATGATCACCAAGAGATGCTCTTCTCACACAAGCTCCTCAGCTACAGCTTCTAAATGAGCATGTGGAGCTTGGAGGGGCCATATATTGCTACCTTCTGGGTGCTCCGGTACGACATTAAAGTGTCAGATGCTGAGAGAGTTTCCAGTACTCTCATTGCAGGATTGCTGCTTTTGGAGGAATTGATGCCTCATTGTATATTAAATTATTTATAAGTAGTTTTGTTGGTGGCTGGATTTGAGAATTTAAATGTATATGTGAAACAAAGGTTTTCAATAATGAAATAAGGTAACAAAAAGATAAAGCCATTATATGCATAATTAAAATGATGCATAACTACATGTTCTTTATGTAGCTGCTTCAGCATCTCAACTAGCTTATTAGGCTGAGTAATCAGCCCCTGAAGCCTCTCCCAGGCCGGGTTTGCCTCCTGCTCTTGCTAAAGATGCTGCAGAGCCGCCTGGAGTGGGGCCCTGGCCAGTCCCTCGGGATGGTGGTCCTGCCTCCCCACTTCTCCCCTCATTTCTGGGCTTGGAGAGTGGGACAACATATGTCAAGGCGGAAAGGCAAAGTCTTAAAACAGCTTAATGATTTTTTTTTTTTTTTTTTTTTATCCCTTCATTCATCGTATTCCTGGTTTCACGGTGCTCGCAGCCCTCTGAGGGTGCGCTGGGGGAGTTTCATCAATCCCCTTATGAGAAGCAGTAAATATTTCCTCCTTGTCTATTAACTAATCTATTTCTTGGCACGGTGTAGAGATCGGACACGGTACTGCAGTGTGTCAGACTGGGAATGCTTCCCTTAGAATAAGCAGCTCTCCCTGCAGGCACGTAGCGTACGGCATGCTGATGGGCAGGGATGGAGGTGGCTGTTGGGCAAAGCTGAACCAAAACCTCCTTAACCGCTATCCTGCAGCTTCCTATGTCAGTAATGGAAAACACAACGTCCTGCTACCGTGGGGCAGATTGCCTGCGACGGGTGCTGGCTGTGGGCTCGCGGCCCCACAGGCGTCTTGCTTGGGCAGAGAGCCCTGGGGAGTGTCTGGCTGTGTTGGACCTGCTCGGTGCCTCTAACCAAGGGGACACGGGGCAGGGCAGCGTCTGAGGATGCCGCTTTGGTTTTCCTAGGGCTGTCCTGGAGAATCCCGGTTAAAAAAAGCCACAAAATGAGCTTGAATAATGGCATACTCAGCCAGCTCTTTAATTTAAAAGAAGTGTTTTTCACCACTTCTCTAGCTGGTCCCAGCTGGAGCCCGCACTGTGGTAAGTGCGCAAATGAAAAGAAATATAGTCTTCTGCAAACTTTTTGTTTTCCCTTGAAGCCCGAAGCCCCTACAGCAGCCAGACCCCGTGCAGGGCTGTGCTTCTACTTCCCAGTACCTTAAGCAACATGAAAGACGTCACTTCTGAGCCCTCGAGTTCAGAGAGAATAATTTAAGCTTCTTTAACCTTTCCTTACACGATCCGTTTCAAATGGAGCCTTGCTGTAAAGTCTACCCTTATGTAACATTAAAATGCACTTTGAGCTCCGGGGGAAGCTCCCGTCCCCTGCTGCTCCCCGT
>NW_008794776.1:2451460-2459446 GCF_000699145.1 Aptenodytes forsteri
TGAAAATGCCCTTTGAGCTCGGGGGGACGCTCCCCCCCCCCCCTGCCCCCCTTTTACCCGCCGCCTCTTATTTCCCCCCAGCTTCGCCTGCCCAAGCGGCAGGGGATTTTGGCTTTGCCTCTGCTGTCCTGATGTCCCTGGTGTTGGGATGGCTAGGAGCTGCTGGGGCTGTGCGTGGGGAGCCAGCGGAGCCCCCAGCAGCAAAGAGAGGAGGGAGCAGCCTGCTGAGATGATTTTTCTTGCTGTCCAGGTCAAACCCGCCGCCTCTTATTTCCCCCCAGCTTCGCCTGCCCAAGCGGCAGGGGATTTTGGCTTTGCCTCTGCTGTCCTGATGTCCCTGGTGTTGGGATGGCTAGGAGCTGCTGGGGCTGTGCGTGGGGAGCCAGCGGAGCCCCCAGCAGCAAAGAGAGGAGGGAGCAGCCTGCTGAGATGATTTTTCTTGCTGTCCAGGTCAAGTACATCTTGAATTTACTCTGCTTATAGTTGTTCAGCTAAAGTTTTCTTACCTAAAGAGCTTGCTTCCTTTCTCCTAATAGTTTCGGTTTGCTGTGTGTTGGTGGATTTACTGTTGGAAATGCTTTTGTGTCAGGTTCCTCAAGATGGCAGGGTTCATCTCCGATGCTTTGGGTGCGGGCAGGAGGATAGGTGCGGTGGGTGCAAAGGCAGTGGGGCAGGGAGCCGCATGCCTGTTCCTTAGTACCTAACCCCCAAGGGGGGAATCGTGATGGGTTTGTGGGCAGCATCACTCTGGACTGCTCGGCAAGACGGGTGGGGATGCTGCACGTGGGGCATCGACGGTGGTGGGGAATGACTGCACAGACGTGCCATGGGGAAGCCACCTGCCTCTTGCAATGCACCCGCTGCCTGCCTGCCAAAGGCTTTGGGGGGTCTGGGGGCAGCAGAAGGTGGTGGGCCGTGAGTACTCAGCCTTGGCAGCATCCGTGGAGGGTCAGACTTCTCCCAGCACCGGTTCCTTCTTGAACCTGCCTTTGCTTTAGAAATCCCTGTAACGCAGCTCACTGCTACAGTTTTCTATTTAGCCGGATCTTCATCAGGGTCTGTCTTATTTCTGCTCGTGGCTGACGCTTGCCTGCTCTTACCAAGCAGTCTGTGATGTTCTTTATCAGGGTGTGCAATGCTTTCTTCTTGCCCTCTCCTCGCATTTCCTAACACGCCTTGCATGCTGCTTTTTCATGTACCAGGCTTTGCGGGGGGTGACCCAGTGGAGCCTGCCCATTCCAGCACCCCACTGAGCGGGTCCCCAAGCCGTCTTATCTGTCGCTCACGCCCCGAGAGCTGGGAAGCTGCTTTAATGCTTTTTGTAGCACAACACAACAGCGTACAATGTACTCGCTTAAACATGGAGCGAACAAAAAGTCCATTAAAATGGGCCTTGCTGAGCTGGTAGGCTGGGGTTACTATGGGCGTCCGCCTGCCACTGCCTTTGTGGTTGTGGCTTTTAGTCAGATTAAATTGCGTGGGAGCAATCTGAATATATTTTCTTCTGTTCTTCCCTCTCTATCCATCCATCAGAGGATGCCTTTCGCCACTTGTTGATACTCCCACCTGCTGCAAACTGTGGCTGTGGTTGAGGCTGGGTCTCACTGGAGCGATGGGTAATGGAGGAGGAAAGAGACTTCTCGGACCTCCCTGCCTGGGTGATCAGATGTGGGGGAGAAATCCTGGCTCCTTTTGAGCTGTGGGAGTCTCGCCCTGGTTTCAGAGGAGCTGAGATTTCACCCTTCCTTTGCCTGCCGTGTTCCTCCCAAAACCTGCCAGCCCATGAAGTGGCAAACGGAGCAAAATGAGATAAGATTTTGCAGTGGAAGTGCTGGATTGCACTCGGTGCTGGTCCTCCAGAGAAAGGCACTATAAAGTGCCTTTGGAATGAGAGAGCCATGGAAGAGCCACTATAAAGAGCCATGGAACTGAGAGAAAAATACCATCTTTTAACTTTCGCTGTCCTTGCCCTGACGAGGACTTGGTTTTCAGGTGCCCCTCTGCAGGGACGAGCGCCCAGTGCGGGGCCCGGCTGCTGCCCGCCGGGTGCAGTGCTCCTTCCCACCCATCCAGCAAGCTCAATTAATCTGATATATTTGGGGTCCTGTTTGATTCTTTAGCCTCTCCACCCTATTAATTAGCAATTTTTTTTTTTTTTTTTTCCCCCCAAGTCGGTCACAGAGAAACTGTCTTCCTGCGTGTTTTCACGTCATGTTTTCTCCCTGCTTTCCTCTGGAGCTCTGGCATAAGCTCCGTGCCGGTGGCTTTCCTTCTTTATTTGGGTGGTTTGGGGAAAGAAACGTGTCTTTCCGTCCAGCATACGGCTGGGCTCGTGCATCCAACGTATCAGCCCAGCGGTCAAGGGAGGAGTGGCTTGATGGCGAAGGACGCTGGGTCAGGCTGGGCAGGGTCCTGGTGCGCTGGTGGGAGCACAGGTCTCGCTGCTCCATCTCCGAGCCCATCCCATGAAGGGCAAACGTGCCGTCGGCTCCCACCAGCCCTGTCTCTAACAGCGTATGAAATGCTGCTTCTGAAAGGAAAAATTCCTTCCTGGCTGTTGTCAGTCAGTAATTAAGGTCTGATATATATGAACTGATTTGATTTCTTTCTTTTTTTCCCCCCATGCCATTATCTGGCTTTGTATAGCTTGAAATATTCCTGATGGTCATAAAATTGTCTTGGCCTTTTTAAAAGTCAATACTTGCTACTTAGTAAAACCATGAGCCTACAAGCTGGAAAAGATTCAAGTCTTGCTAGCTTAGCTAAAAGGCATTAATTCACAGAATATATACGTAACAATGCTGTCCTGACTTGTGGCGAGTCCTGCCTGCGAGATTTCTTCCCTTGTCTACGAGATGGACTTTGCTTTGAAAGTTCAGCCTGATGGATAGGTTGTCCAAAGCCAAGCGAGGTCATCGTATCAAAGCAAGAAAAGAGACAGATCAAAATTAAGTGTCGGGATGACTGAGATCAGTACGGGCTGGGTGAAGCCGCCCCTCTCCAGGTTGTCTGTCTAAAAGCAGCGGCAGAGGAAGGGGCTCTGATACCTGGTTTTGGCTGCCGTGGAGTAACTTTACTTTTGCAGCAGGTCAGTCGTTTCTTCTCCTGTCTTTGTTTTGTTCCCGCTGTATTTCATTAGTGGTGGAGCCTCGTGCTGCCTGTGGCAGGGCTAATCGGGGGAGGAAGGAGAAGCCGAAGATAGGGCAGATGCCCTTGTTATTTTTAATTGTATGTGCAGGGGAAGGGGAGACACGCACCGCCTGAATTTCTTTGCGACAGCAAGTAATACTCGTCCTGCCAAGCACCTACCACTTCTAAGCACCTTGCTACCCTCTGTGTTAATTGCAGCGTGGCTGATGATGATGAAGTCGTTTGTGCTCCACGGCACAGTTGCGTGGACCTTCCCTGGTGTTCCCTTGGTGGGTCGAGCGCTCCCCCGTTGGACCAGGAACGGTTCTGAGGGATTCCCGGCTCCACCTCGGGGCTCACCCGGGGCACGCTGGCTGCTCACCCAGACTGATCCCAGCCTAGCAGCCGGGCTTCCCCCCTCGCTGGAGGGTGATGGAGCCTGGAGTATTGAGGAAATAAGACACAGCGGCTGGGAGTAAGCGGGCAGCCGTGCTGCGGGCCAAGCGTTGCGCCGTGCTCGGGCACCTCCAAGAGATGTGCGGTGAAGGTTTCCGCTGGCTTTGTTCCCCTCCTCGTCAGGCTGGGCTGGCATTTGTCCCCCCTGCCCTGGCTGTGATGTCCCCACGTCTGTGGGGAATCGAGCAACGCAGCCCTCTGCCAAAATCCGATCGACTTTCCCCACCCCGGAGTCTCACTTCATTGGGAGCACAAACGCTTTTATTTGGGGATCCTCAGGGAGCCGCATGTGCCTCAGTTTCTCTGCTCACAGCCACTTACTGGGCCAGGCCACGGCCACCGAGCCACGCTAACGGCTTGTTTGCAAAGCAGAAAGGAGAGGGGAAAGATGACAGAAGGTATTCATTTAAGGCAAAAAAGGAGAGAAAGAAAAAGGAAAGGCTCTTGCAAATTCCTCGCTCTTCCCACACAGCCAGCTCTGACATAACCTCATCAAATGCAGGCGCTCAGCTGCATCCCTGTTCACAGAAACCTGGCTTCTTGCTGAAAATTTGCAGGACACTCACATGTAAACCCATCGCTTTTCCCAAGGGCCTTATAAATGGTGGCATTAAATACAGAAAAGGGAGCAAAACAAAGGCTACGAGGGGTTCGTTGACCATTATGGCCTGATACACGCTGGTGGGGAGCCAGCTGACAGCGTTGCTGCCATGCGCCTCCCCAGCAATGCTCCATCAGTTGCAAGTACATCCCAAAAGATAAAAAACAAAACAAAACAAAAAATTTTTAAAAAGCCATGTTTTTCAACAAAAACATTGTTTTGTTTTTAACCTGAGGCTTTAACCAGGAAAAAAGGCTAGACAATAACGCATAACGTAAAGTGCTGCTATGAGTAATTGCTGAGAGGCATTGAGGTTTGGTGGCCGGGGCATCGGCCGGGGAGGCGGGGGACATGGTTGTGCTCCCCGCGGTGTGACCTCCAGCCCACACCTCCTCCTCCCCGTTTCCCTTTTGCCGTTTCTCTTGCCGACATGGAGTGGTCTCTCTGGGGGAAGGACGGGCTCTGCCTGTCTGCGTGTAGCCGCTGTGCACCCCTGCAGGACAGCAGCCTCAGAGCCAGAGATGCTATCGCTCACTGAAAGGCACTGAGGATTATTATTTGTACCGTTGCTAGACGAATGTTAATTTTGGTGCTGCTAGATTAAGCAATGAAATAAATATGTGATGGGCAATCAGTGTGAAAGCTTAAATTTGCATTAACTTAGGGGGTTACATTTTGATTTCTTTGGTTATTTTACCAAGAACAAGATTAACTTGGTTTAATACCTTGATCGCTGAAATTGGCCTAATTATGCTTTGAAAGTCTCATCCCTTTGAGGAAGGGGCTGTGTCCTACCTCTGCTGCTGTGGTTTTGCTCGGGGACAGCTGTCTGCTAAAGTGGGTTAATTGCACAGCAGCAGCAGATCTGCTTGCACTGAGGTGTCTGTGACCTTGCTGTGGAAGAAAATAAAGAATAATGTTTACACTCATGGCTGTGGCATGTAGAAAAAAAACCTGAACAAAACAAAGCTAGTTTATTATCACAGCTAGGCGGGTCTCAGCATTGAACCTGCTCAAAGCTGTTTGAAAGCTCTCTGTGTTCTGCAGGCTAGATGGACCCCAAAACATCTTCTAAAAGGCAGGGCTGGAGCTGTAGAAAGTTGTAGGTGTCTGGAAAGGTCAAATTGTCTCGTTCCCTGTGTTAAAGAGGGAATAACACCTATTTATGAATATTTTTATAGCTCTCCTGTGCTCGCTGCAGTTTGAGCACAGCAGCGTTCTTCCTTTCCCAAGCAAAGCAGGAAGAATTGACGTGTTGATAAGGAGGAACAAGGATTCACCCTGCTCTTTATGAAAAAGAAACTCATCACCTGCGTTTCTGAGCAAGTTCGTTGCGTGGTCAAGGCAAAAGCCTAAGCAACGCAGTCAGCAGAACCTGGTGCTTTGCCTTAGTCCCTCCAAGGACATACGTGTCCTATCTTCTTCAACCCCTCGGGTAGGTTTTGTTGGCCTTTGTCGGCCATCACTGCTCCGCGTCCTTGAGCACCAGGGTGCTGCAGATGTGGCTGTGCACAGCTGCCTTCTCCCCGTGGGAAGGCGTTTGGCTCCTTCTGGGGTATTGCCTAGCTTTGTGAGCTTTGGAAATAGATGCGTCGGCAAATTGCGGGCAGTTTGTCTAGTCCAACTGGCAGTACCTATATATACTCTGCAGTTGCAGGATGATAACTTTTTGCACAAGGTTCAGCAGGAGATGAGATCGTTCTCGTGGTATTTAGGGCAGGAGACAGCAGGCCTGGACGGTTGGCTTCCATGTAGTTAACAAATGGTACTTGATATATAAGGCCGAAGAGAACGGCAGCCCGCTCAGCGTGCCGGGGCATGTCTCTGCTCCTGATGAAGAGCTGTCCTGGTGTTGCAAGGAGAGTGACTCTGCTTGTGACGTGATACAGATGGTCACTCTGACATTTTCAATCAAATGCATTGACAGGGCTTGTGTCGTGAAGCTGAAGGAGTCAAAATATATGGGCCTTTAAAAAAAAAAAAAAAAAGGGCAAAACAAACCTGGTGTGATTAAATGTATCCAATTTACCAGATGGCTTTTCTGCTCTGCTGTGCTGGATGGTCTGTTCCAGGAGTTTCTCTGCATTTCATATTCTGCTTATGTAGGAATGTGAGACCTCTCCATTTAATGAGTTTGATTGGTATCAAAAGTTAGTCTGCGTAGTTCCTGCCATAATAGGTCTCAGGAAGGGGCCAGGGGATGAATTTCTGCATAAATCTTGTGAGCACAGAGCAGCAGCTGCCCGTAACGGGAGCCATCTGCCTCGTCCTGCCATCACCACCAACACCCACAGCCCTCACAGAGGGGAAACATACTTTTAGCAAAGATTCAACGTGATTAAAAATGTCAATTTTCCGTTATTGCTTATGCTGTAGGGGTTATGGTGCGAGAGGCAAACCAAGCCTCGAGGGCAGGGAAGTGTGGCTGAGGGTTAAGGAGACGAGCAGTAGCTGGGGCGGTTAGATGGGATCCTTTTACCTGGGTCTCGGCATGGGGTACATGGCTGGGAAGCTGAAACCCTTTAATCTCAATATCTGTCTGCACTGCAAATAGATCTAATAGGTATATAAAGTCTGCCTGTTTACGCATAGAAAGGTGAAGGATGCCTCCAGCTGTGTCAGGATGTATCAACACCATAGAGAGGCCGCAGAAGATTGGGGATATTTTCCCATTAGAGCTTTTTCAAATATGTAAGTTTTATAATCTTTTTATTTCATCATTTGCCACCCAGTGGGGGAGAATTGATCTCTGTGCATAAATGTGCCTGTTGCCAGCCGTGCTGGGAAGGGGGTGTGCAGAGATGCAGGCTGGAGGGCGGTGGGGAGAGCGGGCTCCTTTATTGCAAGCCCGGAGCAGCTTTTGATGTGTAAAATCACAGGCACTGGCTTTAATTTGCACATCCCACGTTGGTGCAATCAGGACCGCAGCGAGTGATGAGACACTGTTGTAATTAAGATCAGCCTTGGATCCGAGGTGCCGCGTGCGGCTGCGGTCACACAGATGGCCATCGCGTTGGGAAAAGGCTCGTCCCTGCCCAACGACTTCAGGGCGCTGCTGCCCCCCGCCCATCCAAGCCCACGTGAAAAATAATACAGGTTTTTGAGGTCTGCAGGCTGGTGAGGAGAAGACAGCAGCAGCGGGGTGACCCTGTGGCCATGGGCACGTGGCACCGAGCCACCCGGCAGAAACCTGGGGTTGGGATGCCTGGCAGGTGCCCCAGGGATACTGGTGCCCCCGGGGGACCGGCCGCCTGAAGGGGTTATTTGAAGCTGCGTGGGGTTATGTCAGGACAGTCCGTCCTTCATTGCATGGCTACCCAGTCCCCTGTCCCTTCAAATTGACATGAGTCACAACAACAATGCTTTGTACCGGTGTTCTTCAAGGGAATGTTAAGAGTCACCCAAATATTATTTATTATCTGCAGCCTTGCGCATAAAGCATCACCTCTGACCAAGTGACTGCCGCGCTGCTGGTGCCATCAGTCACTGCAGGCACCTCCAAGGCTTCTTGCTGCTCCCGGTCAGAGCCGGCAACGAGGACTCCTAGTTAGGGACATGCTTGTTCACAGGCGATGCTCAGCCAAGACTGGTGTGTTCCCCCCGCCAAGCCTCGGTTTTGGGGGACACTGTGCAGAATGAGGAGCTGCTTTCCCTGGTGCTTCCTGTTGTGGTTTAACCCCAGCCGGCAACTGAGCACCACCCAGCCGCTTGCTTCCTCCCCCCCGCCCTGCCCCGGTGGGATGGGGGAGAGAATCGGAAGGGTAGAAGTGAGAGAGCTCATGGGCTGAGATAAAGACAGT
>NW_008794776.1:2459570-2464435 GCF_000699145.1 Aptenodytes forsteri
GGCTATACTCCCTCCCAGCTTCTTGTGCACCTCCTCGCTGGCAGAGTGTGGGAAGCTGGAAAGTCCTTGACTTAATATAAGCACTGCTCAGCAACAACTAAAACATGGGTGTGTTATCAACATTATTCTCATGCTAAATCCAAAACACAGCACTGTAAAAGTGTTTTGGTAAATGCTAAAGCCAAAACACAGCTGGGAAGGAAATTAACTCTATCCCAGCCGAAACCAGGACACTTCCCTGAAGCCCCCTGACTTCAACCCCACTTGCAGGAGCCTGGAGCTGATCCTGAGCACACAAAATGCCTGTGCTTAATGAAGCGCCCTCGCCGCAGCCTGCCAGGTCACTGTGCAGCCCACAGCTGGCACATGGCTTCCCTCTCCCTCTGGTACAAGGGCCTGAGCTGCCGTAAGCACAGCAGGGTCTAGAAAACCGGAAGATTTGGGCAAGATGGAAGATTTTCCAAATGGGCAAATTGTTGGTAACATTTCAGCCAGGGACACTTCCAGACTTGCTTTGGTTTGGATCCAACTGGCCAACCCCTTGTTGTGAAATACTCCAAAGCTGGTGGGACCTTCTGGGGATGTTTCCAAAGCCACCCCATGGTGAGTGCTGGGGAGACAGAAGTTCCCATTACTGCAGGTGAGATGTGGGGTTTGGATCTTGTTTTTCTCTGAACTACCTGGGTAGGACCTAGACGACAGTCCTCTCATCCTTCCATCCGCGGGGTGCCCGTGTCACAGGGATGGGTAGTGTGGGAACAGCAGCCAAAAGCCCCTCGCGCCACTGACTGCAAAGCACGGTTATGTGCTGCTGCCGGTGACCCAGCGCTCACCTCCCTTTGCTGCCCCTGCCTCAGTTTCCCCATTGGTAAAACAGGACCTGTGTGAGGTTCCTGTGCTATGAAAATGCGCCTGATAGCAGCCATGGAGTAAAAGAGACGTGTCTCCTGGATGTGCGGGTTTTCCCCTGTGTCGTGCCACGTGAGTGAGAGCAGTTGCGTGCCGACCGCCAGCTCCTGATGTCTCACACAGCCCTGGCAGCGTGCGGGCTCTGGAGAGGGTGCTGAGTATCTGCCCTGTGGAGCTGCAGTCCTGGCGGGGCAGGAAAGGCAATTCATCTGCCAGCAGCAGGGAAGAGCTGTGTTACAAACAGCAACCTGCCTCCTAGCAAGGAGGCAAAAATACCCCATCAGCTTGCACTTGCCTGGGATGAAGCTGTGCACGACCGGCCCAGGGCAAAGCCTGGAAGCAGCTGGGAGGGGGTGAGCAAGGGCAAAGAAAACTGGTAGTACATACACAAACCGTAGCCTGTACCCGCGTTTCTGTTGGGTAAAACATTGCAGAAGCTCTGCTCTCAGCCTGTCCTTCGATGTGGCAGAGCCGCAGGCGCGAGCAGTGGTTGGGGGACCCGGAGTGGCAGGGGTGGTTTGCAGGAGGGGATGTCAGCTCACTGCCGGAGGGATGCAGGGGTCCTTGGTGAGTGGAGGGGTTGGCGTGGTCATGATTAATACCAGTTCTCACTGAAAGCAGAGTCATCCTGGTAGCCACAGGAAAATGCCCTGGACTAGGCAGAGCAGGTTAAATTATTCATTTTAGTTAGTTTGTTTTAATAATTAAAGAATTTTTGTCATGTTTTGCAAATTGTCCAATACTTTGTGGTGATGCAGAGCTCTTTTTTTTTTTTTCTTTTTTCTTTTTTTTTTTTAATCTGCCGCTGTTCAGTGGGTAATTTCTTCCATTTCGTGCAGCCTGTGGGGTGCTCCTGAAGTACTTCTGCAAAGTTCCTGGTGTTTGCACCTGAGGGCTGGTCACCTGAGACCTGCAATATTATTGCTTCCTTTGATTTAACAGCCTTGCTCATGAACAGAAAGCTCCTTTTTTTTTTTTTTTTTTTTTTTTTTTTTTTTCTCTTTTCACCAGTTGCCCACACAGCATCAATAATTGTTCAAGACACTCATACAGCTAATAGAAAGAGCCTCTCAACAAGAAAAGCTCATTGTAATACCGCTGTTTTGAAGATATTGGGGGGAAGCAGCAAAGCCAACCAGGTAGTAACTGTGCTGTTCCTGTAGTCACACAGATCCAGGGACAGGAGACATCAGTGGGGCTTAATTCTCTCCCGAATGGATGCTCTATTTCACACCCCAGCACAGCTTCTGATTTATGGATTTCTTAACATCACAATATTTCCATTGCTAAAAGCTAAATGGAAAGATGCAGCTAAGACCTGATCTAAAAGCTGCTGAGGTAAATACAGGGACTGCGGCTGTTGTTAGCAGCCCATGGACCAGTCCTAGCCCAGAGCACAGTGATAGCAGCGTTTGAATTCCCGGTTTGCGGAGGACTAGAGAATTTCTGCAGTCTCTTGAAAGGGATATTGGGCCATGCTGTGAGCATATTTAAACAGGCAGTCTGTGTTATCTGAGGTCATCTTGAGAACCAAGCCTACCTAGCTGGGGGGAAGCGTGATGCTACAAGGGGGAGGAAGGAAGCCACTGGTCTCCGAGCTAATGAGCGGAGGAGATACGTGCAGCTGAGCTGACTTATCAAGGTAAAATGTTGTTGGCTGCTGTAAATGGGGAAACAGTTAAGCCGTGCTGGAGGTTGAACTCTGATGCCTGGGATGGAGGCTGAGAGCTGTGAGTGAGGGCGTGGACGGGCCAAGGCAAACTCTGGTGTTACCGGTCATGCTGCAGAGAGAAAGTCAGGTCTGGAGTCCATCCTGGAGAAGACGCTGTCCTAAGAAAAGATCCAATAGATGGAGTTAGCGAGAGATTTGTTTTGATGTACAGCAGTCTGTTCAGCTGCCAGACGTGGTTTGTTTAATGACTGAAACCAAAAGAGTAGGAGCTCATCTCGGTGGGTGCTAAGACAGTTGGGAGAGACTATAGATTAACGCCATTGTGTTCTCAATGCGTCGCTGATTTTCCCTGCGTACCATAAGCACATGTGCCGTTCGGGTCCAATGAGATGGACAGGCTCGTTAAGCAAAACCAGGACCTCTAAAGTCACCCCCTAGGAGAGCCTTGCTGTGTATTCTCTTTGGTAAAGAGCAATTTGTACGTCTTTTAAAAGAATTCATCATTTTCTTGCTCATCTTGGTACCAATCCAGCTGGAGGACGGGAGTGTTTGGAAGTTCTCTGCAGTCTGCTCGGGTGATGTCAACAGCCCCACATCGGATACTTGGGAGACTTGGCGATTTTAATTAAATGTCCAAACATCTGCATGCTGAGGTGAACCAAACCCCCGGAGAGCCTGTCTTGCAGAGCCCTGAGTGTCCCAGCTCCCATGGCGGAGAGGGCTCAGGGAGGCTCCTGATGTGGGATTCCCCTTGGGCAAGGGACAGCAGCTGCCCTCCCTGCCCACCCTCCTGCTGTGTGGATGAGACAAGGTGGAGGAATGTGGGGAGGGGAGGGTTGAGGCACTCTCTGTTCCCTCCGTCCATCTCCAGCAGATGTTTCCTGAGGAGCACTGTCCAGCTGGCTCTGCTCACAGCAGCCCCCCGGCTGCTTTGGACACCACTGAGTCTTGTGCAAAATCATCCAGGAAACCACGGACATTCCCGTGTCCTGTGCCCAGAAAACCCTGAATTCGCAGTCTTGGCTTTGATTTTCCTTCATACAGAGAGGATGTGATTTCAGGGGTGAGGCAACCTCTCACCGTGATTTATTGCGCTGTGTTGAGCAGGGAAACCTCTTCCCTAGATACGTGTGGACGGCGGCCGGGTACACGGGGAGGAGAGTTCTCCTGGGCTTACAAATGCTGTAAGAACTGTACCTGGTGACATTTAGTTTAACCCTGTCACACCAGATCTGAGGTTAGATTTGATCCAGTCGTACCTGCGGGCGTGCTCAGAGCAGACCAGCGGGTGATGCTGGTGGGGAGGAGGTGTGCCGGGGGACGTGCTCCCTGGCTCTGGGCGCCCGCCGGCTGCCGGGCTCCAGCACAGAGGGGAGCCGGCATCCAGGAGAAACGCCTGCCTGGGGTTTTGTGTGAACTTTGAACACTGCAGATCATCAAGTGCAGCTGCTTCAAGGGCAGTGGGTGGCAGGTCTCGTGGTCTCCAGTTGCTCCATCTCTCACACTGGAGTTGGGCTTTTTCCTCCACCCTACTTGGCCACTGTCCGTCCTACCTGGACTCATGGGTCAAGGCCATACTCTGGTTCGTGCTGCGTAAATGGAGCCGGAGCGAGCCCGTGAATTAACCCAACAGCCACCACGCTCCATCACGCAGACGAAGCTGGGCACAGCCCGGGTACCAGCAGCACAGATGCTCTAAAGTGGATTTTAAAGCACATCCAAACTCTGCTGCTGGTATTTATGTGCCATACGTTGCAATGGTAATTACTTATTTTGCTTCTCAATGGAACAGAGTATTGGGGTTGTTTAAATCCCCCCGGTGATGTTATTGGCCTCTGGGCCCACCAGAGGACTAGAACTCATCGCACTTTTACTTTTAATGCAAGCGCTGGCACTTTCCTTTGTAGTGAGCAGGGCTGGGGGTATTCAGGGAGAGCTGGAGTCCCAAGTTTGCTGTTCAGCACAGGATCTGGCCGGTGGCATCTGGCACCGAGACACGGTGCTGCCAGGGAAGAGCCTCCTGCGCCCGCCGCAAACAGCCTCCAACTACACCCACGCAAAAGGAGCAGGGTTTCTTTCATAAACCATGTTAAGCAATGAGTTACATGGTTTAGAGCTATTTTTGCAGCAAGATAAAAGACTGCTAATTCGGTCATTTACCTAACTTCCCATCACAGTTCAACAGACTATTACACGCCAGGACTTTCTTCTTCTCCTTCTTAAATAACTCATTGATGAAAAAGGATGCTTCACCGCAACAGGCAGCATTATAGAATCATAGAAT
>NW_008794776.1:2464784-2473921 GCF_000699145.1 Aptenodytes forsteri
CCCTTCAGATAAAGAAAGTTTCCTCATGCTAGGAAAAAAAAAAAACCTAGGGCTGATTTAAAAACAAAAAACTATTCCCGTTGAAACTCCTTTTTGGTAGTCATGTCGAGTTTCAATTACACACAAATTTTTTGCGTCGTTCGTTGCTTTCGAGTGGAAATTTTCAGGATGTGCTGAAAAAATGCCAGTGATTGAAGGCCTCCCTAAATCCCTGGTATATTACATCTCCACCAAGAAAAATACACATTTATGCTGGAAATACAGAATAAACTGTACCTTGTTTATATGTTTTGTCACCTTTTTTTACTCTGAAAAGAAACCTAAACCAGCTGTAGTAAACATTGTTCTGCACTGCGCTGTTCTGCCTGCCTTCTATGGGTAGGAATTGGTTCTTTGATCTTCAGTTCAAAGAGGTTGAAAAGGCTGTTTCTGTGGTCTGCAGAGAATTTCCTTCTGCTTCTACATCTCTTGATTAACTCTGTGTTTATGGGAAGGCTCTCGGTATCCATCCAACCAAAGAGATGCTTACACCTTGCGTAACATCTACCGCAGACTGGATGAAATTTGCTTCCAAATCACGACAGCCTTCTTCCGTGCCCACCTTGCCCAGTGGAGGATGTCACCCCCCAACACCCAGGAGAGCAGTAACGCGGGCAGAGCCCTGCAAACGAGCGTTTGAGGCTACAGGCAAGACCCGATCATGTCTGACAAGACCTGCAGGCAGCCAAGCTGGCATCCAGTTGCTGGCTGGGAAGCAAGCCGCGCCGGAGCGGAGGAGCTCTCTCCGCTGGATCTTTAATGACCTGGATGTCCCAGGTCCAATGTCATCCAGTGGTGTGATCTGTCCCTTGCCAAGGGACCTGCTGTCTTCACGACTTGTAGGTTGTAGCCTTTCGCAACGCCGCTGTTGTTAACCTAATCGAACATTTAAAGCAAGGGGGAGGGAGAGGAAATCATTAGCAGCTGCATTAACTTCTACCCTGGATTCTGCGCACAGCGCTCGCTCGAATTAAATAGCTGTTTGGATTCAAGCGACTCCTCCGGCGTGAGCTAATGAAACCGGTCCCACGGTTCAGCAGCGGCGGCGGCAACCAAAATCCTGGTTCTAATCCAAACTGCAGTTTTTTCTCCTAATGAATTAATCAGCTGATTACCTGCGTGCGATAGCTCATTAGAGAGGTGCGTGGCAACCTTTGGAAGGAAGTTATTGGCTTTGTGTGGCCCAGAGGCCGTTACATTGCAGGAGCGTGCTCCTCGGAGTATTGCGGCACCATATGTGTTGCTCTAATTAATGGGCGTTGTTCCTGGGGTCGTTTGATCTCAGGAAAATTACTGTAAAAATTTGAATACTCTAAACCTTCGAAAACTTGGAAGAAAAACTCAAACAGCCAAAAGCAATTTCCCTTTAATCTAGCTTGTAGTGGCAGGGGGGGTTTTTTTTTTTTTTTTTTTTTTTTTTTTTTGTGATTTTAAGAGCTTCCACCCTATTTAGTGGGAGCTGTAGAGATAAAGCGAAGTGTAATTTGGAAATTAGTTCCGGATGTTTGAGTTGTAGCTTTATTTTAGTAATCTGGGTCATTAATTTTGTTGAATAGTGTGTTTGGATTTTCTTCCCCTGCATGTGTGAAGCGCGACTGCACCCAGGGTATAAAAGGACTTGCAGGAAAGGGAGCTTTCAAATTCCTCTCCCCCCTGGGTGACCCTACAAAAACAAAGCCCGTTTCTCTGTGGTTATCTGGTGTGGACGGCAGGAGATGAGCGGTGGAGGTGAGCTGGGGTGTTCTGTGCTCCTGCTGCAGCCGGGGCCACTGGGGACGGCAGGGAGGGACCTCACCGGGGCTGCCCCCGCCGGAGAGCCAAGGGCCGGGTTCAGGTCAGGGTGAGGGTTTAGGCTCTCAGCCGTGACAGTAGCCTGTTTTAAAGAATAGAAGCAACTGGTAGCTTGATTAATGAGCGAAGGTGCAGTTTGCTAAAGCTTTTCAAGGAATATTAATGAAAGGGATCTTTTGAGTGAAAAAACATGCTTCTGCTCCAGCCTTGGATGGCCCTGAAAATTTGGAAATTGGGTTTTACCGGCATCCTCTCCGTGCATGTTGCACATCCAAAGAGTCTCCGGAGGTGTGTTGCAAGTCACTGAGAGCGTGGCTCCTCGCTGCAAAGAGGTGTCTGGAGCAACGCCGGTGGCCGCGGCACGGAGCAGGGAGAGGTGCCCGCGGCTGTCACAGCCGACAGCCCGGATGCAGAGTGTTGTGGGTGCTGCTTGCACCCCTGTCAACAAGGGCATGAATTTAAACCCAGTTTCCTCCTCCAGCATTGATGAGATGGCGATGGAGCCGGTCTGGGAGCCTGCAGAGGAGCCAGGGACTGGGGGTAGTTCTCTGCTCTTCTCTCCTCTTGGCGATGTGTCGGGTAAAACAACATCCTTGAGCAAAGGGGGTGTTACAAACTCTGCAGGATTAAGGCTGGTTTTTCCCTGTATGTTTACGCAACATCAAGAAAAAAGAAGACGACCCTGTTTTTTGGGGGCTAAGCTTTAGAAATACGGTCATTATAATAATACAAGAGCAGGCAGAAGCACGGAACTGGCTTGGGTAGAGTTTTTCTGCTTATCCTGATTTCTGTTTTGCCGTTTATCCTGTTTATCCTCTCCTTGTTATCCTGAACTAGTTTGTCTTCTTGTAAACGCCAACCTACAACCCTTAAAAAGAAACCATCAGGAAGAATACTTGCTGACTGAGTCTTTTTTTTCGTCTGTGGCAGCTGAATAAGCCCATCAGCTTATATAATATTAATATTTGTAAAAGCAAACGTACAGAGCTCATAAATCTTCCATAAAAGAGGGACAATATCTACATCTATTTTAAAATGAAGCAGGTAAGTAGGTTCTAGGACAAAAGGGTATTGATACAAAGGAAGTGGATAGATGAAAGAAATGAAATTGCCATTTTAATCTGAAAATTGGCTCTGCATAAGTGATACCAGAGGCTTCACTGCTGCTGGAGCCAGCGTTTTGCTCTGGGCCATCACTTGGCCCTGGAGAGCCCCAGACCCTGGCTGCTGCCACAGCAGCATCGCTCCCTGGTATTCCCTTCAAATGGCTTAAGGAGTAAAAAAAGCCCAAAATTGAAGCAGGGCTTGTTTGCAGGGGAGAAGAGGACTTAATTAGCATTTTTCCTAACTTTGTGCTTTCTCCAAAAGAAAAAAAAAATTACGTGCAAAAAAAATCCTCCAGTTTTAGATTCTGCTTATCATTTTTTAAGGCAAGGAGCAGGCTTTTCCCCATTATGCTATGCCACAGCAGTATGGGAACCCAGACAAGAAAAAATAATACAGCTTATTTTTAGCCAACGAAGTGAGCAATCGGTCTCCAAACACGCACACGGAGCAGCTCCGTGGAGGAATGATGCTGCTGCGTCACCGTTAACACAGTCCCTTTTCAAAGGAAAACTCTGCTTTGAAGCATTTCCTTTAAGACATCTTTTATTGGGTACCACCTGCAGTGGGGTGGGAGGGGTAAGATCGAACCGTTTAAAGGTTGTAGGGATACAAGGGAGGGAAAAGCTTCCCACCCCCAATTTTTCTTTATTTCTTGAGTTGTGTTGTCTGTGGATGGCTGGTCCCATGAGACCAGAGGGGACGGGGCATGGGCAGCACCCAGGGAGCCTCCCTTCCTGGTGCCTTGGTCCCAAGAGGTGAACACGTTGCGATGGCATTTCCCTGCTGCCTGGGACACGGCATGAGTCCCGCTGTCCCACGTGGGGCAGGGTGGGATCTCCAGCCCCACGCAGGGATGGTGTTTTGTCAATAGACATCCCGGCTGTGGTTTTTAAGGGGTATGTATGTGCTTCTGCTCAGCGCTGAGCAGCGTGAGGGCTCTTGCTGGAAGCTGTGTTTATCCGGCGCGGTGGAGGGGCGGTGCAGATGGATGGACGTCTTTGGACGTTTTTGCCAGGCATGCAGTTCTTCCTTTTTTTCTTTTCTCTTTCTTTTTTTTCCTGGCCCTGAGCACAACGGGAAGCCTTTCATTCTGCATTGCTCAGTGGTGGAGCTGGATCAGAAGATTCATCATGGACTTGGCTCGGTCCCTCCAGCTTTCCCCAGCCCCATCTTTGCTAACTCCCAGCACCGGGGCAGAAGTCCGCTTTTGGGGAAGAAGGGTCCACTTTTGGTGATGGCAGTGAAACACGTCGGCTGGGTCCGGCCCGGCAGCCCCCGTGGTTGGGGTAAAGCACAGCAGGGGATGGACCGCCCCAAAGAGTTCCCGGTGTGAGCAGACAGGACCAGTAGATGGAAGACCAGGAAATACCATTAAAGTATTTTATAGATTAGGAACTGGGGGCTAGAGACACAACGAGGTGATTCCCACAAAAACTGAGCTGGGATCCCGCGAGCCCCAGACCGAGGTACGTACCCCAGGCCATGGCATGAGCTATGTAGTGAAGCCATGCTCGTTCCCAGCTCGTCTCGGAGCTGGAAGATGGTCAGACATGGGCTCAATCTGAATTTTTTAGTGAAGCAATTTTTTTTCCTCTTAAAATAGGGAGTTGCTGAAGCTGAATCTTCTCATGGGATTAGGTCAATTTATTTAATGCAGCACATTTTTAAGGAAAAGTTTTTATCGTGCCAACTCAGGCAAGAAATATGTTCAAAGAATTTTAGCATTCGGCTCGAACCACTATTTCATTTAAACATTTTAAGCTAATGAAAGTTGGGGAAAAAAAGGGTTTTTTAATTTAAAAAAAAAAAAGTGGCATTAAGAAGGGAACGTGTTGAAGTTATCTCAGTGGAAAATGTTTTCATGTTTTTCTTTTATGGAAGTTCATAAGTTTAGTTTTTGTCATAATTAAGGACAAGAAAATATCTGAAAAGCTTTCACGGGGCACACAGATAATTAGCCAGACAATTCCTGCTGGTCTTTCTCATCTCCAAGTCCAGCTGCATTTTCCCTAATGAAATTTTCTGCTACAGCAAAGGTGGAATGTGAAAGTTCAATATTATGGATCGGCTTTGCTCACGAGAAGAGAGGAAACCGGCCAGAACCCACACACTGGAAAAGAGATGAATGAGAGCGGTATCACAGAGGTCTATAAAATCATGGGGAACCTGAGTAAGGCATGACAAACATGATGGTCTAGATGAAAAATCACATGCAGGAACATCAATGCTTGCAAGGTAGATCAGGTGAAGGACTTGTGATACCTGCCCGTCCCTTCTGTCTTTTCTTTCGGGAGCTCCCCGTTTGCTCTGGGGTATCCACTTGTGTTTGTGCTTTTTCTGTCCCTTTGGGTTAAGGAAGAGAGGAGGTCAGCAGGATCTTTGCTGGATCTCCCCGTGCCTTTGCTTTCCCCAGCCTTTTGCTGCCACCTCCTTCTCCAGGAGGGCCCGAGGAAAGCTGAGCTGCGTACATCGGTGTAGCAGTGGCTCCGCTGTCATTAGAGGATAAATGACACTGTCTCCATGGCCGGGGAAAAAACCAAATTAAACCCCACCATCCTCGGCAATTGATGGGCCGGCTGCCGAGCCCTGTGTCACAGCTGATTTCTCATGAACAATCAGGGGCAAATTGTATCTCTAATTTCTGTCACAAATGTTTTTGCTATGCAAAGGGACAAATAGGAGCAGGGAGAAGAAGAGAGAGCGCTTGGCCTGGCCTTCAGCCTGATGGTGAGGGAAGGCTGTGACGATGCTAACGCGCTCCTAGCAAGGTGGTGGCTAATGGAGTTGCATTAAGCAACAAGAAATGGCCAGATAAGCTGCTTTATCTGGCTATAATAACACACCCTCCCACTAAAATAAGGCAACTGTGAAGGAGGGTGAGGAGGGAAGTGAACTGCCGGTGAGAAACCCGGCACAGGAGACCATGCTCCCCGATGGAGAGCCACACCAAGCGTGGGGAGATCCGTCGTAAAGCTCTGTAAGTGTGAAATTGTTTAATTGGGCTTGCCAGAGAGGGGCTGGGGATGCTGTGGCATTCGAGGTGGCCGCTGCGGGTGACACTGAGCTGAGACATTCAGATTGTAGCAATAAGCAGGTACCGACTTTTGGCACTAATCTGACTACAATAAATTTGAGGCGTATTGACCGCAGTGGAAGTCTAGATCGATATCAGTCTTCAAGAGGCTCAATAGCTCAGTGTTTCTTTGATACAGATAAAGAAAATAGAGGGTAGGTGTTTCTGGCATTCCCTGCATGCAGTATTATTATTCTTCGCTGATCCTTCTGCCGAGGTAGGGGAGGGGAGCGAGAAGGAAGGTAAGAAAGGATTTAGAAAGATAATTCACAAGATATTTAAAAAGCAGTTGTAGGAATGAGATTTATGGCATTTTTTTCATCAGTTTTAGGCTGAAAAGAGGAAGAGAAAGATCTTCATAAAAACGTATTGTCCTTTGAAAGACAAATTCCTACCAAATAGTGGCCTTGGGCTTAACGTGGTGCCCATGGCAGGGGGATCGCTGGCTCGTGGCCGTGTTTGCTTAGGCTTTGGCGAAGAGGGACGTGCGGGTGTTTCACAGGTCCCCGATGCTTTCTGGGGGTAGAGATACTCATGCCTGGCTCTAAATGCTTTAAGGCAGCTGGTGGCGAGATGGTTAAACCAGGGCATGTGGAAATGCTGGAGAGGAGGGCACAGAGAGAAAAGCCATTTATTTCTCTTCTTGAATAAATCAGTCGGTCCTGTTGGGGGCTGCGAGTGACTGAGGTTTCAGCTTCACCATCAAGCCAGTCCTGGCATTTCTGGTGCTGCTGGGGTGAGCACAACTCTGCTGATTTATCCCCTTGAACAAATAATCCAAAGTTAAGAAACCTGATGTTCTTACAGTGGTTTTTTTTTAAAAATCCATTTATGTATTTTTTTTTTTTTTTAAATGACGAGGTCCATCAATCACCCGGAGCGACTTTTTGATGTTGGCCAAATTTTAGGGGAAGGCTGTTGCAGGGTTTTCCTCTGCTCCCTGTCCCCGTGCCCCGCGGAGCGACTTTGATGTTGGCCAAATTTTAGGGGAAGGCTGTTGCAGGGTTTTCCTCTGCTCCCTGTCCCCGTGCCCCTCCCTGTCGTGGTAGGAGGGTGATGGCACCACTGGGAAACCGCCAGGAGACTC
Source organism: Aptenodytes forsteri (assembly GCF_000699145.1). NCBI lineage: Eukaryota > Metazoa > Chordata > Aves > Sphenisciformes > Spheniscidae > Aptenodytes > Aptenodytes forsteri. The sequence continues at coordinate 2,471,882 of NW_008794776.1, forward strand.
TCTGTCAGAGACTTCATGGTTGGGGTTGTTTCCAGTCAAAATCCTGGGTCCATCAATCACCCGGAGCGACTTTTTGATGTTGGCCAAATTTTAGGGGAAGGCTGTTGCAGGGTTTTCCTCTGCTCCCTGTCCCCGTGCCCCTCCCTGTCGTGGTAGGAGGGTGATGGCACCACTGGGAAACCGCCAGGAGACTCTCTGTCAGAGACTTCATGGTTGGGTTTGTTTCCAGTCAAAATCCTGAAGTTGTGAAGGTCGAGGTAAAACAAGCCACCCTCAAGCCATCGGGGTGCATTGAGGGGACTTGGACTGCAGGGTTGTCCTCGTCCCCGTGTCCCGGCTCGTCTCCATCAGGTGAAGGGAGCCTCTGCCAAGCTGTTGTCATCCTTAATGCATTGTCGTCCCAAAGCTCAGCCACCCTGGCAATGCCTGGACTGGAAAGCAGCAGGAGGTCGCAGCGGGTTGATTAATGTCGCAGCGGTTTGATGGCATTGCAGCAGGTTGGCTGAAGGGACCCGGGAGAGCGGGCATAGCCCACTCGTGCCGGCATGGGGACACGGGGGGACTTGCAGAGGGCGCTTGGCCACGGAGGTGTTCCCCGCGCCGGCAGGGAGGAGGAAAGGTCCCCTCCTCTCACCCCTCGTGGGAAGCTGTGACCTTACTGTGGCGCCCACGGGGGACAGCAGAAAGTTTAAAGCACAGCACATACGGTCGGAGAGGTGCTACCGAGACAAAGTTGGGCAAAACCCAGCTGCTCTGCAGCCTCGGCCGGAGGTCAGCGAGGTTCCTCCATCGGACCCGGGGACCCTCCCCAAGGCCCCCGTGGGCTCCCACCGGGGGTGAGGTCCCAGTGGAGGCGGCAGTGCCCGGCCCTCGTGACAGGCAGTTTTGTTCCCTTCTCCTTGCACTCAGCTCTGCAACAGTTTTCCCTAAGAGCTGCCCGTGTCCGAGGGGAGAATCAAAGGCGCCTGTGTGACCCTCGGGTTGGGGCTGCGCTGCCGCCGCTGCCAAAGGTGGTCTGCAGCCCGGTGGGAAGATTAGATGTCGCCCTTGGAATGCGTGAAGGTCGCCGGATCCCATTACTGAAGTGATGTGTACGGATCCATCCTGACACGTCCGTTTGTTAGCAGAGAGCACGCAGTTCGATGGGGAAGCCGGGTATAAACATGTAAATGGGAAAAGTATTTCCGAGCAGAATGGATGGGACCTTCGGAGCATCTTTCCCTGTGTCTATATTTCTTTCCTTTCCTTTTCCCATCCCCCCTTCTCCTTGTTTCACAGGACTGGCTGACGAAATTTGGGTATCTGCCTCCTCCGGATCCTGTCACAGGACAACTGCAGACGCAGGAGGAGCTCACCAAGGCCATCACTGCCATGCAGCGGTTCGGGGGGCTCGAGGCGACGGGTGTCCTAGGTCAGTGGCCCATGAGCCCTTGGGGGGATGGCTCCTCGCAGATCCGGGGAGGAGAGGGGACTTGGCGCTGCGTTGTGGAGTAGCATCATCTCCAGGAAAACCTCACGTGGGTGTAACATACAGCCCAGTTTGCAGCTGTAAGAGTAATTACATGGCTCAGGTGCTTTGTTGCTTTGTACTTTCAAGAACCTGAGGCAAGCAATTATTTCACCAGACCCACACACCCTTGGGGTTCCCGTCATGCTTAAAACAGCTTAAAATAGCTCTTGGTGTGCTCAAAAACAAAAAAAAAAAAGAAAGAAAAAAAAGACAGGGAAAAAAAAAGACAGAGAAACTAAGGATGATGGGTTGTCCTGTTCAAAGCCTTAATTGCAGCATCACATTGACTTGAACAAAAATCCTGATTAAGCCTCCCAGTTTCTATATGTAGATATTCTGGTTTCTTCACCGCTGGGGCACAGCGCAGGGGAGGGAGGAAGATGGTGTCGCATCACCCCAGCGCTGCTCGCTCCTGCCCACGGCGCGTAGAGCCACGAGGTGTCTGCGGAGCTGGCGAGGGCCCCCTTGGCTCTCGCCGAGCCACAGCGGCTCCGGGCACCCCCCGGCCGCCCCCGGCCACCTGAGAGCCC
>NW_008794776.1:2473945-2477551 GCF_000699145.1 Aptenodytes forsteri
CCGGGTGGCTTCTGCCTGACGTGGCAGCTACTTCTGGCTGGGAGGGAGCAGTCCAAGGCCAGGCTGACGCGACACAAGTTCCCCGGCATGGCCGGGGTCGTTCCTCTCAGTGTCCTCATTGAGGGAAGGAGAAAGCCAGCATTATCCCGGCCCTCGGAAGGGCGCCTGTCTGCTCTTCTCCCCTCCCTCCCTGACGTGCGGCCGCGACCTCCCGCCACGTGGCCAGCTTGCTTCCGCTGCTCGGGACAGAATTAACGAGAAGCTGCTAATTAGCAGGCTGGTCTCTGTCCATCCCGGCACCCCGGCCGCCCTCCGCCGGTCCCTCAGAGCAGCTGCTGCCTGAGCAGCCGCTGGCCGCGTCCCATCAGCCGGGACTTTCCCTCTCCGCTCTTAACTGAGCGCATGCAATTATTTTTCTTCCACCTTATCACAAGCTGCAGGAGGCCCGAGAGCAATGATGGCCTTTCGAGTGCATTTGCGTTTTCATTTTTGGAGGGGGTGTTTGAAACAGGCCTGGGGGGCTGCCCGGGACAGGTCACAGATGTGGGTTTGCGCCTGAATACAAAGTGTTAAAGGGTAAAGCCAGCATGGAAAAAGGGTGGACGAACAACGTGTCTGCCTTCCAGCAGATGAGAACAGGGGCTTTAAGGTTTCATTCAGTTTTAAAAATAAATAAGAAGGAATATGAACATTTTCCAAATGAGCTCCTAGCTGAACAGAGATATAGTTTATTTACATGCGAACGTCTCTCTGCTTTGCCAGGGGAATAATGGGAAACTCATCAAGAGAGAATAAAACAGAATAATTAAAAATTTATGTTTTAAAATATAATCAAAGCCAGCCACAGGTGGTTTTCCACACAAGCTTTCAAGATCTGTAAAGTGTCACGCAAGAGGTAACCTGCTGCGTTTTCTCCCGAAATCGGTAAAACTGTCCATTGACACTAACAGCAGAGCTAACCCCCACCCCCCCCGGCCGCGGGGTGTCATCTCCCCTTACCTCCTGGCAGCCCCAGCTGGTGGCTGCTTCGAAGAAATGGGCTTTCAGTAGGAACTGCTGCTGGTGGTGGGTGCAGCCGTGGCACGGAGGGGGCTCAGCGCCCATGGGTGTCACCACAAGTGATGCTGGGGCCGGTGCCGTGCTCCAGTGGGCTCTTGGGCATTGCCTCTTGCTCCGCTGCTGCATCCTCAGCACTTCCCTTCCCATCTCCCTGTCCGCCCTGGGATTTCTTAGCCCACCATTCCCATGATTTCTATTTTTTTTTTCCCCCTAACCCTAGATGAAGCCACGCTGGAGCTGATGAAGACCCCTCGCTGCTCTCTGCCCGACCTCGCTGCCGCGGAGGCCAGGAGGAAGCGATTCACGCAGGCTGTCACCAAGTGGAGCAAAAGGAACTTGTCTTGGCGGTAGGAATTCATCCTCCCCTATTGAAATGTTGCAGCAAAGGGCTGGTCCCACGCAGACCTGGGCTAAGTACGGCTTTGTGATGGGTTTTAGGGCGATGTTCTAAAACGTGTTCCTCCGTGCTCCTATGACTCCACAGACTATTTCTTTAAACTCTTCTCCTGCCAATCCCAGCCTTGACTTTCTGGTCCCACTCGGCCATCGGCTGGGAACTGTGGTTTTGGCTGGCAGATTAGCTGGGAGCTTTTTGCTGCAGTGCAGCAGTTAGAGCATCATTTCTCTTGAGTTCATTGGGACTTTGTGCTCTCTCAAGCAGCTGCCACAGACTTGGCTCAGCACAGATCGGGCTGCTTCTCTTGCCCCACCTGAGCCCAAGGGTTGGGGGCATTTTCTGGGTAATAGAGTCACTTTTTTTCTCCTAGCCCTTGCCACAGGGGAGTATTTTTCCCCTTGACGTCAGGGAGCGATGCGTGTGGGTCACGCTGAGCCTGCGACACGCAGAATTTCAGGTCCAACTTCCAGAGCCCCCTGCAGTCACGCTGCAGGTGAGGGTTGGCAAACAAGCTGATCCCTGTCCCACCAAGACTTGTGCTTTTTGGGACTCACTTTTCCTCCCTCGAAGGCCCGTATGCTGCAGCAATTGTTCCTCCAAGAACGCTGAAGAAGGGTGAGCACCATGAGATGCTCGTACTATCCTGAAAATGCATGTGGATGCTATGGAGAGATCTCTTTCTTAATAAGCTTCTTTTTGATCCTGACATAGTCCCTAGGGCGAGTCCACCTCCCACTGCAGTAACAAATCTCGACTTGGCTGTCGCTGTTGACATGTGTTGAAACCGTGGCCTTTTCAGGGATTTGGTGCATGTTCCAGCACATCCCCCTGAGACCTTATTTTCAGAAAAGATAAACATAATTCAGCTTCAGTAAGAAACAATTTTGGCTAATGGATGGCTTCTCGTCGCGGAGTGGCCCACGTTATAAAAGCTCAGCCTGTCCCCCTGTCGACCAGCCCCATCTTGATGGGTAAGAGGAATAAACTTTATATTTCAGAGAGGGAAAAAATTCCCTTTGGGTGAAACAATAAAACCTGCCCTGATGTCCTGTGAGCTGCCAGAGCCAGTGCGGGGGGGGGCATGGCTTGTGCACAGCCCTGACCTCGGCAGCTCCTCTGAGCAAAGCTGGGCTGGACAAACCTGAGGTACGTCCCGCGGCGGGGCAGGCACGGTGGCCGGGCGGCACGGTCAGGAGCCCAGTGCTGCAGGTACCACCAGGGCTCCGGCCGTGCTGGCACAGCGTCCGCAGTCCCAGGCCGGAGTGAAGCGTGGAGGGGGGGACGGGGTCAGGCTGTTCCGGTGGACGCAGCCCCGGGATACCCCCCACCTCCCACCCCTTTGGAAACTGCGGCTGCAGCAAAGATTGCCATAAAAAGGGGTTTAGGTCTGAGATGATTTTATATGTATGGCATAAAAAAATCCATCTCCCGACAAACTCATTTCTGCTTTTTATTCTTTGATCCTTTCCAAGACCGTGGCTTTTGTTTAAGAAAGGGCTGTATTTTATAACTGGACATTGTATAAGCCAGCAGAAGGCTACAGCATTACAGAAACTCCAAGCTAGTATTTACATCCAGCACTTGAGATTAAAATAGCTTTTTTGAAACTGCCGTGAAAACCTGCCAATAGAGATAAAGTTTTACACGCTTACCTTTCACACATTGATTGAAGATTTTAAAAAAAGAAAACAAAACCACATTCTAGGATGCCATGCATTTGAAAATTGAAGAAAAACCTGGACAATTGCAAGGCTGGAATAAACGGGTAAGCAAAGCTGCATGAAAGGATGATCTCAGGATAGGCGCCTGCACTGATGGAGAAGGCAGCGTTTGGCAAACAAAATTTTATAGGCATGCAGGTTGCTCAGGTTTCTTCTTTTTACTCTTGAGTACAGCCAGCCTGTGGGACTGGAGGGCTCAGGGAGCAAAAAAGTACAGGCTGCATCCTGCACAGCCCGTGGTACAGCGTCAGAGCATCCCGGTACAGCGTCAGACACACACGGTCTTCATCTCCATGGGAAGTTTCCGGGATATTACAGCATATAAATCTTCTTTTCATGAGATTTTTATTATTATTATTATTATTTTATTTTTTCTGCATTGTACATAGGTACCAGGGCACTTGGTAAGCTGATGAGGTGGCAGTGGGT
>NW_008794776.1:2477611-2520451 GCF_000699145.1 Aptenodytes forsteri
GCCGGGCGTTGCCTGCAGCGAGTTTCCCCTCGCGTTTACAACCTGGTTTTTCTTTTGCTAATTTTGCTTTATTGCTTCTGGTTATGCCCCGCAGAAGGGAGATAGCCGGCATCTCTGTCTCCTCCCGGGCGCTCGCCGTCTCCTTGCAGTCATGGGAAATGCAGCGTTAGGGCCGTGCTCCCTCTCTGTGTGCTTTGAACTCCCTGGGGCAGGGGGAAGCTGCCAAAGCTCAGCTTTCTAAATTTCCCAGGTTTTTTCTTGCTGAAATCTCAGCCCGGTGCTGAACTGAGCTGACTTTCATCCATCTTTAGTTAAGGACGAGTCCCTGGTGCCACTTCATCAAAGCTGCAGTCTTTGAAACTGCGATGCTCAGGACGCGGGGTGCTGGAGCTGGAGCAAATGCAGGCGGCAGGGGAGCAGTGGCGTCTGTCAGTCGCTGCCCGCCATCGCTGGGAGCATCCTGAGCCCACCCGCAGCGGAGGTGTGCCGCCGCCTGAGCTGAGATGTGGACTTACTGAGGCACGGAGGGGCGGCTGCCGGGCAGGTACCGCTGGGCAAAGGTGTGCAACCGGGATAACCCCCAGTACCACGCTCCCGGCCCCGTGACGGACTGATCCTCCCGCTTTCCTCTTCTAATCGGTGGCATCCACCGTGGGGGCCTCCCAGCCCAAGCCCAGCTGGTCGCAGGCAGCTGTGCCCCCCGTTGCCTGGGGGTGACAGATGCCCGAGGGGGGCAGGAGCTGCTTTAGGGCTGTCACAACAACCCCACTGCTTTCATCCTGTGGCATTGGGGTGTTGCGGCAGTGTCGGGGTAGCACTGAATCGGGGCTGCTGTGCCACGGCTTGTGCTGTGGGTGGCTCTGGGTGGCTGGGAAAGCACCTTTGCCACGGCAGCAAGCATCCACCCTTTCAACTGTCCCCTCTTCCCCCCGCCAGAAAAATCAATTTGGGTTTATCAGGCAATCCTTAGCCTGCTGTGTTTGGTAGTTATCAGCATTTATTTTATTTCTCTGTGGTTTCAGGGCTGCAGAAGGTGAAGGAATGCTTTCATTAACCAGCAATTGATTTCTCATACATCACTAATACTCTTCCGCTTTTGTCTTTGTAACAAGACTTTGATTGTAAGACAATCAAAGTAACCATTGGTGTGGGTGCCCCTCAATCGTGAACAGAGGCAGATCAGCCCTCTCTGGCCTCTACTTATTAACCAGCTTGGACCCAAAATCTCTTTGGGATGGGACTCGGGGGACATGTGAAGGACCGGCAGCAGCCGGGTGAAAGTCAGCTTTCATTTGTCTCCGTGGCGGTGTTGACACCTGGGTGAGCCCTAAAAGCAGAGCGGAGATGTTCTCCTCGGCGTCCAGTTGTGCCACTTACAACCGTGTACTGCTCGGCAGCCGCTGGTTCAAGCGGCACGGCTGATGTTGCCTCATCTGCCGCGGGGACAGATGTCCCTGGGGGTCCCAGCGTGTGGCCTTGCGGGGAACTCGGGGCCGCGTTGGTGGGGTGGCCGGACGGGGACTGAGCAGCCCAGTCCTCATCACCTTCCCAGTGGCTTGGCAGGAGCCAAGAGAGGTTTCTCTCCAATTACTCACATCAGGCTTTTGCCCGCGATTGGAGCTCTGTAAGGGGAGTCTCAGGAGGGATTAACATCCAAGAAGGAGTGCTGCTCTCCGCTGGGTACCTAAGCACCATTTACTACAAATAATAATAATCAAGGTGGGAGGAAGCTCATTTAGTCCTCTGTGCTTCTGCATGATGTTAGAAATGTGCCTCCTTTTCAGTGGAACTGGGTAACACAACGCCGACGAACATCCTATCGGCATAATAGGCTTGTTCTAATCTCATTGAAAACAATTAGCAGAGCTCCGGCAACCAAATCAGATGCTGAATTGAAAAACCCTGATGGGATTCTCTTGAAAAACAACGACGGTAGTGAATAAAGGATGGGGGATTTTTCACTTAGACCTGCAGCATGCTAATAAAATGTGGGTCAGCTCAGAGGTGCAGGACCTTTTATAAGAAGCAAAATAAGTATTGATACTGTTTCTGCCTTAATCCAATGTTTCTGGAGTCAGGGGTTGGGATGAATGTTAATAATGTTTGTCTCTTTAGGCAGGGCTTTTCATCCACAGTCCTTTTACGAGGGAGATCAGATTTATTATCCTCATTCTACAGCTGGAAAGGGAGGGAAAGAAAAGGAAAGCAGCTCACACGGTCGAGTGGGGCTTGAGGAGGGAAGAGCAGATGTTGTCCCTGAATCTGAGTCTGTGCCCTAGGCACCAAGATCTTGGAGAGAGGTTGTAATTCCTGGACTAAATATGGTGTGTTTTACACGTATAATGACTTGTTCAGTAGAGATTAAAGCAGCAAAGGGTTTAAGTAAGTCCAGAGGAGTGTTGTGGAAGATGAAGACACCTAGTTAAAGAATATCTGGAAACCAGGTGGCCTTTTTTTTGTACTGTAGAGGTTTACATCCAGCCACAGTCTCTTCTATAAATTAAAAATTGCCTGAAAACTGTCTTTTCTAACCCCATGCTCTTACTGTTTGTACCTCCATGCTGTCTTCTCTACAAGTGTGTTTTGTTTGAAGTCCTACGATTATCTGATGCTACATGTATGCCAAGTCATTTGGTTTTAGTAGTTAAGGTCTTTCTTTGCCCATAATAGTTTAGGGATAGCAAAGGTGTAGATGAGAGTGATATTTGCTCATCTGGCTGTGATGTGTTTTGCCTGATCGACCCACCTCATTCCCACCGTCTCTAGGGTGGGGTTCCTAAGCTCTTCAGAGGAACCGTTAGTGAGATTTCTGCTCATTCGCATGAGTCCCTTTTTGTTCTGTCCTGGATTCGACCCTCACTAGTTTTGCCCAGGTCAGGAGGTGGTACCCACCTTGGGCTGCGTGTCTCTGAGGGCATGGGATATATGCAAATATTTGGGAAAGCAAGAGCATCCAACCTCAGTCAGCAAGTTGTTCCCGCTCCCCTTCGCTAATCCATGGTGTCTCCCAGTACCCAAATCACTACTCGTAGGCAGAGCTTTCTGACACCTGTAATTATCTCTAGGGGTTTAGTCAGGTCATTACTTCACATTGGTGCTGGGGAGCGGTGTAATACTGAGCGATGCTCTCCCAGCTGTATTATGCAGGAGGGCAAGTGAGGTGATCGTAATTGTTGCTTCAGCCTTTAAAAATCTGTCAAGCCATGAATATTTCATGAACACTTTGGTTGGTGTGCTGGTACCCAAGAAATAAAGTATCCGTTATTACCGGCGTAGAGCTGGCTAGAAATTTTCCAGCAGAATTGGTTTTTGTCAATTATTACTCAGTCAACAGTACGTTTTCCTGGCGTGTGTTTATTTTTGTCAAAATTGTCAATGAAAGATTATCTAAACATACTCTTTTAGAAGCCAAGGTGCCTTGTTGCATCTTTGTCTTTTCACCTCCTCTATTAAATCAACAATATTAGGAATTCTTTTTCAAGGTTTGGTTTTACAGGAAACATTGACTTTTTTTCGTTCCAGCTCAGACCAAAAGGGAGGTTTGAATCACGCAGCTGCAGGGCAAACGCCGGCACACGGCTCGTCCTACCTGGCTTCTCTTCCAGGGCAAGGCAGAGCCGGGGACCAAGGGATGCCGTGCTGATACGCAGAAACCATAATAGCCCTGTGATGTGTGAAGCGGTGCTGTAAGCCCTCACTCGTCAATGCTTTTTCCACCAAGAAGCAAGGCAAGAGCTTCTCAACTACAGTGCTCCATCAGATAGCCCGTCTACTGCAGGCAATAGGCTGGAGGCATTTTGAATGTGATTTACATAAAATGCATCTTTTCCTCTTCCTCCTTGTTATGGATTGCAGTCTCAGAGATTGCTGGCAGTGTACTGGTTTCAGAGTATATTTTATACCTCCAGCAGACATGCTGGGAAATATATGGAGGCAGCAAATCCTTACTGGATTTCCATGTGCGTGTAATAAGAATGAGGAATGACCTGCTGCTTGTTGCAGGAAAACTTATGGGCCTGTGTGTGGTGCAAAGGCTTCAGAAGTCAATAATCTTCGCATATTTGGGTTGCACTTGGAATGAATAAGTGGTGAGAAAATAATTGTTGATAGATCTGAAAGGGAGCTTGGAAAAAGAAATGGGCAAGCTCTGGAAAGGGACTGATGGCATTGGCATTTCCAAGGCTGGGCAAGGGTAGTAGTCCTGGGCATTAACAGCAGTTTGTGCATGAAGCGTGGCTCTGAGGCTGACTGCCACCTGGTACAGCGGGATCGGGAGGTACCAGGACTCAAATCCTGGTTGTGTTTCATACCCGTGGGGTGTTTCACACTCTGGTGGGCAAGACTGGCTCAGTATTTCCAGAGAACCCAAACTCAGTCTCTGAAATCCTCATAGCTCTGGAACCGATGTGATTCAGAGACTTAAATGCACATCTAAAAAGCATGTGGGCACGCTTTGGAGTGTGCTATGAGCTCTGGAGGCCTCGCAGGGGCTCTGTGATGCAGCAGGCACATGCAGAGCCCTTCCTGGTGGTCCTTGGAGAAGATCTTTTATGCTATTATCCTATCCTCTTTTTTGCCCTCTTTCTTTCAGAGTTCGCACCTTCCCGAAAGAGTCCCACCTGGGCCACGACACAGTCCGAGCCCTGATGTACTACGCCCTGAAGGTCTGGAGCGACATTACCCCGCTGAATTTCCACGAAGTGGCAGGTAACAACGCCGACATCCAGATAGACTTCTCCAAGGCAGATCACAACGATGGCTATCCCTTTGATGGACCTGGTGGGACAGTGGCACATGCTTTCTTCCCTGGAGACCATCACACGGCAGGAGACACCCATTTTGACGACGATGAGTATTGGACCTTCCGATCATCAGGTATGTCGGGGTGGGAGAGCTGCAGCCAAATGCATGTGCTCCCAGCTCCCCTCTTCTGTGCTGGTGGCTAGAGCGGTTTAGTCTCTGCTACGGCTTCACCCTGGGCTTGCAGGTCCCAACACCTTCTGGTTCCCCATTCAGCCTTGCTAGTGAAACGACAGCAGCCAGCATCGAGGACCTTCTTTGTTCCTGGAAGCCTCAATGATATCTCCTTGTTTCTCCCCATCGTATCGGCAGTTGCAGAGCTCCCCATCACCCACCCCCAGTCCCCGTCTCTTCTGGGACTTGGAAGGTCACGGGTTGGGTGTGCGGCTGTTGGAGCTCTCGGATGGGGACTGTGGTCTCTGACTTCACCATCTTTTGGGTAGCTTCCTTGCCACGTGCCCCAGTTTCCTATTTTTAAAGCATATTTATTAGCTGACCTGCCTGGAAAGGGCCCTGTGGTCTGCAGGGAAAAAGCCCCCTGTGAACACTGGATTTTTTCCTGCCATCTCGTGTCCATTACATGACACCAGGATGGTTAAAAGTTACAGGTTTTTTTTCTTTTATTTCATCTCGTCTGGCTAGAGCAGAGTTTTAATAAGCAGAGGGACTTTCAGAAGCGAGCGTGCCTCAGCTGCGCGAGCCATCTGTGGGGATCAGGTCCCCAGCCTTCGTGTCGGGCATGTTTTGACAGAGTGTCTCCTCTGCAGTCGCCAGCTGCTAATTTACTTGTCACGCCACCTCCTCCGCCAGCCTCCCAGCAGGCTCCTGCTGCCTCAGCTTAATGATTTTGTTTAGACCTGATTGTCTTCTCTGAAACCAGCTAATACCGTCTTTCTCCCCAGCCCTCGCCTCCCTTCCCACCGGTTGACCTCCGTCCATCCCCACTGAGTGTTCGTGGGCAGGAGTGCTCACCAGACGTGCTGGAGGAGGTCCGGTGTTAAGGCTAAAGGTCTGGACAGGCTGATTCTTCAGGATTCAACCTGCTCCTTGGTTCATGACGCTGTGGAACCCCAACCGATGTCTTATGGGGAAGAAAAAAAAAGCAGCAGCTCTGCTTTGCAGACATACAGGGCAGAGGCAAGCGCTGAGGTCTGGTAGCTTGCCGTAGCAGATGTGTTACGTGGTGAAGTAAGGAGTGGTGCCTGTTTTATGGCTGGTGGTTGGGAACACTCCTTGTGAAACAGGCTCGCGTGGAGGAGCGGGCTCAGGGCCGGCAGCCCCGCAGGGAGGATCCCTCCAAGCATCGCCGAGGGACAAGGGGATGAGCCTGACGGCGAGAAAACTGCCCTCTATTTTGAAGGTCTTGGAGCTATCCGAGCTTCATCTTTTATTTATTTCGTTCTCCCTAGTGATTCAAAAATAACAACTTCTAGGTGATATAAAAATATCCCCAAGGTTGTCAGTTTGGCATTAAAATGTCAGAAAGCGTATGTCTTGTTCTCTCCTAGTGCCGGGGAAAACAGCACAGGTTATAAAAATCCCAGCTGTTTACAGACACTATAAATAATAGTCATCAAGGAAAAAGCAGAATTCAGCAAAAATATCCCCCCCCAACACCCTAAGCCCGGTGGGGAGCACAAAGGACTGTGCAGGATCAGCCACGGCTGCTTCTGCATGACGTCTCCTTTGGCCCCGAGCATGGCTCAGGGAACGTGGGGCTCCCCTGAGCTCTGCGCAGACCTTGGCTTTCCAACCTCACTGCCTTTTTATTACAGTGCTTGCAATCGTGATCTTTGTAAGAACCGTGCTTAAAATCATTGCCGCCCTCTGGTATTGCTCTGCAGGGCATTGCTGTGCAGCGAGGGGCAGCAATTGCACGGGTGCTTCACCCAGCCGGTCTGGAGCTGGGTGGTGGGAGAGCACCGAGCAGGATCAGTCCCGTACGGCTCCTGAGGGGAGCTCTTCCTTTGCTTTGGCAGGAGTGGTGGAGGTTTGGAAGCAGACATTAACCCCTGTTGAGATCTGACCTGAGTGTCTGAGGCTCTGGAGAGGACCCTTCGTTAGAAGGATGGGTCTGTGTGTGGGTGCGGTGTGAGGCACTAGGGTTTGGATTGCAAATAAGGAAATTTCGAGAAAGAGAATAGAGTAGAGAGCGCCCAACTGAGGGAAAAAAAATCATCAGAGGGAGGTATCAATGTTCAATAAAGTCTCCCTGATGCCCAGTGTGGTGCGTGAGGATCAGTGTTTCTAAAGGAGCAGACCCTGGAGCTGCAGCCCCGCCAGCACAAGGCGTGGAAGGGGAGAAGACGGGCAAGTCCTCTGGAAACAAGCTGAACGTGGTCACCTGCCCCTTCTGCCGTTCCCTGTCAGGGCAGCAGTTAGATGAGCAGGGTTGGCGGCCGACGAGCAGGTGAACAGCTCTGCGTTTGTATGCATGCAGGAAGGTGTTCGCGGTGGATTTGGCCAGGGCAGCAGCGTGCGATGCCAGCATTGTGCAGGCAGGGAAAGCCCAGCCGAGCAGCAGAGCACCGTGGGCAGGTGGGCACTGCCGGGCGCTCACCAGTTCCTTGGCACATGGCTTTGCTCATTATCGCAGGTGTAGACGAGCTTCTGGCTAGTGGCTGTAGAAATTTGGTATTCTGGGCATCACAAAGACTGTGTCTGCAGCTGCTGCAGGGCAGACGTGAGATACAGGAGATGACTGCTCTGGCCCAGCTCCTGCACCGCCAGTTAGCGGGGATGACGGACGGTTGTGCCGAGGTGACTGTCACAGCTGTTTGTCCAGCTCTTTCTCAGGTGCCATCAGTGGTCTGGGAATAAGCGGGGCGATCCCCAAGCCTGTGCGGGGCTGAGGACTCACACTGCAGGCTGATGTCTGGCTTTCTTTCCATTTTCATGTGATACGCTTCAATCTCCTTTTTCCAACTGGAGAAAAATTTCGTTTTCAAACTTCACATATTCCAAAGCTTTTTTCCCAGTTTATCCAACATACACCTTCTCTTAGAGCCCTTACAGCCCGCCCAAACCCCCAAAATACAATCAGCATGCAGTGACTTTTATTTCAATTTTGTCTTTATTTCCAGACGCTCATGGGATGGACCTATTTGCTGTAGCCGTCCATGAGTTTGGCCACGCCATTGGCTTGACCCACATCTCTGCCATAGAGTCTATCATGAGACCCTACTACCAAGGTCCAGTGGGGGATCCTCTGAAGTATGACCTACCTTACGAGGACAAAGTCCGAATCTGGCAACTCTACGGTAAGTTTGTGTCCCTCACCCGGCTATGGCCCATTTCTGCCTTGGCCCACGCTGGAATAGTTCTTTTCTGGGGTGAGTGGAGCTGGTGGGGAGGATGGTGTACAGCTCTACTGCTTCTTTGTCTTTACGTGTAGGAGTCAGGGAATCTGTGTCCCCCACAGCCAAACCTGAAGTAAGCAAAACTGATGACCATCCTATCCTGCCAGAGCTGCCAGAGAACCGCTCCACTGTCCCGTAAGTCAAGTTCATTTCTTTTCAGCTGTCACTGTTGTTCCTGCAAAGGACATGTAGTTGCGAAGCTCCACTTAAGCATCAGTATCTTGCCTGCTCACTCTGGCTTTGGTATTTCCCTCTGGACCTCTTGTCTTCTGGAAAACACACACAGAGTCCCCCTTCTTCCTCACCTCTCCTGATCAACAGCGTATGCAGGAGATGGTTTTTTCAAGCAGTATGCGTGGAGACCGGCCGGCCAGCCCACAACTGAAGTGGTTAAGAGCAGGAACAAGTGATAGTTGCTATCTATCCCTTAGGTAATTTTTATCATTCAAGGCTTGTCCAGAAATTCTGTATCGTCTTGGAATGCTTTGTATTTCCCTAAGACTCAAAATTTTACTCGTGTTAATGGAAATTTGTCCCTATCACCCTTAGGTGAACTCATCCTTGCTGAAATTTTAATCAAAATTCCTCTGCAGTATCCTGAATTGTGCAAGCATAACTTACCTAAACCTTTCCACAGTGAGCAACTCCCTAATGTACCTGTGGGGGTGAATATTGGAACAAGTGGACCGATAGCCTGACTCCAACGCAGGTTTGCGTCGGCAAAGGACTGCTTACACTGAGTATCATCAAGCAACCAGCATGCCCTCATTAAGGGAAGATCTGGATCTAGCTCATTAATAAACGTTGGAGTTACCAAATTGTTTTACTACCAGGGCAGCAGAACAGTTAAGAAGGGACACTGGACAAAAAGGCAGGAGTTCATGGTCACACACATTTTTGCCAGATACCAGGAACACCCCAAGTGAGAGCAGCAGAGATGGAGCAGGTCACCTTCACCTCCTGGTCTGCCCCCATCTGGAGTGTGACCTTGAGGAAGTCACTTCATCTCTCTGTGCCTTGATGCCCCATTTGCAAAGAGGGGATAACAGGGTTGAAGCACGAACAGTCGGATTATTCCTACAGTAATGGGACCAAGAAGAATCTAATCTTGAAAAAATATCCCTGTGCTGCAGTTACTTTTCCCACCTCAGCACCTTCTTCATCCCACTTTGCCCTGCTGGGTGTGATGCCCACAGTACAGAGGTGCTGAGCACCTGCTCTTGGTGGAGGTGTCCCAGCTGCCAGGGGTTGCGGAAAGGCTACGAGGGTCCTAAGGAACCCTTTTCCTTGAACGTGCTGAATGCCATTAGTTCTCTTTCTTCCTGTGTACCTTCTAACGGAGCTTGTCCACAGGGCTCTGTGTGGCCGTGTTTTGACCTAGACGCATGAGAGCATTTCTCCCTGCTGCTGTAGGCGACCATTGTCTTGCACCAGCAGCAGGAAGAGCAGGAAACTTGTTCATGCCAACCCCTTCTTCCTGCCCCGTGTGTGACTGGGAGGGTGGACGGGGTTCACCTCCACGTCTGTCGTTTTGTGCCCGAAGAGGGCTGTGAAGCTGGTGCTGGCAGCCCAGCACAACCCTTCTATCAGCAAATTAGATTTATGCTTCCCTGTCACCCACAGCAGCTTTTCTGTGCATGTTCACGGCATTGTCTCCTTGTCCTCCATCAATCATCATTTCTCACATGGGCTTCGTAGCGCTTTCGGTCCTTCATGCTCTGTGCCTTTCCCACCCACCTTGTTAAAAGCAGCTCAGTAGCTCAGCTGCAACTTGCCAGGGGGCTTTCACCACATATCACATGGCATTGTCTCACATGCGGCATCATCTCCCTGTGTTTGGTCTCATCTGCCTTCTGCTTTGTAGTTCCATCACCTCTCACTGGCATTTCGGAGCTCAGCCTCAGAGCAGCAACGTCCCCAGCCGCTGGAGCGAGGTGCGGGCTTTTATCCGCCACGTGTCCCACTGCCCGGGGGCAGCCAGCCAGGCTGCGCTGTGCCACCAGGGAGCGGGAATCCAGCTCTGCCCTCACCAGTTATGCTAGCTGGTAGATGTAGAGCATGTCCTCGCTTGACTCACGGCGATGGTCTCTGGTGGCCCAGGGAGCATGTCTGCCACAAAGCTGTCTTCAGGCTGAGGGTTGCCCGAGGTCGCCCTGGAAATCCCCATGCACGTGGCTGGGTTTGAGCGTGAGGAACAACAGATGGACGCAGCGTGTGGTCTTCTGCTGGGGGCTCTGGGGACAGGAGAGATGCGGTCTGTTGGATGGGGGACACCGGGGAGGACATGGCCCCTTGCTGCCCACCTGGGCCGTGCTCACCTGGGCATCTCTCCGCAGGCTCAGGCGGGACATGCCCAACAGATGCAACACTCACTTTGATGCGGTGGCCCAGATCCGGGGAGAGGCTTTCTTCTTCAAAGGTAAGTGCCCGCTGCCGGCGGTCTTTGCGTGCGTCACCCTGCGGTGACGTTGGTGCGATAGTGCAACGCTGCAGCAGCAGTGTCAGACAGGCTGGGGTGGGCGATGAGGATAAGCTGGCTCGGGGTTTGCAGGCTGCGGGGCCCGCAGACCCAGGCAGGCATCTCGCATGCTGCTGACTCCTTTTGGCTCAAATCACAGGCCTTAGACCTTTAATCAGCCTACTGAGGCTGAGGACAGATGATAAGGAAATTTTAATGTCGATGCGAATCCTGCCTGCGGTGCAGAAGGAAACCGCCCGGCTCCTGCCCAGTCCCTCTCAGCGCAGCGGAGTAGGTACCCACGCAGCCGATGGCAGGGCGGGGGTCTGGCGCGTGGCTAGGAAGGAGAGACCAGTGGAGGCAAACCCACCTGCCCACATCGCCGCGGTGCATGGCCGGTGTGGTGCCCACAAAGGATGTGTGTCCTAACACCAGGGCAGGTGCGTGGCTGCCCGGGAGCCAGGGTTTAACGCTTCCCTCTAAAGTGGCCGGGCTGGTGACGATCCAGCACGGTGCTTTGTACCACGCTCTGATCTGTTGCACCGCACTGCCCAAGTGGAGAACTGAAATCTGGTATTTGTGCTATCAAAGTCGAAATCTGGGTCGCACCGAGGATGAGCAGAGCAACAACAGCTCTCCGCTGCTTTTTTCCTGGATGCCTCCAACTTCCCTCTCCTTCCACGCTTCACCTTCCCTAGTGCTGCTTGCTGTGCATCGCTCAAAGACAACATGCGCGCGGTTGCAGAGCCATCTGGTTCTGTGTCAGCAAACACTTGCTGGCAGTGTGTCCCCAGGGTGCCCGGCTGTCGACGAGGATCCCGTCAGTGACTTCTCAGCTGTACAGAGCCCCTCTAGGCTGGACTCCACGGGCTTTCTTTTCTACCTTTCCAAGATGGAAAAATGCCTAGTGGGCACTTCTTTCCATCCCTGGCCACCATTTGGCCACTCCAAAGCCGTCCAGCAGGGAAGCAGAAGCATCTCCCCCAGGGATCAGAAGCAGCGTCGGGGCGCGTGTAACCCATCTGGGTATCACAGTGTGAGTCTCGGGTCACAGGCAAGAATGGCAAAAGGGCTCCAGAGAATTTGATGTTGTCTGTGTCCTTGGGGAAGCACAATACGGAGGCTGTTCCCCTGCGGTATTTGTTCAGATGCCAGCTCCAAAAAGCCACAGTGAAGAAGGGAAAATAAGAGACAAGAACTGGTGTCCAGGATAAATGGCTGTCTGTCTTTTAGAAGAGGGGGGGAAAGATGAAAACTAAAGAGAAATCCATCTCGGTGTCTATTTTTGGATATATTTATTGTGGGCCAAAATGCAAATGTAAAGAGCACAGTGTCAGTGGGTGCCAGCTGCACGGCTGCCTCTGGAGCCCGGAACCGCCCTTGGAGCCCCCATCGCTGCCACCAAACCGTCCTGGGCACCAAGGAGCAGGGACGTCACCTTTCGGGCAGGATTTTAATGACCTCCAGTGATGAGGTCCTTCCATTGATGGACATTCTGTTCTGAGCTGGTCCGGCTGGTTCCCTAGCCGGAGAGCAGCCTCTCCCACCGCAAAGACACCAGGACCAAAGCTCCCCAGGGCTCCCAGGCTTGTCGTATTGAAGGCAACCGTGGGTTCTCCGCACTTTGGAAACACCGCTTGCTTTGATTTAGGTGCCTCGCTACAGACTCCTGAAGTTTTAAAACAGCTTTGGCCTGTGTGTGTGTTTGCATGGTGCGTGAAGCAATCTTGCCAGAGGCAGCCACAGTACAGAGCGCGGGGCACACAGCTGGGATCAAAATCACCTAGTATTAAAGAAAGCAATTGCCTCAACCCATCATCCATATAAAAGGAGAGGCTCAGGACAGCAGGACTCTACACTTGGCTTTCATCCTGCTCCGTTTGCCAGCTCAGAGGGTGGTTTTAAATCAAGCTCTTTAAACAAACAGGGGGTTGGGATTTTTTTCTTTTTTTAAATTTTATTGTATTTCTGCATGCTAATGGCAGCAATTCCCCCACGGATCTGGCTTTGGCTGATGATCGTCCAAGCAACCGCAGCGCTTTGGTGAACAGGCTTGGCCGTGACAAAACATGGGCACGGGCAGACTAGGGCTGTCGCGTTAAGAATTCCTTGCTACTTAATTGCTATATTTTTTTTGCTTTTTCCTGATAGCTTATCAAAAACCCAACCAAACTAACCAACAGCCCAGGCTGTGCCTGGCTTTGAGGGTAAATTTAAAGCTTGCTTGCTGCAGTTGCACACCCGCTGAGCCCATCGCTGGCAAAGGGTTGAAATGTCAAAAGCACTGGGGCTTCCCTCCTTGTCTCAAATGAGCCCAGGGTACTCCGAAGTTCAGATACTTATCTGCTAAAGAAGGAATTCTGTTGAGCTGTATTTCTTGTTAAAAAAGTGAAAATCTGGCTTTATCTAGTGCCTTGCTAATTAGAGATGCAGAGATCATCTTTATTTAATTACATGTGTTTCCATCGATGTACAATGGCCACCAAATTTGAATCCTATTTTTTTTCTAACGTTCTTAAAAAGAATCTGTAATTATGGCAATTCCTACCACATTTGAATGTATTATTCATTTGTGGGTTTCAGTCAGATAGAGCAAATATGCAAACTGGAGCAGAACAACAAGAATATGATATAAATCCTTATAATTAGAATAAAACCCCCTCTTTGCAGATGTTTAAGCGTTAGAGTTTCGCCTCCTGCATTATTAGGCTAAGATCCAATTTCCATAAAATTTTAAAAGACAGTGTCACAATCTGCTGGCGCTGGAGAAAGGGCTGAGTGTTTTGAATACAAATCTGAAGACGCATCTTTGGTTTCTGTTGCTTATCCCCCCTTGGGAAGCCATGCAAGAGCAGATGTAAATAACATGCAATAATTTCTAACAGGCAATAACAAATATGACACAAAGTTGAGAGCTGGCTCTCAGACGTCTTGCTCTGGCTCAGATCTCACTGTGTGGAGCTCTCCGAGGAAAATGCAGCACGAAGCGCGCTGCAAAAACTCAGGCTGAGAATCCCTGAGACAGTGCAGAGAGTCGGGTTTTGAGTTGCTTCTAAAATCATTAAGACTCCTCGGGAAATCCCATGGAAGGCTCCTTCGGCAGGAGAAGGCTTGGCATCCTTCCCACAAGAGGACAAGCCTGTTTCCTTTTCCATTACCCAAAATACTGTAGAAATACTCCAAGCCAAACTTTTCTAGCTGGGGCAGTGTTGCTGCGGGTGCTGGAAGCGTGTCTGCTTACACCACCGGTACATTTGGCCCCTGGGAGCGCCACAGGGCCGAGGTCCCCTGCTTATCCTATGCCTCGAGAGGGTACCAAACCCCTTAATTGTGCCTCCTTCCCCTCCTCAACCCCTTCCAGTTTTATTAATATAGTTTCCTCCTCCTCTGTTTTCTTACTCCCTTTCTTCATTAAAAAACCCCTCTGATATTTCCGTGTTTCGTTGTAACATCATACACGTTTCTAAATATGAAAGCAGCTGGGCACCCTGTGTGCGGGAAGCTGTGGGTGCTCCGGGAGAGGAGAAACAGGCATGTTTCTTCGGAGGCTCTCGCTAAAGGCTGCTGGTACCTGGTGTAGCTTCAGCCTCTGCCTGGTCCCGCCGGGTCCCAGGAGATCCCATGCAGAGCAGCAAGGGAGGAGATGAAAGGCTCCTCTCACCTGCTCCGGCTCAGCGGTGCAGCTTCACACCGCAGCCAGGAGTGTAACGACTCCAGTGCAATGTCCAGAGGTTTATTTTGATCCCGAAAAGGGGATTTCTTCTAATGGCTGCCATGAATAGAAAGCGCTAGCAGCTGCTGCTGGAAAGCAGGACATCTGTAACTCATAGCTCCCATCTCACGCGCTTTGCTTTCTGCTGCTGCCACGTGCCCGGGGCTCATCTCCCCCAGCGAAGGTGGGTTGCAGTGTGGTTCAGTAATGTCCAGTCTGTTCCTCCAGGCAAGTACTTCTGGAGACTGACTCGCAATAAGCACTTGGTCTCCCTCCAGCCGGCTCAGATCCACCGTTTCTGGCGGGGCTTGCCACTCAACCTGGACAGCCTGGATGCGGTCTACGAGAGAACCAGCGACCACAAGATCGTCTTCTTCAAAGGTGAGAGCAAACGCGGTGCTGGAGGCAGCACGTGTGTCTCCCCGGTGTAGATCCCAGTGCCAAGGTACCTTGGCAGAGTTTTGACCTCTCCTGCAGGCAGGAGACGCCAGCGTCAGCCGTTGAGCCATCTCCCAGGGCAGGTCCGAGATCTGTTGTCCAGGAGCGAGGCCAGGAGAAACCAGCTTGGAGGGAGGGCGGGCAGGCAAAAAGTAGCAGTCGTGTTCCCCAGAAAATGGGGGAAATGCCACTGAAGAAAAACTACAGCCAAACCTAACTGAAATCTTTGCTTTTCAAGAACAAAATAAAAGCAGGACCCGCCCACGCACACACTTTACAGGTTTTGTGTTCCTTCTTCAGCCTTTTCTCTTTTTAGTATTTGTTGCAGAGAAGTGAAGAAGCTGCAGAGGGGACAAAAATGAAAACCTGAAGAGCTTGGTTTTGCTAATTATATTTCTGTTACAATTTTTTTTTTTCTTAAAATAAGTGTTATAATCCTCTCTCTTTTTAAAAACATCTCACAAGTTTCTTTCAGAAGAACTGGAGGAAAGAGATTAGCTTGTGGTTCCTACACAAATGTCCAAGTCCCCTGCGAACCGTCCGTCCATGCTGGTTGGACGTTACCCATGTGCTCAATGTCACCCAAGCCCCCAGCAGGCACCAGCTCTTTCTGAAAGGTCGTGCGCTTGAAGAGCTAAATACATCCTAGCCCTCCGTGCTCCCCGGCTGGAAATTGCTTTTTGTCTCCCGACCATTCTGCTCCGAGCATGGTGCAATTACCGGCTTCAGAAGCGCTGAACCAAGCACTTCTGAAAGCAATAATTCGGTTTCAATTCCTCCAGCAAGGCTTACGTCCCGCGCAAGCCTCTGCGCTCGCAGAAGCATTTCGAAGCGCAGCCGAAGCCCTTCCAGGCTGCCCACGTGCTGAGCACCGCGGAGCCGTGCCAAGCCCTGCGTCTCCCCACGGAACAACGTGCAAAAGGCTGCCTCGGGCAGCCCGCCCCGCTCTACCTTTCTGCTAATCCAGAGGGAGTGGGGCCAGCTGGAACATGGCAGCCCTTACGCCTGGCACCAGACCCTCCCAGCCAGGTCTGCAGACCACAGCGGCACTCGCTTCCTTCCCTTCTTCCCTCCTCTCCCTGCTGGGAATGGACAGACCTCCGGCAGCTCAGGTCCAGGGGTTCCTCCCGGCTGCTGACTAAATTTAGCTTGTAAGGCCAGAATTACAGCTCTGCCACAGGTGGGGTCTTGCCCCTGCAAGGCACGGCGCTCCGTGGCCACGCACGATGTGTGTGTTAGTCCTGCTTAGCTCCTAAGATTAAACTTGAGATTTTCTTTCCAGATATAAAATACTGTCTCATTCTCTCCCTCCAGCGCTGTTTCATTGATCCCTGGACAAAAACAAAAGCACACAAATTACCCCGGCCTCTAAGGTCCTGCTGCTGATATATGGGCACGTGCTTAAGTGCCTCTTCAGATTTTCTAGAAAACCGAGGGAGGAAAAAGCCTCATCTTTAAAATAGGCTGTGTGATGCCCAAAAGGGCACTGCAGGTTCACAGAGAGACATTGTCCAAACAGAAGGACTGCCCAGGTGGTTAGAGTATCACATAGGAATTGAGAGATCTGGGTTGGTTTTCTTGTTCTCGTTCCTCGTATGACTGTGGGCCAGTCACGTTGTGCTTCATAGAATCATTGAGGTTGGAAAAGACCTCTAAGATCATCGAGCCCACCCATCACCCCAACCCCACCATGTCCACTAAACCATGTCCCTAAGCGCCTCATCTACACATCTTTTAAATACCTCCAGGGATGGGGACTCCACCCCTACCCTGGGCAGCCTGTTCCAATGTTTCACCACTCTTTCAGTACAGAAATTTTTCCTCATGTCCAACCTAAACCTCCCCTGGCACAACTTGAGGCCATTTCCTCTCGTCCTATCGCTTGTTACTTCGGAGAAAAGACTGACACCCACCTCGCTACAACCTCCTTTCAGGCGGTTGTAGAGAGCGATGAGGTCTCCCCTCAGCCTCCTTTTTTCCAGGCTAAACAACCCCAGTTCCCTCAGCCCCTCCTCATAAGACTTGTGCTCCAGACCCCTCACCAGCCTCGTTGCCCTTCTCTGGACACGCTCCAGCACCTCGACGTCCTTCTTGTAGTGAGGGGCTTCGTTTTTATCTAAAAAAAAAAACCATACTGACATTTCTGCCGTGCCCAGGGTAGGGCCAGAGCCGGGGGTTGGTGGTGGCTGTGTAGAGAGCACTTGAAGAGCAGTGAGCTGCTCAGATGGGATTTGTCCAGCCCCTGTGCATCCTCCTTACATCCCTTAAAATTCACAGGTCCGTCAGCCCAGCTGGCTCTAAAAAGTGTGGCGATTTCTCTTCCAAAGAGAAATGGTTCTCTTGGTTCTCAGGAGCTGAATAGCAGGCAGATAGTGCTCAATTTGCCCACAACAGCTGCATGTAACTTTCTGTTTCTTGCAGTTGGATATCAGGCAGAAATCAAAGGGGCGGAAAACCAAATGCCACCACCAAATACATGAAAGCGACAACTGTACTAACGCTGTCGGCGTGTTTGTGTCCCGGGACCGTCATGCCTGCAGCAGTTCAGGAGGGAAGCAGGGCTATGCTCCATGGAGAGCCTGACACAAAAAAAGCAACTATTCAAAGATCGAGGTTCCCCACCGGGCTGCTGCCTTCCCGTCCCCATCCTTCAATCCCAAGATCTCAGTCCTGAGGATTGTCACGGCAACAGATAATGAAACATCAGCTCGTCTGTGGGGGAATGCTGGTTTCGGCTGTGAAACAAATGTGATTTTGCTCTGTGCTTCTTTCCTTTCCACAGGAGACAGGTACTGGGTCTTCAAAGACAATAACGTGGAGGAAGGATACCCACGGCCGATCTCGGACTTCGGTCTGCCACCGGGAGGAATCGACGCCGCTTTCTCCTGGGCCCACAATGACAAGACTTATTTCTTTAAGGACAATCTCTACTGGCGCTACGATGACCACGAGCGGAGGATGGATCCTGGGTACCCTTCAGAGACCACCCTGTGGAAGGGAATACCGAGCCCTTTAGATGATGCCATGAGGTGGTCAGATGGTGAGTCCGTATGCCGGTTCAAAAAACACAAGAAAAAAAATCAGTGCTTCATTTGCATTTGAGCTATAGCCCCTTCTACCGTGCCTGCTGACATAAACTGCTCAGCCCCAGATGGGATGATGCTTTCTGGTGTCTGAAAGCTGAAGAGGGAAGTAGGCTTCCAGCCAGAGCTCCCTGTGCTGCGTGCGGCTCGCTAAAAGACATGGTAATTTCAAGCAGGCAACAAAAATATCCTGGGGACCTAATAATTTGATTTTATTAAAAGAACACAGTTGATGTTGTTTTGCAGTGGTTTTTATCCTAATACGTGCTGGTTTGCTCTTCACTGAATTTGTTGTCATTGGATTTTTAGCTAGATATATGAGGATGTAGACAGAAAATATTTTTGAAGGAGATGTTTTCCCCAGAGTTACGACTTATTTACCGGGGATGAGATTTCTCAGTGGCTTCTTCTCTCTGAAAAGACCACAAAAATTTTGTCACGGGAGATGTTTAAAACCAGCCATTCGTTCACAGCAAAGTGGCACTTCCAGGTTTTATTTACCGGCGACCTAACAGTGTAATAGCAACTGATAAACCAGGCAGAGGGGAGGGACATTTCCAGAGGCTTTTCAAACTGAATTCCTGAAGCTGTTGAGAGCGACCGGCCATCCACGTGGGTAGGAGTCCTCCGTGAGCACGGGACCTGCTTAGAGAATTCACAACCTCCCAGTTCACAACCTCCCAGTTCAGAGTGGAAAAAACGCACCCAAGAGCCGAAGGTTCCCAGGGCCCCGCCAGGCTCAGGGTATTTATCTGAGCCCAGGGATAGCAGCACGCACCCCAGGGCATTAACAGGTAGGTGAGGTCTTCTTCAGCCTCACCATGCCCTGTTACAAGGCTGTCCACTGCCGGCCACTGAGAGATGTGTATGGTGTGTCCAGCTGTGCATTTACTAGGGCTTTTACCTCGCACGCCCTTGGTACCAGGGGGATGCATCTGCTCTAGGACCCACCATAGAAGAGGCGACATCTCGCCACCCGCCTCCCATCTGTCTGGTGGCTCCTGCCTGGTGTGAGAGATCCCGGCTGGGTGTAGCATCATCTTTTAGAGCGTCCTGCCAGCAGCCGCTGTGCTCCTGCAGTGGGAGAGGGTATTGGCAACAAGCAGTGGTATGGCATCTGCCTCCGCTCCCCGGGGCTCAGCTGGGGTGGGAGTGCTCCTCTGCTGCTCCACGTGCTCCTGTGCCCTTTCCACTGGGAGAGCGCCCGTCGCCGCTCATCTTGCCTTTGGGTTTTGGTCTCTTCGCAGGTGCAAGTTACTTCTTCAGGGGCAAGGAGTACTGGAAAGTGCTGGACAGTGACCTGGAGGCCCAGCCTGGTTATCCCCAGTCCATTGCTAGAGACTGGCTGGTGTGCAGCGACATGCAGTCCGACTCCCCAGAAGCAGCCGGGAGCAGCAGGACTGGGGCACGCTCCAAACCAGGGCAGCACGACGAAAGCCGCTCAGAAAACGGCTACGAGGTCTGCTCCTGCACCTCGGCCTCCCCATCCCTCCAGGCTTGCCGTGTGCTCAGACTGTCAGCCAGCCTCGTGCTGACGAGCGTGTGGACAGCAGCACTGATGTGTGCAGCCCTATGACACCTCATCCCACCGACGAGACAACGCCATGGTGCTCCAGGGAGGGGAGGTGGATACGATCCCGTGATGCTAACTGTTGCAAGCAGACAAACATTCCTAGGAACACGCCGGTGAAGGGTTTGAATTCTCCATGAGAAATGAACAGTGGGTTTTGGTTTTTTCTTTTTAATTTTAGTTTAAAGGTCTAATAACAGATTGTGAGTTCTGCACCTCCTTATTCCCCCATCCGGTTAAAGACGAGAGCAGCCTAACGTTGAATTTAGAAATGTTCCATAGAGATGTGTTGCTTTGGATGTTTAAACACGGCAAACGAGGGAGGGGAGAGCCACTCTGGTTGAACGGGAACAGAAGAGATGCTGCTGAGACAGATGGCAACCTCCCGGAGGAAAGGCAGCAAGGCTATAGGCGAGAGGCGGTAGTTATGTGCTGACACAATGTACACATCCTATTGGATGTACTAGCTAGAAAGAAACTGTGACTCCACTAAGATTAACTGCAAGGTGATCATTTTACTGTCAAACCTGCTGTGGTCACTGATGTCTCGGTAACCTGTATCAGTTTCTACGGGTCAGAAACACCTTTGCCTTTCAGAAGGCAGTGCAGCTTATCTTTGTATCGGAGTCATTTGGATTTAACAATTTCTCTAATAAACCTTGGCTGCCTACACAGAGAATTCCCAGTCCTCTGCCAGACCAAGCCTGCCACCTGCAGTGAGGTGCTGACTACTGAGGCTCCGGAGCAGCCTCACCTCTATGCGAGGAGCAACCTTGCTGAGTGCAGCCAAATGAGGTGCAATTACACCCGCCACTCCAGCCTAATCCATGCACATGAACTCCTGCTCTTGGAGTTCCTGTTTCAGGTTGTTTTATGTTTTGGGAGGGATGAAGATGTATCGCATCCATTTGTGACTCTGTCATACCTGGCTGCGCCGCGGAGGATGGGCTGGAGGGAGGAGGGGATGCTGCGCAGTCAGCCTCAAATTCTTCTTGATGCCTCTGCCAGGAGTTTGGAGCGACAGAAGCAAGGTCAAGTGCTGCATTAGGATGTTCCTGTTGGGTTTTTTTTTCCTACTGCTAATCCATTTTCTGCAGTATAATTTGGGCATCTGAGAGTCTTGAAAGTGGTGAGAACCTGCGCTAGGAACTGCGATAGAGATGTCGGGAAGGCCAGGGTCTTCCCGTCTGATGTTGTCAAGGGGTGTTAAAGGAGGGAAATGGGCAGCAGCTGCAAGGACGCACTGTTCCTCTCTACCCTGCTTCTGTAAAGCTGCTACAGAAATGCCGCTTGCTGCCTCTGCCAGGGCCAGCTCTTGGGGGAGACCCGGCAGCAGGCAGGAAGCCGCAGGCAGCGTCACCGTAGGAGCCAAGGCTGCTCCCCTGGCCCCAGTGCCAGCCAGGGCGTTTGCCATGGGGCTGGGCGTAACGCAAAGCCCTCCGTGGCAAAGCAGAGGAAGCACACAGTTGCCTCTTGATAGAAAAAAGGGATCACCTTGAGTTTCCCTTCTGCTGTTTGCATTTTTAAGTAGTCCCAATCATTCACAGGGTGCAGCTATATTCAGTACGATGTGCTACAGTGTGATTTTATGGGGCATGATTCAATGGAAACCTCCCATTAAACCATTAAATATCCTTTAAAAAAAAGTACAAACCGAAACCCCTCGTGCGTAGCAGCTCCCTCTGCTGAGTAAAGCTGCCTCTGGTGTTGTCGCTGCATCGGTCTTGCTCTGCTCAAAGCAGGTCCCCATCCCACCTCTGCCTGCCAGGCCGAGCAGGGGCTGCAGGGGCAGGGTGTTGTGAGTTGCCATCATGGGAGATGGGATTTTCCTTCGGTTCACATCGCTTTTCTTCTTCTCCCCCCTCGAGTCAAGAAGACACGGCTTTTAGTGCTTGCTGGGGTGACACTGCATGAATGTCAGCATGTTATAGATTCCTCCTGGAGATGAGGGCAGGTAGGAGCACAGCATCTCAGGGAAGACACCCTCTCTCTTTTTTTCCCTCTTTTTTTTTTTTTTTGGTCTTCCTCCACAAAAGAAATATCCAGAAGCTGCACCTGAAGGATCAGAGGAGGCAGGGACGTGACTAGCACTGCTTCCATGGCTTCTCCAGCCCAACCAAGGAGCCTGTTGTGGTGACAAGGACCAGTGGCCCTGCAGCCATGCTGACATGGTCACAGTGGTGCTGGGACCCACACTAACGGGACGTCAAGTTAAATTAAGTTTATTTAATGTGGGGGGGCTGTGATTTATAAATAAAGCCTGCGGAAAGGCTTTCAATACACCCTTCTCTACTTCAAATTATGCATTTTGATGACCAGAAATGGAGCAGGAATCAGGGCTCCGCTGCTGCTGGACAGCCCTTGGGGAGGATGGAGAAAAGCTGCTGTCTCCTCCCAGCGTGTGGTTTGCTTGGCCGTTCCCCCGGCCACTGGCAAAGCCGCCCTGCAGTTGCCATCAGCTCCAGATGCGGCCACAGGAGGCTCGAGCTCCCCCGGGATGGAAACGGGAGCCGGAGCGTTTCCCGTTGAGGTCACCAGTTCAGCGCAGGGCCATCTGGGCTGGGGCATCGGGAGCAGATGTCCGCGGCACAAAGACACCGTTACAGCGAGCGCCCTGGTGCTCAGGGTGCTGCTTCGTTCCCCCGTGGGGACACAGCAGTCCCGCATGGGTGAAGCAGTGTGGATCCATCGGTGAAAGGGTTTCGTGCTTTACAGACCCAAAGCAGAGAGAGCCCTGTGCCCAGCAGGGCGCAGGGGCTCCGCGGCACCCAGGGGAGGACTGGCGGGGGGGCTGCGAAGGCCCCAAGGCTCCCATGCAGTGCCTCCGCAGCCGCCCCTCTGGGCACGGTGTATTCGGAAATCCCCGGCCAGTTCCAACTGCATTTGCAGGTCGCTCCTAGGGTAGAGGCAATAGGTGCAAATCGCAGCACGACCCTGGTACTCGGGGAACTTACTCTCTTGGGTTTTCCTCTAAAGCCAGGCTCACCGCGTGTTTTTCGGGGCCTGGGGAGGATGGGCACTGTCTCCCAGAGGGGCTGGGCGGGCGCACAGCCAACGAACGGCAAACACGCGCGTGGGCTGGGGGATGTGCCGCTGCCAGGGGCTGCAGACCCCTCTCCCGGCTGCAGACCCCTCTCCCGGGGGCACAGGGGAGCTGGGAGGCAGCAGGCCGGCTCCGGGCGAGCGGCAGCGCGGGCGCCCCCGGCGCGGCCGCAGGAGGACAGCAGAGACGGCCGCGGGCACCCGCTCCTGGCCCCGGGGAGCTCCGCCTGCGGGGGCAGAGTCGTGCTCCCTACCGGCTTCAAAATAAGAAGGTAGCATACAAATGCGGTCTCCGTACTCCAGAACGTTGCTGATGCCCTGCTGCCGGGCTCCCTGGCACCGTCCCTGTGCCTGGATTCCTCCGGTCCTACCCAGAGCCCCTGGGCTGGCTCTCCTCCACAACAACATCCTTAGTCTTAGCTGGAAAAGCCCCCTCCACCCTCCGGAAAAATAACCTGCGCATCATATTGCTATTGCATATTGCCCAGTCTGGATATTTTCCAACTATTTAAATTCTCAGAGGATTTTGTGAGGTCATTTCAGAGTTGAAATACTTCTATGTCATAGGAGGGATGGGAATTTGAAGGGGGGGGGGCACTGGCCATTGAACCTATGAATATTTAAAGCTGAAAACCTCAGTTTATGGCAGCTATGCTTGCTGGGGCTGGCTCCAGGGCCCCAGTCAAGGTTTTTCCTGGCTCTCACTCCCACCCGTCCCCAGGCTCTGCCAGCCCTCGAGGCCTTTTCTGTTTTGCTACCATAAAGAAAAGCAGAAGGAAAAAAAAGAAGAGTAAGGTGGGCAGGAGCGGTTTTCAAATGACAAAGCCATGGCAATGCATGGATTTAAAAAAAATAATAACAAGTCATCTCAGGCAAGACCTGGGATTTAACAGCTTGAGAAACACAATAAAGTTATTGAGAAGAGACTCATCTTTACTCACTGATTCAAATTATATGACGTGTGTGTTACAAAAGGTTCCTGCCTCCTATAGCCCCCTTACAGCTGAGGGGAAGACTCTTACACCAAAAGGCTTTTCTAAAATGGGACTTTCTGATTTATTAAGAAGGACATTTCTCTCCTCAACCCCCAATTTAATCAGAAAATGCCCTTGCACAGCTGTGGGCCAGGAGAGCAGGTGGTGGGGATCAGCCCCATAGCTCAGGAGCTGCTCTGGATGATGCCCTATATCAGCAGGTGGGTACGTGCTCCTGAAACCTTCCTGCCTTGCTGCAGCTCCTGGAGATAGAGCTGTCGTTTGCTTCTCAGATGGCAGTTTGGGAGAGGACAAATACCAGAGCTGCCTCCAGTCCTGCTATCTTGCTTTTTCCATCCCCTCTGCCAGGTGAGTGTGGTGTACGAGCTGGGGCTGAGCCTGATGCTGCTGTAAGCAGCAGAAGCCAGCCCAAGGGATGTTTTGTCCAGGGGAAGGAGGCTTGTCCTGGCTCTCTATGTCCCAGCAGTTCCTGGTAAGCTCAGTGCTGTGGATCGCTTACTTGCTTTTCCCTGAAATTTCTAGACAGGGGGTGTTGGCTGGCTTCGTGGGGCTGGAACAGGCCAGGGGAGGGATATAGGACAGCCAAAAACAGGGAGTACATAGCTGAGTAATAGTCTATAAGAAGACCAGCTTGGGCTAAGAATAGGAAAGGGTATTAAAGCTGGATGGTATGTGGAGGATTTCTGTAGGCATGTGCTAGGGCTGTACACGGGGACACAGATCCATGTGTCTGGATCTTCTGTAGTACAAGTGATTACTGGCCTTGTGGCACTAGCAAAATTGCTAGAAGAGCTGCCAGAGCAGTCCTCTGTCCTCCACTCAAATTTCTGGTCCCTGGTTTAAAAAAACAAATCCCAAATCTCTGGGATTTAGGATCCTGTCAGCAGTTACAAAACCCTAACTCAGCACTAGGTTGCCAGCTCCGGTGGGCTTATTTCTCAATGGTATGGAAGGATCTGGGTTTCCCTTTTTTTTTTTAAGGGCTTTGAGCTTGACTGCACACCCAAACCAGACAAATAAAATGAGGCCCAGGCCTGGCTTTTGCTGGGACAGTGATAGGTCTGCTCCGAGCAGCTTTCAGCAAGCGTGGCTTGGCAGGGGACGAGCTGCGCTGCCAACAGGGCCACTTTGTTGCGGTGAGGACAAGACTTCACAAGCTTCCCAAGGAACTGTGTCAAGATTCATGGGCTGTGCCGCTTGGGTTATGGCAAGTCAACTTTGGGCTTCACGTGAGGAAACACATATCCTGGGGAGGGGCCTTCCCACCCCACATCTGACAAGCTGAACCGCGCCAATGTGTTGTGCAGCTGGAAACATCGGGAGCAAGAGGGTCTCTTGCTCTGGATCAGGCATTTGGTCTGTTCTTCTCTGTTGAAACAAGAGGAAGGTTTGGGGGGGAGCACAGGTGATGATTGCAGAAGCCTGTTTGTATGCAGGACCCCTCCACTAAATTTTAAAGGGTGGAAATGCCCTATTTTGCTTCCCACCCCAGCTGTATTGCAGAAATAGCCAAGCCAGGATGGCCCCTGGCACGTTCTCCCTGTGGAGTAGAGCCGGGAGCTTGGTGGTTACAGGGCAACACAGTGGCAATGTCTCCTTCCTCTTCCCAGCCTGAGAAATTGCTGGTTATTCTGGATCTGAAGCTGGTTTTGTCGGGGGCATAGAAAATTATGGTGTTGGGTGGTCTTCATGTGGAGATTGTCCATTGTCAGCTGCCTTAAAGCACCACAGCCATCTCATATCCTGCAACTCCTCCGCTCCTGGGGACTCACCCTGCTACCTCATGTTTACTTGGATGACGGCTATACACTGCACGCATCAGCTCCTGCACATCAGTAAGGAGGCAGCGCCGTGGGATGGGTTTTGCTTGTTTCTGAAGTTGCCAGGTAATGGAGTCACTGTGGCCAACGAGGGCTTGTTGTGGTGAAGCCGTGCTCCTGCCTCTGAGCAGAGCTCACGGGGAGGGGTTTCCACGCAGGCGGCGGTAACTCTTTGCCCCACTTATTTGCATTGCTGTGCTTGAACTTATCTGAAATGTCATCATTAATGCTCAACCCAGGCTCTTAACTGCTCTAATTTTCTGAGCATGCAGAAGCAAAGGGTTCAGTGTTTTACAGCAATTATCTGCTTTAACGCTCCCTTTTTCCACTGCTGTGTTCATCCTCCATTTTTCCTCCTCTGCTGCCGTGAAGTTCTGCCTCCCCATCACAAAAATGCACAGGTCAGGCTGGAGATGATGGTCTCTTAGGAAAAAAGATCCTGGAGCTCTGCAGGTACCTGTGGTTAGAGAGCTCCTTGTACCTCTGTATAATGGATGACCACACCCATTAGAGGATAGCAGGTCATGAGGATCATAAATACCACATCATATTTGGTGAATCTCCGATAGTCTGACCTGGGAATATGAGGTTGGTAGAGAGCGGAACTGGAGTGACCTCAGAACACTTAAAGAAGGGAGATTTGTGTGATGGGATTTGGCAGATGTCTGTGGTGCTGCTTTAAAACATCTGTCCAGATGTGCCTGCTGGACAGCAGCAGAGTTCCCAGGCTGCAATAAAAATGTGTGTAAGGAAACCATGAAAAAGAGTGGAGCAATTTGGCTCTAATTCTGGATGCTCAGCTGGCTCTTTCTCCTGAGGTACCCCTGCACACGGGTGAATTCCTGCTTTTCCCAGCCCTGTGCATCACAGGAGTGCAGATATTTGACTTCCCAGGGACGAGAGAGCATTTCTAGTGCTCAGCAAGAGGTTGCACAGCACTCCCATGCCCAATCTCCCTCATATCGTCCCTTCTGTCATTGGGGATGCGAGAGGGGGACTCTGAGCAGTGTCCTTGTCACATGAGTGCAGCTTGCAGTAGGTCTTGTCCAGAAACAGGACATTGATCCTGTTCTAGTCTCATAAGAAACACAATGCCTTGTATAGGCTGCTGAGTCCTCTCCTGAAAGAGAGGGGATGGACTCAGGAGGGAGCAGCTCATCTGGAATGTACTTCCTTCATCTCTGTTGGCTCTGGAAGGCTTTCATGATCATGTACAACCAGGGTAAACAAGTCAGATCAGAAAGCCCCTAAGCAAAAGCCATGCTCAGGCGAGTAGAGCTTTGCAGGGCCCATGCTAATCCTATTCTGCAAAGCACATGCCAAACACTTGGCACCTCTTGCACTTACAGGAATGAAGTCATGTCCCTACTGGCCTCCACCTCCTTCAGGGGTACTGATGGGCCCTACCTCTCAAAGCTCTTCTCCCTGCAAGCCTGCCAGGGAAGCAAACTCGCAGCTGCCCTAGGAAGCCTGTCTCTAAATAGTTTCATTCTGGCAGCATGAGGCAGTGGAGCCTGATTGTTATTCTTAATCTTGGGTCAAGCAAGGTAGCAGTGACGTAATGGAAGAACTTTGCTCTGCACACTCTGTCACGGCAGCTCTGAAGTATGGCTCATCCATCAACTGCTCTATTGTGAGCTGCATTGAAACTTGGGTCATTCTGTTTGTTGCTGCAAAGGGGGACGGCCCCAGTGCTTCTCTTCCACTGGCATAAGCCGTTTCTCATTAGCAAAGTGAAATGCTCTTCTCTACGCTGCCAAAGGCAGTCTGTTTATTATTGCTGTCCACTCTGCTGGGAGCCAGCGCAGGCTTCTTTGCCTTTGTGCTTTGCCCTGTTCTACCAGTCCCCTTGGCGTGGGCAGGATGGGGTGACTGTAGCTGTGTAAGCCGGCACCTCTACAGATCCTGGGCAAAGCCATTCGGGGATAATGTCTCCCCTTCCATGAGTATCTGAAGACTGATACAGGCTGACTCGGCAAGTGCTTGCCAGGAGATGTTGATCCCTTAGTAATTCCTGTCTCCTTGGGTCTCAAGAGGAGGCTGCCAAGAGAAATGGGCTTGACAAATACCTGAAGGGGCTGCTTTACCAACTCCTAAGATGTATCCCTCTCTGCTGTGCTCCCAAAGCGTAGGAAGTGCTCTAATGCTATCCTGAGCCTTGCGAACACAATTAAGGTTGAGTTTTAATCCAACTCTGCTTCCTACTTGCTTGTCCATGTCACTAAGGGTGGGCAAGCAAACACTTGCCAACAGGCTCCACCAAAAGGCATAGCTGTGTGACTGTCCTTGTATGTCCATGCATGTGTTTATGTACACGCTATCTCCAGCTTTGTTTGGACGGGGCAGGTGTGCCCAGAGGAGCTCCTGGGGGTGTAATCATGTTGTGGATAGCAGAGAGAAAGTGCAGTATTGTTCTCTGCCTGGTGTCAGGGCTCTTGCCTCGCTTGAACCCGGCTTCTGAAGCATGTTGGCAGAGATGGATGTGAAGAGCTCCAATAAATGTTAAGAAATAATTCAAATGCCTATCAGTGAACATCCATCACAGCACCAAACTTTTGAAGGCTGCTATTTTGGGCTGCTGTTTCCAGCGCCGCAGCAGAAGACCGGCTTGTGCAGCTGCTGTGTCTGGTTGAGCCCATCTTCATGGGCAGAGCAGCAAAGACAATGTTGCTGTTGGACTTGTGCCTTCACTTCTTTCCTCTTGAAGCCATGAGTGCAGAGCAGATTTTTTTTTTTTAATGTTAGAACAAAAGCCTAAATGCAGTAGTTAGCAAACCATGCTGAATTAGGGCAGGGTGAGCCGTAGAAAAAATATTAGACGTTAGCTGTAGTCTTGCCTTTTATACTGATTGCAAGCTATGTCACTAAGGGCTCGTATGCTCCTCTCCAGCTTAGCAGCCCCTTGTGATCGCTGGTGAAATCCAGCACCAGGAGGGAGAGCGGAGCGGCAGACAGCTGGGGAGATGGTGCCTTCCCCGGTGCTCCTCGGCTCAGTGCTCGTCCCCTGCGCAAGTGCAGGCCACCGGTCACTAACCTCTGTGGCGGGTGTTTGACTCGAGGGCTTTCTTCTGAACCCTTTGCTCGGCGCTCTTGAGCTTCCCTCCTTGGGCCGGGAGCCAGGGAATCGGGCCTATCAACCAACAGGCTGTTTGTTTTTCCACAGGCTGTTTAAATTGCGCCAGCGCTATCGGTGGAGCCAAGTCTGCTCCCGGCCTCTTGGTTTGCAGGTGGTGGAGGCCTCTGATCTCCTGCCCCTGTGCTTTTTGAGGATGGGGGAACACCTTGCATGAGTTTCCACAGCACCAAGCACAAGGTGACCACGCTGTAACTACTTGTAAAGACAAACTAGCCCTACAACAGCAGTGCTGTGTATTTGGACTTGTAGCAGATGTAAAAATGGGGGGGGGGGGGGAACAACTGTGTGGTCATGCAGCTGGGGTCACTGAACTTTCCAGTGGTCCTGCCCTCGCTCTGAGGTGAGGACAGGAAGATGCCATTATTTTGAAGGGTGCTGTTTGTCTGGTTAATGCTTTGCGCTGGTTAAGTGGCATGTGACCAGGCTGGAGCAGTGTTGAGGAAGGTCCAGGTTTGGACCACCCGGATTTTTGCTCAGATCTGGAGTCTTTTGGTGGTTGGTTCAGTTCTGCTCATAACCTCACAGGCGGAGGATTTACCCGCTGGAGTTTCTGCCCTGTGCTGTTCTTCGTGATCAACAATCATCCTTGATCTACACCCTGATAAGGCTCCAGGAACCAACTTGCCCTGCCTTGATAAAACTACCTGTGCTGGTGCTCCAGTCCTGCGCACATGTGCACAGCCTTGGGAACAGCATCTGCCTCTCCTTGTATGCTGGATTCGGCTCGTACCCAGCTCTGTCCCTTGCTTCTCCCACCCCAGCAAAAACAAATGCAGTCTGCTCATGTGTATGCTGCAAGAGCCCTGCCAGGAACAAAGAGAAGTTCAAATATTTGCATTGGGTTGTTAATCTTTCTATTCAGGCGATAAATGACAGGCTTCAGCAGGGTCTATTGGTGCTGAGTATGGGATTTCCACCATACTGTCTCCAGCTTCACAACCTCACCAAGATGAAACACCTACAATTAATGGTTGGGTTTTAACTTGGGGGAAAATGACTGAGGGTGACTGAAAGATAGCCTTTAAAAAAAAAAAAAATTTTTGAAAAAATCATCAGACTTTCCCTGTGTCAAATGGGAAGTGTCTGGTCTTTGTGTGCAGTTTCATACAGAACAGCATTTTCACCATGAACTCTAGAGCTCTGTTACTGACTTCTGTCCTAGTGTCTGGGATGCAAACTGTCAGTTTGCACGCAAATATTTCAGAGCTGACTTTCTTCGGAAAGTCCCAAGCTCAAAGCCACGTGGAGGCCTGAGTTTCTCTGGGACTGGAGCTCTTATTTCCATTTGGCTTGAGCTGATCAAGGAGCCAAAGATGTTTGCTAACAAATTAATTCATGAACTTTAGATCTCTACGTCTTGGTATCTGGGAAGCTGCTGTGCTTTGGCACTTGGTAAACCCAGGAACAGAACGGTGAAACAGCCCCAGGTATGAACTAGCTCAGAAAAGGAGCTGGCTTGGTGTCACTGGGCCTGTTCAAAACTTGGGGGATAAAGAAAGGAAAGGCATAATCCAGCCTTATGGGATTTCACATGCCAACATGCCAGATCAGTAGCAAAGCGTCACAGGGAGTGCAACCATCCCATGCTCTGGCTACAGCAACACAGAAATGTTATGTAGGTTAAATTCTGTCTTAACACGGAAGGACAAGGTAAGCAGCCACGGGCAATGACTGAGATTTTTTTTTTTTCTCTGTCGTACTAAAATAGATGTTGCACGAGGTACTCATGAGTTGAATGTCTGCAGTTTAAAAAAAAAAAAAAATCCCAAGGAAGCCCACGCTGCTCTGTCCTGTGGGGTCTGCTTGGCTCTGTGCAACTTGTGGTGTTAGTTCAAGAGCAGGGATCCATGACAGAGGAAGCAATAACAGATGTTTCTGCCCTGGGGAAGAGTTCATGCTCCACCTGGCTCGGTTGAGAGGGATAGGCATGGTGTGCTGATGGCACTTTGGCTGTAAAATGACTTGGAAATGTCTCCATCTTTTTTTTTTTTTTTTTGGTAGGATATGCAAGCAGTTTTTGCCAATTCTTGCAAAAAATGATGTAATCTCTGGCCAGGTTTGATCTCTGGCCAGGCTTGATCTCTAACCAGATGGCATGTCTCAGCAGCCCGGGCCTGGAGATCTCCATGTGCTCTTCTTTGCGAATTCTACCTTTTTTCTTCTCCCCCCCCCACCCCACCCCACTTTGGTCTCTTTCTCTGTATTGCTTTGGATCGTCCATCATGCCCAGAAAGTCACAGTGCTGCCAGCCTTTCCTAGCATCAGTCTGGACTGGATAACTACCTGTGCTCGACAAATTCTGATTGCCTCAAGTTAATTTGGTATTTTCTATTCGTCCCACCATGAGTTTTCTGGCTCAGAAATTTCTTATCAGGAATTCATTAGCCCTGAAACTTGAAGGACTGACTCTTCAGGCTTACATATCGTCTATAATTACCTTCTCTTTGTGCTGTACTTTGGAAGATATCGCTAGTGTTTCATTTTACACAGCAGGCAGTACTCCCCTAATATTATAACATGAAGTTAAATCATCTCTACTTCAGGTAACTGAAAAACTATCAAAAAAAAAACCCCTCAAGACCTTCAGAAAAAAAATCAGTGTCAGAGATGAAGCTTTTCCTGCCTTCCTTTTTTGTCCTATTTGTTATACGCAACAGGGACAGGAAGCACTGTTTGAGTCTGCTTCAGCTGCTGTCTGTATTTCCAAAAAGGATCCATTTTGGCAGGCTCTTTAAGCTCCCTCCTTCTTACTTAGGTCACTTGTGAGACCACGTAAGAGCTGAGGAATCTCCCAGTAGCCTGCTTCTCTAAGTGCTCCAACCTGTTTTGCTTCTAGGCTCAGCCTGACACTTGACAGTCATGCCTATTGGGGCTGTAATAAAAGTATGTATTAAAATGTAGATATTCCAGGCAGAGTAGAAGGTGGGTAGATGCTATATTGTCCACATTAAAATGCTTAAATTCAATTTATTAGCATAGGCTGACCCTAACATTCGCTGACTGACACCTTTGAGAAGTGGGTAGCAGAGGGCTAAATCCTTTATTGCCATGGGGTCTGTAGCACTGGCAGTGGGTGAAGGTCAAAGACACAAGGGTACAAGGAGATAACTTTGCTAAACATATTTCCTTTTTCAAGATAAATGAAATACAGGTTTAAAACAAACCCTTTGCAGAGGCTACGTATGCATCATTGTCTATTTAAAAACAGTTGATTGATAACAGTTCCTGCAATCAGCACAAGGAGTACTGTTGGAAACTTCCTGGAAAACACATGTACACAGCAAACCTGTTACAATGAGCTGCATGATAAGAGGTATTGCACTTTAATGAAGTTAGTGGGTAAAGAGCAAAGAGGCCTTGGTTTCTTGGATAACAGAAGAAAAAAAAAAAAAGCAGAAGTTATGCAAGTCAGCAATGTATAAGCCAGTTGTTTTGTGTAGTTACAGAATAGATTTAATGCTGGCTTTAATCATCGCACATTGTGAACCTGGAACATCTTCATTACTTATGTTCTCCTGAAGTTTTTCATCTCTTCGCACCTGCTAGAAGTAATCAGGCAGGTATTCTGGCCGCCTTGTAGTCTAGCAGCCCAGTGGTTCTTCATTCCCACTTGCAACCTCTGGCGCTCCAGTGAGGAGGCATTTGTATT
Source organism: Aptenodytes forsteri (assembly GCF_000699145.1). Taxonomy (NCBI): domain Eukaryota; kingdom Metazoa; phylum Chordata; class Aves; order Sphenisciformes; family Spheniscidae; genus Aptenodytes; species Aptenodytes forsteri. The sequence goes on from NW_008794776.1 coordinate 2,509,674, forward strand.
GAAATCGCCTAACATTGGCGAGTCTGTTCTTAAAAGCTAAAGAGTTGGCAAGAGCTTTGCTGAAGAAAAGCAATGAATGGCTAGCCTAAATCCAGAATACGGTGTGCTATTCAGGACCTATCAGCAGGGATGCTAAATAAGTCGCTGCTTCTGCGATGCAAAGCGATGCCTTTACGTGGCCGATGCTGTGCTGATAACCAGGGCAGGCAGGACGTTTCCCGTGTGATACAGACAGCGTGTGCCTCCTCTGTATCATGAGGGAACTGGCTAAACGATTATAAGGAGGACACTTGATTCATTGGGTAACAACAGATCCTCTATGATTCAGATAAGAGTATACTTACGTTGTTAAAATGGTATAATTTGCTCCAGGGCCTATTTGCGCATGGTCTTTCTAACTGAATCCAACCACAAAGAATTTCTCTGATCAAATTAGGCAGGTTGGTTTGATGTGGGTGGGTCTGTTGGTGGCAACTCTTATCCTCAGTGACAGTGTTGACTTGCGGTGCCTGATGATGTTTGTGTTTTGTTTCTGCTATATTTTACTTTTTTTTTATTTCTTTAAATGCTGTTGGGGTGTCCTACTTGGATATGGGGGACCCTTCCTCTGAAGCTCACTGTAAGAAAAACTAAACCTCCCATCCACAAAGACATAATCCTCCCAGCTCTCACTCCTATGCAGTGATCAGAATGAATACGCACGCATGAGAGAAAATGAGCGTGCATCTCGCTATGGCTATTCTTCCCAGTCATGTACAATGGCTTTTTCTGTGTCAGAGTCACAGGGATAGCCCTTCGGTGCCTTACACAACAGTCTGTACCCATACAGGTATCAGCAGAATTTTTTTTTTGTCATGGCCTTAATTTGGTGTCCTGTGACACATTAAACTGATGCCACAGTGGTTACACGTCTTTCAAGTTGATTCTCTTCCTAAGCATGTTGGCTGGCATTAGCCAGCTCCTCTGCTGGCACAAGTCGATATAATTAGTATTGTTTCATCTGGCTGAGGCTCTAGGCTCCTATAGGAGTGCGACATTAAATTGAGAATGGTTGAGTATAGTCTTAAAAACATATGACCTGAGGACCGCGAAGTGCTTGGAGTTTTTCATGAAAGAGACTATGTTAGTTAAAAGATTACGACTGTTGACAGAAAAACCTGATTCTCCGTATAAACCCTGAGATCTGAAGGAAGTTATGCCAAGCAAATCCTAGTCTTATAAACTACAGGATAATGTCATCAAAAAAATAAACAAATTATCTTAAAACAAATCATTCTACTGTTCCTTTCTGTCCCCTAGGTGCTATTTAAACTCTATTCTTCTACCTACTCTTTCTCTTTATTCATCACATACAGTGTCTGAAGGAGAAAATCTCTTAACTTGTAATCAGTATTGTTGGAATGATACAATGTAAGTTATTTAAACCAAACTGACTGATGTTTTAAATGTAAAATGTATTGTATTGCTCCCTAGACTTAGGTCTGTATTATTATACAAGAGAATTCACACAAGCCATTAGGATCCCAGATATGTTAAGGGTCAGGCAGAGACTGAATGCCAAATTAAAAATAATGGGGCACTTTCTGTCCCCTGTAAGTCCCACAGCGGAGAAGCTTTCCACTGCCAATCCCTTTGTGCTCCTCTGGAATTTGTACCTGTTCAACCAGCAGCATCCCAGGCCTTTCTGTGGCCTCTGTTACTGCAATCGAACACCGGCCCCCACAATACTTAATATATTTCATCCTCTCTACTCTGCAATTCCACTCGTCCTATTTTACAGAGAGAACAGAGGCACAGAGGGATTAGAGAGGTTTGTCTACGCTATTTAATTTACCAGCGTGATTATCTTGTAGTTGCAGGGGTGCCCAGAGCTTCCCAGGAAATTCATTGCAAAGCAGGGAGCACGAATGCACCCAGGACTCTGGAAACGTGTGCTCAGATTCCCCTTCCATGCCCTGTCCGTGGGGTCAGACTACTCGTGTTACAGGGTTAAACAAGTATATAACATTTTGGCAGAAGGGGAGACAGTTAACTTTGTTTACTGTATTTTATCATGTGGTTCATTTAAGGCTACATTCTGGTTTCTGTGTATTTGTCTGATAAATTTTGTTTATTTGCAGTAGAATGGAAGGGAACCGCATTTAAATATAAGCTAGTATTAATAGCTTGTTGCACGTGGCTGCGCTTTCTGTAACTGGATTGTATTAATACTGCTATTCAAGCCTCGAAGCTGCAAAAAGCGTCCCATCCTAATTACATAACCTCAGCTGAGGTCCCTTGGTAATAAGTGAGTGGGTAAAACTCTTCCTTACGAGTTTCTCAAGAGTCAGAAAGAGGATGTTGGTATCCTATTATGCCATGTTAATTTTAAAAGGCTCTTGTCAACCAACAACCCAATAGCTTTTCTTCCCTCTGGGTTTTACTCATGAGTCATGGAATATTTGACTACGGTTTCATGAGTCATGGGAAAGCTCCATAGCCCTCATAGTTCAGGATGATCTTGCTGTCCGGTACTGCCAGGTCAGGTGTCTTCCCAATGCCTGGATATACATGGCGAATGCATCCTGCAACGTTTTATAGTGTCAATAAAAACAAAATCCTCTACTGGGAAACATTAGAGTTAACCTGGCGTATTAGCAGAACAACTCTCACAGCTTGTACCCTGCCCTGGGGAGAGCATTAGCTATGGACAGAGAATTCCTAAATCAGGGCTAGCCTTTTTCCTCTTGCTTTCATTCAGATGTTTGTTTTTATTAGTGATTGTACCTCGTTGCATTTGACAAAGGGCAAATGACAAATGCTGAGATGTGTACATTTCTGATCTTTAATTGGACGTAACCATTACTGCGCTACAGTTGCTACCAAAATCAAAGTAGTGCAGAAACAACTATGAGAAATTAGGTCTTCAAAGACCGTGCCATTTACACAGATGAGGCAAAGGAAGAGACAGCAGTCTAGGCGAGTTAAGTACCTAAATACCTCTAAGAAATGCATCTCTGATTTGTCAGGCAGGAAGTCAGCAGCTAGATATCTTCAGTCCCAGTCAAGTGCTTCAGCTAAACTGCATTTCTGGGCAATTGCTATGTGAATTCATGGAGCAGAGAGCTCAGATGTGCAAAAAAGAGGAAAAGAAATTAAAAAATCAGGTTAAAAATAACTTATTTCATTATCTCCTTGGCCTTAGGTCTTCCTCTTTGCTGTGGGGCAATAAGCACTGGGGTGCAGATATGGGTGGGTATGACGTCCTAGCAGATCAGTGATTTTTTTTTTAATAAAATTATTTTGAATGCACTAAACACTAAAGAAACTTTTCTGATGCTCCACTGAAAACTCTTCTTCCCCATCACTCATTGCTTCAGGCTTCCATGCTGGAGAATTGTCCCTCTGCTTTCCTAGAAATGTGCAAGGACGAGGCATCATTGCTTTGGAGCGTTGCAACACGGGTACAGATCCCGGCTGCTTGCTGCTGCAAACAGCAACGTCCAGACTCACCACAGTGTGCATCTATGCCGAATTTTACATTTCTGTGAGGCAGCCTGTCCTCGTCAGCTGAAAAATCTGGCTGATATCAGGTCCAGAGGAAGAGCCTGAATTTTTTTCCCAAGTGCTCTTTCTTTGTACCCGTAGGAGTGGGACTAGGATGGTAACTTCCAAGGCCCGAGTTATTCCTAACTGCTCATCTTGGGCTTTTAGGGAGAGAAACTCTCAGCCTCTGCACAAAATCAGAACACTAAAGGCAAATCACAGAAAGAGGGAGAGAGCTGGGCCTGACGTAGCTTGCTCGTCCAAGGCCATGGTTTGACCTTGCCTGCGTTCCTGCCAGATGTTTGCCCAACCTGTCCCAGAAAGGCTCCGGCAGTGACAGCGCTCTGCTGCTCAGGCAGCCCGCTCCCCTCCTGAACCCATCAGCGGAGGGAGAGATCTCCTTCATCGCTGCTGAAGCTCATTATGTCTTGTCCTATCTCCTGTGGACGTTCCTCATTGTTACAGCTGTTATTTACATATGCCTGTAAATAAAGGAAACTCATTTCTGCCCTGGCTTTAGATGGGATGAGTAAGGCCTTGGCTGGACCAATGCCTACTTGAACTTGTATATGCTACTGATCTACTTGAAAACAGACACCTCTAACTAACACCAGTTAGTTATAAAGAGGAAAGTTTCATTAACAGTCCCTTCCCAGGGCGAAGCTTGCTGGAAGCAGTCAGCCATCCCGAGTGAGCTGGTCCCAGGCGCGGGGCGCTCCTGGCCATGCCTCCCCTCCCCAGGGGCAGCGGTGCTGATGCACCAAACCCCAGAAAGAGCCCAGCTGGGGAAAAAAAAAAAAAAAAAATGCCCGAGAATCCCATTTGTAAGCTGTTGCAGGTCTTGGACTTCCCAGGTTCACGATGGAGAGGAAGAGGTGACTGTTTCTATAAGCCTGCGCACTTCTGCGGCTCTTTGCCGTAAGCCAGCAGGGAAAGGGTGTTAAACCTGCCCTCAGATGGGCAGGTTTTGGAGCAGGAAAAACAAGGAGGCCTCTGATTCATAACAGGACAGATACAAGCTTCTCTGGGAAGTCACTGCTGGCTTCTAATATTTTAGCTTTCATAGGTGATTTTTGTCTTAAGGCCACTTTTGAGAAGGTCAGAGACACCTGAGGTGATAAATGTGACGTCACTGTCCACTTGGACTGCTTTGGAAAGACTTTCTTGGGCTGAGAGGTTCCTTCTGGCCATGATTTTCAGCTCTCTCCTGGAGAAGGAGGTGGTCCTTAAACCTGGAGGTTTCCCCTATTTGAGTCATGCCCCCTCCTCGCCTCACGTTTGCCCTGCCCTATCTGGAGAGAAGCCCAAGCTGAAGGCTGAGCAACCTTCTTCTGGCCTCCTAAACGTATGACTCCGTAGATGTGAAAGATAAGGGATGTGACACTCCTACTCCTCCTCCCCCCATGAGGTGAGCAGTTATTTTTAACACAGAGGTCACCAAAGCAAGGGCTAGTGCCGAAGCCTGTTGGAGCTGCTGCAGAGGATCCTGTTGACTTGAGTGAACATTGGAGGGGGGCCCAGAGGACCAGGGTGCTGGCTGAAGAGCAGCCTGTGTCCCCTCCCAACAAACCCTGGCTTCCCCAGGACTGATGTGAGGGGCCCCGTGGATGGCACGGACCAAACTGTGTGTGCAGATGCAGAGAGAGGCTGAGGGTGGATCTGTTCTCATTCAGGACAGAGACGAGGTCTTGTAAGGAACTGCGTGATGATACCTGCTGATTTACGGACCAGCAGTGTTCTGGCAAGGAATAGCTTCCAATTAGCCTGAAAACAGACTGCTCTGGGTAGAGGATTTGCAGACTCTCTCTTATTTATTGGCAACCCTCGTTTTAGTATAATCAGCCACTTGACAGGCAGGTTAGGTAATGGTCCTTGATGTGAGCACTAACAGATTCGAACTACAGCCTGACTGACTACAGCCTTTAGTGCCCAGAGCCCTCTGCCAGTAGCTGAAACGCATCTGATATTACAATGCAAGGAGAACCTAGGAAGCCCCTTGCCAGAGCACCTTGCTGAGTACATTAAAACATTGCCTTCAATAATTCATAAAATCTGTTCAGTGAGCTGGTGTATATGTGTGGGGAGGGGGGTAATAAAACATCTCAGACCTTGCCTGCCAGGATAATTGAGTGGCTAGTTAAATCTCTCAACAGTACTAATCGATAAAGGGGCCCACAGCATAAATAAATCCAGAATGTAATATGACAGGGCTATGGAAGTGCATGGAAAGCGATTCTTCCTCTCCTGTGCATGAGGCTAGATGCCATACTGCTCCAGCAACTGGTATTTGAATAACCTCAATGCTCTGACAGTTCAAACATCCAGTCTTTCCAGCTGTGTTATCCCGTGTTTAGATGCCACCTAAATGTCTTCGATTCAGCTGTGCGTGCGATGGAGAGAGCAGCTGGCTGTAAAAGGTAGGGAGTAGATTGTAAACTCTATCACTTAACTGAGTGTCTCCAGTTTCACTGATCAAGAGCTGATGTTGTGAGTGGAGGACCGCTCCCTTTCTAAGATAAAAGTATTTTACCAGAGTTGGAGTGCTGTTTCTGCAGATCCTCAGTGAGGTATGAACAAATAGTCCTGACATAACTTACATTGCTGCTGTAAATTTACAGATGTTTTCAGTGCTCCAAATTAATCTACTCATTCAGCCTCTCCAGGAGTGCAACACAACATGGCTGTGTTCAAAACTCACTTATCCTGCTGTGACTTTGGTGCAATTCTACTGTAGTCTGTGTCTCACCCTTACTATAACTGAGCCAGAACCTAACCTGCTAACAGACATCTGAAATGGGTACGATTAAAAGATGTCATTTTAATTTTCCATTAAATTCAGCCTGCAGCTTGCCTTCTATTCCATTAACGCTAGGCTAATATTTACTTTTACCATTTACAGATATCTGTGGACGTTCCACATATTTCTTCCACCGAACTGATCTTCAGCCAAGCACTGCGTATTCAGTTCCTTCACTCCTTCCTGATGAATCTGGCAAAAATTCCAGCATTCAGGTTAGTGTTGGCTCTGCCCAGATATTGGCGATTATGCTCAGCTATTAGTATGTTTGTGGAAAGCGGATGTGTAACTGTCTTAACATGTATGAATTTGAATCAGATTTTGAAACCGCACGAATACAATGTCTGCTTTTCAATCCAGATGTACTCTGAAACTAAGCCATACTTGATCTTTCCTCTTGTGCTACTCTGTCCATCTTTTTTGGCTATGAAGTACCCAGAAAAAGTTTCAAGCATCCATTTCCGTGAAGAAAATAAATTACCCAGCAGCAGCACTACCTATGACTGTGCTACAGCTCATGTTAAAGCTCGTCTTCAGGCTTAAGCTTCCATTTCACGCAAAGAGGAGATGTGTGGCCAATTAACAGGCTCAGTCCATGTGCAGTAACGTGTTCAGTCACATCTTGCTCATGTGCCCAAGCCTCATAGTTCGGCATTTCCCTTCCTCTAGAAACACTGATTTGTTTTCCTGGCCCTTAGTGCCTCTGTCTGTGAGGCAATTGCTGTTATAAAACGATTACACAGGAGTACCTTGGAGATTCCCTCTGTGTCAAGCAGAACTTTGATTTCAAAATAGAGATATACAGCAAGGGAAAGAACTTGTTCTTTGAGATTGTATCTGGCCAAGGATTCCCCCATGCCTTCCAGATACTTCTGGTTCCACTCTGTGGGTGGCCACTGTGGGGCTTCTGGTCACTCATGGAACAGTGTGGGAAACACTGGGATGGAGTTGCTGAACTAGAAAAGCAAAAACGTTAGGATTTCGGGAAAGAGGGCTGTCTGGCCCGCAGAAGATGCTTGTGGCAGCCAAAACTGTCTAGAACAGCAACAAGAAACATGTCACACATCTGGCACAGGTTCTTTGGGATATGTGAATGCAGGTCTTTGCTATATAGGAGCAAATGTAAAATGTCGCTCGTCCTAGAAGACATAGTCAAGTGGATACATCTTGCTCTTTGGGTATATCAGGATGGGACTGAAGTCTCATGTAAGCGTTCACGGAAGCTCCGATACCTACAGCAAAGTACGCATAGCAGCAAGCAGCTGAGGACGCACCAGCCCTCCGTAGCATCCACCCAGCTTCCAAGTTAGGCTTTGCAGTCCAAAATGAAGTCTACGTTGCTCCAGGTTACTGGTAAAAGAGTTAGCTTGTTTAAAACCAGTGTAGTTGTACCTACGTGAGCTTCAGCCACACCTTGAGCTACAGATGAGGTACATACATAATTTATTCCATAGGCTGGACTATGATGAGAACAGTTTAGCCCTAGATGGAAATCGTTATTCTGTCTTTATTCTAAATCTTTATTCAGAGTTTGCTTGTTCTTGCATAAGTCCCTCACACTTCTGTAGCTTTAACCAATTCCACAGCATAGAGGTGGTGTCAGAGATAATTATATCGTACCTCTGCAGCCCAGAAGTAAGGATGGCACTCTTGGATTCCGGTAGGTAGAAACAGCCATATTTATGACTACTGATTAAAACATGGCATTGGAAAAGAGTATCAACTGAGTCATCAGGATATCAGTTGTCTGTTGCTTTCCTTCACGTGTGAATTAGAAAAAAGAATAAAGTTGCATTAAATTAAAAAAAGAATTTCAAGAAAATATTCAAAGGTTTCCCACAGTTGGGTGTATGCTTATATTTTTCTCCACCCATCGTAAATCACAGCAGTAGATCTTCCCCCACCCCTGTTTTGCATTAGTAAATTGAACTGTACACTCTGTCCCCTCAAAGATTAATGCCTCTATCTGAGGAAGTAGCTGAATACCTGCTGGTGGTAGTACTTTCATCAGTAGCAAAAGGGAGACTGTGGGAGGAGAACAGAATTTGCATGTGTTGGATGTCGGCCTAAACATACTCTCACTGAATTCTGGACATCAGGGAAGAATTGACGATAGAGCATAAGTATTTAATCAGCAAACCACAGAAAAAAAATTTGAGGAATCCTACTTTTAATTAAAAAGCTTTTCAGCCACCTTTGTTCCAAAACGAATGTTTTGCTACTACCATGTGTCGGCAGAGTACACTCCAAATACCTCAAAACTGTATTTGCTATCAAGTGACATTACATTTATTAGTCGTCCTTGGGTAAGTTTTTAAAGCTCTGTAGAAGTCTGAAATCTTTTCACTAGCCTGTTTTTGGAAGATACATTTGAGAGACATTTAACTGCTACAAAAGTTAATCTGTCAGTTCAAAGAAAGCGTCGTGCCTCGTGTGCGCATGGCATCCAGTACAACTTGGTCCTCATCCTTGTAGAGACCTCTGAGTACCTTCGCAATTCTTATGCTAGTTTGACGTTCCACTTATTCACTAGAAAGCTACCCAGTGAGTCTGCTTAAAAACAAACCCAGTTTGCTTAGAATAAAAATAGCACGTCAACAGAGAGGAGGCTGTCTTTACCGCCCCGCTCTGTATGTAGCTGCATGCGGAAAGCTACCTTAGAACCCACGTTTAATCAAAACCAATTTAAGCTAAACATTTTTTTCACAACCATCAGCACATGAAGGAACAAATAAGCACAGGCAGTACAGAACAAAGAACATTCATCGCTGTGATATGTTGGCCTCTAGCTGAACAGCACGCATATCAACTTCCTCCTTCGCCCTGCACCAGGACTGCGTGTCTTTGCCGTGCTAGGAAAGTAAAGGCAGAAACACCTGTGGTCACTAGAGATTTTACCGCAGTTCTTGCAAGAGTGCACTTGCTAACCATGGTGCCCTGGCTGTTTTCCAGTGAAGAGGGATACGAGATTTTGCCTGCTTAGAAATCATCTAAGAAGTTTCAAAACATTTTCTTCACTTCCTGCCTTAAACTTTTGCAACTGTTATGTTCTGCATTAGAGACAGCGGCTTTTTACAACTGGTAAAAGAAATTCCTGCGTCTGTCATTTGCCAAGCGGCTTGATTTTTTTTGCAAGTTTGATGATGTTTGCTGTTTTTACCGGTTTCTGTGTCAATTTCTGAATTAACCTCTTGTGATCATTGACAAAAGCCTGAAATTGTAGACCTCATGGACGGCACAGGCCTCGAAGTGAGAAAGAAAACAAGTAGCCAAGTATATTGTATTTTTTAAAAAAGTAATTTTTTAAATTTTAAAATCACAAATGTACTCTGGTCTTGGTTTGGTTTAAAGGCCACTTCAACAGACCTTGTTATCAAACTCCCATTGAAGAATACCCCTTATCACTTTTACAGTTCTCACTAAGCACTAAATATCTGCTGGAACTTGAGATGCAAATTACCACCGGTCAGGCGCTGCGACTTTTATATCGGCGTTTGGTATATGCTGTCATTTTTCCACCAAAATTTTATGCACAGGATGGTACCTGAACATGAGTTATGTAGCAACCAAGGGCAACAGACCACAGGCCAGACGTCCTATCAGTCAGCCACTGCTTTTGTGTAGAAAACAGGGTCTGATGCTGTGAGGTGCTGCTTGTTCCTAATTTTTGCTGAAAACAGCGATAAGTGCAGATGCTCAGCGTCACGATACTGAGCGCCCTTTGCATCACGTATCTGTAGAGCCGCCGGCATTGTAAGGGCAGGGCGTGTTTGGTATTGCAGTGCTGATACAGGTCGGCATACGGGTCGATACCGCGCAATTGTGTAAAAAGCAAACTTCAGACTGGAACGTGCGAGGAGGGGTGCTGCCCGTGAGGCGTTATTTTCTCTGCAGCTGGAATGTGATGTTCCGCTTTGGACGTTTTGATAAGGATGCAGATGAAACGGAGCGAGTGCGTAAGCGGTCTGGGCACCACCACGGCTGGCGGGAGCAGGTTTGGGCAGCCTGGAGCAGGGGATGGGTGAAATGTGTGAGAGGTTCCTGCAATGGAGGGAATGACCCGCGGGCCCGCACCCACAGGGCAAAGCTTGCGGGCTACTGCACAAGCGAGAGATTGAGGATGGCCAAACCGAGCAGCCGGCTCAGGCTGGGAAAGGTTTCTCATCGCAACAACGATTTCATGTTGAGCTCCGGAGTAGAGCGTCTGGAAAGGTTTCTCAGAGGAGAGCTCGATGGAGGCGCCCTCCATCACCCCTCGGTGCGTGCTGGAGGCCTGGTTTGCTCCCCTCAGAGGAACAGAGGATGGAGCAGCCGCCGGCCCCAGCACAGAGGCGTGAGGCAAAGGGCCAGGGCATGTGGAGGGGGTGGGCCATGCTGTGGGAGAAGAAGGGGCTTTGCAGGTGGTGGGACCGGGTCCCACCTCTGCCCCTCCCACCTGGGCCCCGTCACGGCACGG
>NW_008794776.1:2520773-2521034 GCF_000699145.1 Aptenodytes forsteri
AGACGCGCCGGTCTGTCCTGAGGAAGAGATGGGGAAGGCCCGCTGCTGAGGAGCCAACTTCTCCCCGGCCTCTAACAATGACCAGCTCCCGGCCGTTCTGCAGGAAGAGGCAGCCCATGGACGAGGGCGAGGTGGGGGAGAGGAGCCCGGCGCTGAGCTGCCGGGGGGCTGACAGGAGAGAGGCTCCCCCCGCCCGCGGGTCTCTGGCTCCTGACTGCTCTTCGGGGGGCGGCGGGGGTTGTGTGTGTGTGTGTGTGTGTG
>NW_008794776.1:2521295-2523037 GCF_000699145.1 Aptenodytes forsteri
TTAGCCTTGTCATAGGCCCCGGCCTCTGGGGCAGCTCTGGTGGTGGTAGACGTATTTATTGTTATTTATTATTGTTATTCTGGAGTTTATTTGGGAGGCAGGCGTGCGCCCCAGCAGGACCCGGGCAGGTGGCTTCACCTTGCGGCTGGCCAGAGCGGGGCTGGGGGCCGGCAAACGGCCGCGGAGGCGTCCGCAGAGACGTCCTGCTTGCCAAAACTGGCCCTTAGCTTGAAATCAAGTAAACAAAAATCCCCCCACGCCATCTGTGAAGTGTGTAGATGGCTCTTGCTTTGGGCTTTGGTGGTGTGGGGGGTTTTTTGTGTGTCTCTGAAGTTTTGCCTTTTTCCACTTAATTTTTCCAACAGGAGGGGAAATCGCTCGCTGGTAAATAAAAGGAAACCAATCCGGCAGTGGATTTTCCATCATTAGGGCTTGGGATAAGCCATGGCTCCCACAGTGTGTTTATTTCTAGTGATTGAATAAGAGGATAATCATCATATAAAGTAGTAACAAAAACCCAAACCTTGGGTTTTTCTCCTTGGGCTGACAAGCATAATTCAGGAAAGGGCAAGTCTAAACAAGTGAGGGATCAGCATTTAGGATACAAAGTGAGAGGCCTTTACCGCTGCTGCAAGACACTTCTTTCAGTAGTATTTGTGATCTGTTAAGAGGCTGCTTATCCTAATGTAAATTAATGGTGAAATTTACATTTATTATTGAATGACATATGCACTCTTTCAGAAACCTGAGGTGGAAGTAGCTGTGAAATGCATTAACAAGAAAAACCTTGCAAAATCTCAAACTCTGCTGGGCAAGGAAATAAAAATACTTAAGGTAAAAGTAGACTGACTTGTTTTCTTCAGTCTTTGTTCTGTATGTCCATTGTTGCTCCTAGCTTATGGTCTTTGTTTTACTTTTTCTAGGAATTGAAACATGAAAACATCGTTGCCTTGTATGACTTCCAGGTAAATACATTCAGTTGTGGCAAAGCATTCTGGGTTTGGGAGAGGTTGAATGGAGTTTGTGGAATTTCAGTTTTTAACAGATGTTTGTAATCAAACATGTATTCTCAGGGGGGAAGTCTTCTGATAAGTTAGGGAAAGATAAACAAACACGGCTGAGCAGATCATGTATTAATTGTTGTCTGGATCACAGAACTTTTATGCAGTTGGGAGTTGAGGTGGGAGCTCCTGCTCCCAGGATGTTATGCAGTGAAATGCGGTGTGTGGTGGATGTGTCTGTGTTGGAAGCTCATAAGTTCTCAAAATGTTAGAAATAAAATTACAGTAGTTATTCTTGGCATGCCTACCTTTTATTTTCTTTCTCTGGTCTGGATATACTCCCTAAGAAAATTTATTTTCCCTAAGCAATGTAAAAATAGTGCGAGCATGACTTTGTAGCATATGATTGTCTCAGGATTTTCATTTGCGTTTTTCTGTTGTCCTTGTGGCAATCGCTAAGTGTTAAAAATTGCAGCAGACATTTTTAGATTATTGTGGTTTCCCGCAGTTGCTTTTTCCTTCAAAGTCAGCTCTGAAGATCTAATCTAAGGAGCTAAAACTGATCTGCCCTGAAACCCAAGTTATCCAATGACTTCCCCCCCCCCCCCTTGAATTTTTAGTTTAAAAAATCCTGCTGGGTTACGGGGCAAGTTTTCTCTGACATTTGTGATGCTTTTTAAAAAAAAAAACAACCGCTGCAGGATCTAAAAGCCTAAAATGGAACCCTTAAGTTTCCGGAGT
>NW_008794776.1:2523129-2617650 GCF_000699145.1 Aptenodytes forsteri
TGCTACACGGCTGCGTGACCGCTGGCTCCGCCGGACCCCCCGGGTGGCCCTGGGGTGGCTTATCTGGAGCTGCCGGCCCTGTCCCTGATATCACGTGTCCTGCAGGCCGCCGTGTTTGTTGACATTCCTCCTTCTCCCGTGGATTGGCTCCGGTGGCCTCCACGTCACCCCAAACACGAGTCCCAGCCGGTTGGTACAGCCTGTTTGCAATGACTTCTGGACATTCCTCCTTCTCCCGTGGATTGGCTCCGGTGGCCTCCGCGTCACCCCAAACACGAGTCCCAGCCGGTTGGTACAGCCTGTTTGCAATGCCTTCTGGGTGGTGTAGTCTGCCCGCGTCACCCCGGCCCTGCGGCCCCCCGGGGCTGTGTCACCCGCTGTCTCCCCCTCTGCCGGGGCAGGGGGTTACGGCGAGGTGCTGCGGGTGGCCGGGTCCTTGGAAAGTGTTTAATGCCTGGCGTTGTTTTGGCGGGAGGGAGGCAAGGCTGCTGGGAGCGGGATTGCTTCTTGGAAATATCCTTTGGGTAGGAGGCCAGCTGTGCGTCGCTCCTGAGCCACCGTTTAGAGCTGGTCTTGCAAAACGGTGACCACCTCTGGCCTGGTGCGTGCTGCAGAGTAGGTCAGAGAGCTGGGGAAGTTTCCTCTGGGCACAGGCCGCTTGGGGCATTAGATCTCGTGTTTTTTTGTTCTCCTCCGTACCTTCTAAGCTGACTTAATAACTTTTCAGCTGAGGGAGTGAGTGGCTGCTCCTGCACTTCCTCTATAGTTTGCATTTGTATGAAGCGTTATGCTGCTGGATTTGCTTATTGCAGCTCTTTCAAAACCTTTGTTCATGTTCTGTTCCTCGCCCTGCTTCAAATAACTGCTGGGTAGGAAGCAGCTCAAAGACATTTCCTGCAAAAGGAGTGATTTCATCACTGTTAGAACTGCAGCAATGTGTTTTTCTCCTTACGTGATGGCAAATGAGCTTTAGTTAAACTCTGTGTATAGCAGTGTAGCCTGGTGAGATATTAGCGAGAAGCTGTGTAAGATACCACAAAACAGGAACTTGAGAATGGTCCTGGGCTCAAAGCATGCCCAGGTATACGTTAGTTACCAGCTTTGTCAGAGACTCCTTGTGTGACTTGGGTAATTTGATTTCTTGGACAAAATGAGATGACTTAGGTGGCACTGGGTGTTATATAGTGCTACCAGGGTGTGGAGTCTCCTCTGGTGTAAGGTGATCGGTCATCAGACACAGTCTGATGTGGTCCACCTGCCTACGCTGTGTGTGTGTAATGCGTCTGAGTGTTTGGCCTTGCTCTGTGTCTGCTTAGGAGGTGTGTGAGAGTAAATTATCTGCAAAGATAAAGTGCAGTTCTGTGGAACGCTGGCTTCTGCCCACCTTTCCTTATTTTGTGGAGAATACTACTTATTACTCACCTTCGTCCTCTGATACAAGATTGGTTGCTTCATTCATAGCTGCATGTATATTTACCCTCGAAAATGTCATAGTTGCAGTTAGTTGAGCCCTTACTTTTAGGCTAAAACTGAAGAGGCTTATTCTTGTATTACAACATCACGGAGGAAAAAGGAGAAAATGCTTCCCGTGAATCTTAATGTTGCCCTGTAGCTTTGTCTATCGTTGCATTTTGTGTCGTCCCTTCCTCTGCACTTTTACTCGAGTGTTCCTTACATGCAAGGAAATGGTTGCCAAAACCACAGCGGCTTAAGCAAGTGATTACAGCCAATGATGCTTTCATTTGCATTTTCCTAGTTAAAAGCTAATGCTAACTAGGCCTCATACAACTCCATTTTTGATGTAATGCCAGGTTTGCCCCAGACAGACACTTGCGGTGCTGATATTTAATACTGACAGCAGCTCTCACCCTGGCACACTTATTTTGTCCTTCAAATCCAGGAAAATTGCTGTGTTCCTTCTAGTTTCATAGATCTTTGTGATACTGGTTCATAAATAATGACAAAAGAAGAAGCTTCCTAGGAATAAATGATACTGGTGAATGTTTAATGCGTAAAAGTGCAGTGTCTGGACTTTTATAGATCCCCTCACTGGAGTCCTAAGAGCAGCATCATTACATGAGAATGGCTCACAAAATGAAATATGCATATTTCCATTATTATGTGTATTAGTGAGGGGTACTGTGAATAGTCTAGGAGCCTAATGTGAGAACCCCTGCTCAAAAAGAGGATAAATCATATAGTATTGCGTTTCTAAAAGTGCTGTCTATTTAGTGTCTGTATGGAGTCGTGGTGCGGATCTTTCCTAGGCACAGGAGATGTTTGGCATAAAGTAAAAAACAGATTCCTCCATATGCAGGGTGCATTAGTTGCTACTGAACGATCCCTGCCCGACTCCTCCGCTGGATTGCGGAGGGGCTGGAGTTGGGTCTCCAGACTGCAGCAGTCGAGGCGAGTGCAGCAGTCTAGAGAGACATCTGGAGAACAGAAGTCTTTTTACTCTTTAAAGACAGCCAAAATGAGCTCTCGTTCCTTAAGGTGGAAATTAGTGACAGCAAAGATACAAATGGTGGTTTCTGCTGCATGAGGACTTGGTCTGGAAATGAGGTTTCTTAGAAAACGGATTTCCAAAACTCTGAGGATCAGCTCAACTCGTGTGTTGATACTGAAAGCTTAGTAGCATGTGGTCTGGTGTATGGGACTTGCTTTGGTTTCTTTTCTGACTCAGGACATTGACTCTGTGATCAGAGACCACTCGATTAGCTAAGGGGATTCAATGGTAGGAAGGTAACTCTTGAACTTGTCAGACCCTGGGAGCACTGTGCGCTAGACGGCTTCTTCCAGCACTAGTAAGAAGTAGGTTCTTACATGTAACGAAGATCTTTGGGGCAACGGGAGGTCCTGGGTATGTTTTCTTCCCTCTGCTGTGCCAGCTGCCCCAGGAAGGTTGGTTGAATACGTGTCAACTGAAGATCTCACGTGTGGCTGTGTTGGTGCTAGGGCAAGAAAAATCTGCTATTCCTGGACATAAATCATGCTTTGGATATTAGAAAGTGTTTTCCTGTATGAAATAGGAAGAAGGATTATTTTACTGGCACGTTTTCCCTAGTTGTGTGCTGTGATCTGAGCTTGCTTCTTAAAGCAGCCTAGCTATGACTGTGCTTGTGTGGGTATTGGGTGTTATGTTTTGTTTTCTAATTTTTGCACAGGTGGGATGGACAGGTTGTAGAAACATAGCTGTTAACGTCATGCAGGGCACTGCGCTGCTGAGTTTCTGGTCTAGCCTAGGTTACCTGAGGGTCTGCTTTCCATAATTTTGTGTCAAGTTGGCTTATTGTACTCACCAGCTCGGGATGAGCTGAAAGTAGTGCTTAAACTCGCTCATGCAGTACAGACTCACCAAAAATATTTCTGCTGGAGTGACTGTATCACCTGGAGCTCCTGGAGACAAAGAACATGGAGTCCTTGCAGTGCAGTTTTTCTTGTGCAGATGGATTAAGGCATGGGTGGCAGAACAAATGCTTCTCAGCTTAATGATCAGTCACCCTGGGCTGGTCTTGAGAGCCAAGTAATAACAGGCTTGTTCTATTGTTGCTGTATAGAAAGTCCTTGTGATCATTAGGATCAGGGCTGTTGGGCTGTGATGTTCTGTTGTGCTGTCTGCACTGTCACCCTTTTCCGATACGGAGCCTTTAACTGCTAGTCCACATCTTGTGTACGTGCCTCCCGCTGTCCCCCGGGACCTCTGGAGCTCCGTGTACAGCAGTGTCCTTTGGTGTGCCCTCCAGCACCGCTTGCTTCTGCTGCAGTGCTTCGCTGATGAGTGTGATGTCGGATGAATCAGTGTTGCTGCAGTGTCACCTCCTTGTCTCGCCACCTCTCGTGCCACCTAATGCAGGATCTTGTTCCTCAGGCACTGTTCGGGTGCCCCATCTCAGG
This sequence comes from Aptenodytes forsteri, assembly GCF_000699145.1. Lineage (NCBI taxonomy): Eukaryota > Metazoa > Chordata > Aves > Sphenisciformes > Spheniscidae > Aptenodytes > Aptenodytes forsteri. The sequence goes on from NW_008794776.1 coordinate 2,527,027, forward strand.
AGACAGGGCTCCACTGTGACACTTGGAATGACTAAGGAGGTACTCTGTGTCTGGGAGATCACACTCCTGAGGTCAGGCTGCCTGCTTGGTTAAATCCTGTTTTAATTCCACTGCTGAGCGAAGCTGGCAAATTGCCCGGTGAGTGGGTGTAAAGTGCAGGCTTCTCTGAACTGCCAAGCAATCCTCTTTCTGTTTGCGCTGCGGACAAGAAAGGGGTGTCTGCCATCCCGCTCCGTCAGCATCCTTGCATCTGTTGAAGGGTATCATTCTGTTACTGAAGATTGGATCTGGCTTAATTTAGAGCTAGAAGGGGAAAAGGACTGAAAATCCAACTGCCCTCTGCCAGTAGTTCTGTAGGATGAGGCTTGAGAGTTTAGTGGACCAAAATGGCTATGTTTATGGAGAACAGAGAATTTTATAGTCTTGAACTTCTGTTTTATGTTGGCTTCGCTAGCTGGGTACCCCACTGTGCAGGTCACAGAAACATCTAGCAAATGTTGACCACTAAATATAGACCTTAGAGGAGTCATAGGCTTTTTTTAGAGGGAGTGGTCGTGTTGCATTTCTGAAATTACGATCACTGTTTTACTCATCCTGTGTGTAAAGCACATACCTGTGTTCCTCTCACATGATTAAGATGTCATGGAAGAGCCGGCGACGTGGAAGTTAATAGCCTCTAAAGCTCCTGTGGAAGGTAGCATTACTCAGACTATAATGACAGATTAAGGAATGTTTCCCAGGAGTAATCGGAAACTGGTAGGCTGTTGTGTCCACAGTTTGACAGCAAAGCTCTGGTAACGGCTCAGGTGCTACTCGTGCTGCTCTTCATGAAGCTCCATCAGTGTTTCCATTATAAAAGTTTCCACTGTTTTAAATCCTTGTGATGATTGAATGCATATGGTTGGAGTGAGCAAAGCAAGGCGGTGGAGACTTGAAAGATGGATGGGAAGAAATGCCTCCTAATCAGTGGCTGGATGGGATTGAATTCAGATGGAGAACTGCTGTTTGAATTTCTTTCAAATATTTATAGGTCCAAACCAAAGCCCAATTAAAAGATTTGATTTTGTGGCCGTCTGGACTTGACCTAAATTGTGAAACTGCAATAAAACTGTATGTTTCAAATGCTCAAGCATGTGTAGAGAATTGAGGATACAGTTCACTTCCATGTGTCTTCCTTTTTCCTCTCCCTTTCCTGCACCCCCTGCCTTCCTACCTCTTGATAGCAACTGAAAAGCTTTTGCACAACAGGCAGACTAGCAAACAGCAAACGTAGAACTGGTGTTGGTGGTAGGAATCTGAGCTGGATGGCTCTGGCTTGCTTTGGGGAAGCTCCTAGAGAATCTCTGGTCCTCTGAAGTGGACATGTCTCTTCCATGAGGCAGACTGCCTTCACCACACGGCACGCAGCGAGATACAGTGGGAGGTGAGAAGCTAAGCACAGGGATGGTCAGCAGAGATGGTGGTCTTTGATCTGCAACGTCGAGGAGAGAAGGTTTTTGGTTTTGTTTTCAAAGGAAGTATGTGCTTTTTTTGCTTGTTGTTTTTTGTTGGTTGGGTGGTTTTGGGGGTTTTTTTGGGTTTTTTTTTTTTCCCTGTTACTCATGTTCATGTAGCAATAGTGAATGGCAAACTTGATGGAAAGTGAATACGAGTGATGTGGTCTTCCAAGGCAGTGTTTCTCAGGTACAGACCTAAACATACTTTGCTTAAGAGAAGCCATCTTAATTGTCTTCAGATGTTATGGTTCCTCTCTGAGAAATTTAATAATAAATGTCCACAGCACAATCAAGGGAGGAGCCCTGCCAACAGATAGCTTTAGAGCCTCTTTTGTGCTTAGTGTATAGCAAGAGGTGCTTTAACTGTGTGATGTCTCCTGCTTTATGATGCGCAGGCCTTAAATACCACCATAAACATAGAGATGCTCTTGAAATGCAAAGTGAGGATCTCAAAGCTGCATTTGCTTAATAAGCAAGGTTGTTTCAAGAGGGGCTGATAGAAATGAATCAAATTCTGCATCACTGGTTGCTTAGGGCAATAATGTTCTGTCTGGCTGCAGATGCACCTGGCTTGTCTCCTAGCATCAGAATAACAGGAGGAATTAGGTCAGCTGAGCTGGCGTACTAGAGATCAACCAGACAGTGTGCTTCTGGTGGGGGGAATGAAAGATGCAGAATTTTAAGTCGTTAGAGTTCCTATTTAGCAAAGCGTCTTGCATCTCCAGGAAGGGAAGGCCTCCCAGCCGGCTCGGTACGTGCTGGTGGCCTGGAGCGCAAGGCGCTCCCATTGCTGGCGCGATGGGAAACCCCACGAATCGCAGCGGAGGGCAAGGTGATGTTGAGGCTGAGATGCAGCCCCGCCGGGCTTCTGCGTGGGTTTGGGGCATGTAGGTTGCATGTTTCCTATGCGTGTGTGCTGCTTAATGTCACTGTGCACGCAACTGGGCAGTTGGGCAACTTTCTCTTTGCAGGATTTTTCATTTGTGTTTGACTGATATTTTTTTCATCTAGTTGGCAATTGTAGCCAGCCTGTTAAATATGTTAAAACATACTCAGTTCTCTTTGTTTTTTAAATACTGCAGATTCAAGCCCATGTTACTCTGGCTTCTGGTAATCGGATATTTTTTTCCCCCTCTTAAATTAAGATGGTTTTTATTTGAAAACCTATGCTTTTTTCCTTTAAACTCCTTGTTATAACACCTTTGTGCTGTGATAACGTGTGTTTGTTTTCTTAAATCTGGTAAATGAAGTATGAAATAAGTGGATGTAAAATAGAAGACTTGCAAAGGCCAGTCAGTCATGCAGCTGCCATAGAGATCCAACCCCCCGCGGGGTTTTCTAACTTCCAGAGTTGCACCAAAAAAACCCCCTCTCCTGCAGGATATCAGATTGTGTTTGGGATATGCCATTTAAAAAAACAAGCCGTTCCCAACTTTATTAGCAGAACTACATTAATTGGTTCTAAAATCAAACTTCCAGATTGTGTGGCTTTGCTTGTATTTGAACATATCTCAGTAAGTGAATATGTCTTGGTGAGTGTGTGATTAAAATGGAAACATTCACTCTTGTGGCCTGCCTTATTGTCTGCCTCGACCCACAGCACTCCCCCCACTACTCCAGCACTTTGGGTAGGGTCATAAAATACAACCTTATGGTGTGCAAGGATTTCATTCCAGTACATGTGACTGAGCTTAAGGTAATGGGGAATTCAACCTTAAATGTTCATTTTATAATATGACTGTGATACAGAAAGGAGATGAGGAATAAATGTAGAAAAGCAAATCGGATCTTCAATATTTTTATCATTGTTCTTAGAATTCTGAAGTCTCCTCTCTTGATAGCATTAAGATAATGTGCTGCCATTTGCAAAAAGGAGCTTGCTTTTGTTTAAAGATGCTTCTAGGTCTTATTCTGCCTGTTGGCAAAGGGGTAACTACTTCTTTCCACTCCATGTCAGAAAGTCCAAACTCTTCAGGATTGTGCTGCTTTTTTTCTTCCACAGTCTCTTATCCTTGCTGGGCTGCTGCGTACAGATGTGACCTGCGCTGTATGCTCTCGGGCAGTAATGCCTCCTTAAGAGCTGGCCAGCTGGGGACGCAAACTGGTGTAGGTGGTGCAGCATTACCCCCAGACGAACATGACTGTTGTAAGAAGTGATTGCTTTTCAGTGTCCCAGCAGCATGAGTCTTCAGTTTGCTCTGATGCATGTTTTTGGTCTCGCCTTGAAGCTCTGTGCCTTGTGAAAGCTGCCGCTTTGTCCCTATATACTCTTATTATGACGTTAATCCAGTATTTTGGTTTCTGTGGTTAGGGTCAGATGCAGCTCTCAGCTTTGACTTGCTGTAGTGTGTCGCTCTGCAGAGGCGGCACAGTCTGCCTCCGAAGGAGAGTCTTGTTTTCCTGTTCGAGCTCTCTGCGAGCGCTGTAGCCATCGGTCATCCAGCAAGTGCGTTGAATCTCAGGGCTTTGATCAAGGCCTGCAGTGAACTTGTGTGAAGCCAACAGCAGACTGCCCAGTCAGTGGGGCAGTGACAGGCACTGCGGCCTGCCACCGCCTGGAGGTAGAGGTGGAGAGGAGAAGAGAACTGGGGCTGGTTTGAAGGAAGCTGCAGAAAGCTCGTGTCCAGTGGAAGGGATGGTGAAGTTTCTTCAGGTCGCTTGAAGTCTGAGCTGTCCTACCACTTGTCTGTGGTGGTATTAGCTGCCTGGCAAACAGAAGCTCCATGGACACGATGCTGTCTTGTTTGTTTTGGTTTTTTTTTAATGTTATGCAGTCAGACTTTAGGACTATTGCCAGGGGATGGGAAGTGCTTTCCCTCCCTTCCTGAAGCCCGTGTAGGAGCAGAGGATAGCTTTCCTGCTGTTTTTAATCTGCCCTGAAGTACAACCTGTCCTGAAACAACTCATCTGTTTCATAAGCAGAGAATACCATAGTGCCTGGAATGGGGTAACGCTGGCCCTTCGCATTGTTGTTCTCCTGGTCCTACAGAAATCCACCTGATGCAAGGCTGCCCATAAACCACTTCTATGCTGCAGGTGCTCCACATCCTGGAGCAAGCTGACAGGTCTGTAGGAAGCAGAATGCAGTCAAGAGCCAATGCTGAAGTCTGTGGGCCTTTCTGGGTCTTGCTTCTTATGCTTATTCCCTAGCATCTACATGAAGAAATTAGAAGCCCTCATTCTTTTGGGAAGCTGAAGATCTGCTGACTGTGGTAATAACGCTTTCCAGTCAGTAGCAGTAAGTTTTATTGCTGGACCTGGGTGTGCCAAATCGGGCAGAGGTATTGAGTAGACTGTTGGTTGATGGTATTTGTTGCTTGCATACCATCTCCTGGACCGTGTTTATGTGTGACTGCTGCCACAGCCCAAGATTTATCACTTCCAACGTAGCCCATAAGCAAGAGGAAAGTGGCTGCTCGTTCCTTATAATGTGCTAACTCTCTTGGTGCAGGACCTCACCGGCTGCATGACTTGAATCCCAAAAGTCTGTCCTAAAATGTGCTTTTGTCTGGCTGCGAAGCTGTGTCTGGGTTTGAGAAACATTTTGTGATATTGTGTGTCTGTGCAGAGAGGAGATTATACTGCAGTGAATGAGTACTTTCCTCTTCTTTCTTCCTTTTCTTCCTCCATCTGAGTTAATTGTTGTCTTTTGAATTGGAAACCTGCTTGAAATGTTCCTGAGCTCCTCATTGGTAAGGTTCAGAAGGAGTAAAGAGGGAGCAGGGCCAGAGAACAGAGAAACACAGTAGGCTCTGAGGTTTGGTTTTTTTTTTTCTTTCTGCATGAGGTCAAAAGGCGTATGAATATCTTTCAGCTATTTGCTTTAGATCTGTTTTCCAAACGGTTAGTATTGGTAGGTGCTCCCACAATTCAGATTAATGTTACTATTGTCTTTTGTCTTGCTTCCGTTCAAATAGTTGCGTCAAGAGATAACCCTTGCATAGCATGACTGTTTTCCTTTCCCTCTTCAGAGGTTAGCCTGTTCAAGCCAAGCTGTGAACCAGAGTGAAATAATACCAAGAGATTTTACTGTTTGGAAAAGTTTCTTCCCTCTCTTGAGAACGGTGGGTTCTGTTTCCTGAGCTCAGCTGGCTTGGGAGCCCCTGCCTTAGCTAGAGGCTTTCCAGGTGCCGTTGGCCTAGGAGTTGGTTTCTGTAAAGCAAAACGGTGTTCGTTACAGCCCACGTTCATGACTCCAGTGCCACTGTCAGAAGAGCGATGACTAGAGACCATAGGCCAAAAGGGCACTGGCTCCATGAGATGCTACTGGCAAAACAGGAGGCTGCAGTGTGCTGTGGTTCCGCTGCAGCGAGTCAGGGAAGTAGCATTAAAAAAAAAAAAGATTGGAAGAGCTTAGCTTTCAGTTGGTGTTGAGTTTATCTTTCACTGTCAGATCCTCAGCTTTATTTTATGCTTCTGTTGTGTTGGAACGATTGACAAGTCCTAGCCCCGCTTACAGTGATCTGTGTGCAGCAATGATCTTTGCTTGGCAGCTGCTCCTGGTGCTGTTTGAGAGGCAGTGTTCGGCAGCGCATGGTAGACATCTTCTGAGAGGTACAAAACAGGAACCTTCGCCATCGGCGGGAGGCCAACAAACAGGCGGTGGTACGCCGTTCTTCAGGAGAGTAACAAAACCAGTTTTGAGGACTTGAGTCCATACAGCTCCTCTCCTGTAGGCAGTAGGAGCCTTGTCAGCCCTGCGGTGCTCAGCACATGGGCGTAACAGTGGAGCTACCTTCATCTCCCAAGTGTTCCTCCTGCATCTCCCAGCCTTCCTAGAGAAGAGGGTTTCTGTGAGATGGAAGCCATTCTTTGCTGGTTTTACCCCAGTGTCTATTACAACACTGGTCCCACACAGATTGGTGAGAACACTGCCTTGCTGAGAGTTTTGGAGTGTTGTGTAATTAAACTTCAACTTTTTTCCCTTCCTAAACATCTTTCTAAACTTGGTGGCAGGCTAGGCGCTGGGGTAGAGTGCAGAGGAGGATTTCTCTAAGGAAGTTTCCTCTCGCAGACTTTTTAAGCTGTGGTAGGAGGATGACTAACTGTGGGTACACCCAGACATTTCCCTTTGGACACACCTAAACATACACTTTCCAAGAAGAGGACCATGCCACCTTGAAGTATGGGTGGAGAGAAAATTTAAAGGGAGACAGGACTGCTGGGTCTTGATGTTCATAACGCCATCCCTCCTAGTGTCCCAGTGAGGAATTTTAACACAGCATTGTCCTGGGATGATTTATGCTAAATGAAGTTTCTTCATTTCTCTGTCCTCCGTCAGCAAATGCACGTTATTTGTAGACAGTAGAGGCTGTTGCCTATTTTTACACTCAATTAAATTGTAACTTCATTGCTGGGGCCTCTGCTGCAAGAACTATGAGTCAGGCAATGATCCAGGCTGATTAATTATTGGCTTAATGTCTTTGGCAGAGGCCTTTTGGTGCTGTTGTGGAGCACAGTCAGGGTACTGCTGCACTTTGCAATGAGAGGAAAAGTTAGGGGTTTGCCTCTCTGCTGTTCCCTTTGTCGAGCTTGTTTAGTGACAGGATTAGCCTTGGCTGCACAGACTGGTACATGTGAGTAAGAGGTCCAGAGTAAACTATCTGTAGCGCTTCTTGGACATAAGCCTCTGCAGAAATACAACAAACTGTAATGTTATTCTTGTTACTGATGTGGACATGAGTGCGTTGGGCATTTTGTTTCTTTTCAGAGAGGGTGGTAGTCTGCAAAATTTGTCTTGCAGTATTTTTTTCCTTGTTTTGTTAATGAACAAATCATAAATACTGTGGAAGGATAAAAATGGAAAAGAAATAGTTTCTGCTGCTGAATCAGCTTGAGAGAAGTCTGTCAGCCTGTTGAGAAACCAGAAGTCTCCACAGACAGTTGTATCCATTGTAATCACAGTAAGCTACTGGCTGAAGGCTTTTTCCAAACGAGAACTTGTTTCCGGGGCCCTTCCTGAAATAAATGTTTAGTTTTGGTGGCAAAATTCCTACAAATCTCTTTCTGGTAAGTGGGTCTTGAAATGCTGAAGTTGCAAATGTGGAAGTTGTGTCAACCCTGCTACAGGCTTCTGCGATCTGAAAATACGCTTGCTAAATATTCTGCGGTGGGTGTGCGTGCAGCAGGGTGGAGAGTGCTTCCCAGTAAGGCTTGAATGTTCAGAGGGTGTTGTTGCCGGTGGATGGTTGGGGGAGCCACCTACTTCTCTCCTAGAAGCCTTTCAGGCATTGCTCTCTGATCTCTTCACCCTGTGGTGGTGGGATAAAACCACCAACCACCAAGGTCAATTTGTTGCTGGGGGAGTCAAGCAGAGCATCTCCCTTGCCTGTGTAGGTCCTTATTTAACCCTAGTCACTGTACACACTGGCTGCCAAAAATCAATGACTTGTTGATGATGTTTGTTTGCAGTCTTTAAATAACATACAGTGGAAAAACAACCAAACTGTACAGTGTACATTAGTTACTGGCTAATAACTTACTACAAATGTCTTTTGGGCTTAGTTTGGGTAAGCTAAACCTTCTCTTCGTTTTCTGTGTAAGTAATAATATATTAAGCTTCCCCAAACCCTGCTGGCACTATGCGTGTTAATGTGTAGAGTTACTGAGCTGCAATGATCACAGCATGTTTAAACAACAAGTGTCTATGAAAAAATGTTGCCGTGGCAGTGATGAACTCTGTGTGGGCTGCAAAAAACACTTCAGACACTTCCTCCGTGCCCTCTAGCAAGCTCCCTGGCCCGCAGCCCCGCAGTCGTTCCCTGAGCAGCTGCACCGTACTTCTGGTGTGTCCTCGCGTCTTCTGGTAGATCTGTGGCTGGAGCTCCTGGAGCAGTGAAAGGCCTGGGTGTCTTTCATAAACCTTGACTTTCCTCTGTTCCTGTTAGGGACAGCAGGAGCTGGTGGGCTTTGAACGCTTCTGAAAAATCTTCCCCCAGTGCTTTGTCACTTGCAAAGCTTGTGACCATGCCTGGGGTTTTCTTCTTGCACTGCTTCCCTGGGCTAGTGCTTCTAACCACAGGCTGGATTCCCACTTCATCTGAAGCGTGTGTGAAAGTGGATGACTTAACATGTGCTGCTTTTAAATGCAGAGATTGGAAAACAAGGCCTGTTTAAAGCAGTACTTGTCATGCAAGGAAATGCAACAAACGCCTTCTTGAAGTATCACAGAAAATTGCTTTTTGGACAAACAAGGAGACCTTCAAAAAGCTCAGCTGGGCTTGGTGGTGAGAACAGCTGTAAGAGCCGGGGACGGCCAGCCCCAGGTCTGGGGAACGCTCGAACCAGGGGAGCCACATGAGCTGAGGCTACTGGACTGCCCAGCGCCTCGTGCCCCTCCAGGGGAAGGTGGCCCTTGCTGCATGCAGCTGTAGCTTGGGTCTCTCAAATGGCAGGTAGTTCAGCTTCCTCCCCTCTCCCCCCACATCTTCCAACCAGTCTTCCAGCAAGCATCTGGAAACTCAGATTTCACATTGTGAGGTTAAAAGAGGATTGCAAGAGAAATGGTGCTGAGGACTCGAGGCGTTGACAAAGGCAGTCAATTTGGTACAGGCTTGACGGGAAGTAGAGTCCTGTGGGCAGACCAAGATGAAAGGGGCTGAGAGCAAACAGTGGAGACTGCTTGGAAACTGAAAGGCTGGTAGGCTGGATGCTGGGGCTTTTTGAAATTGTAGTCAGGCTTGGAAGAGGAATCAGGCAGGCAGGTGTCTAAACAGCCTGTAAGTAAAGGCATGCTGCCCTGGAGCTATGGAAATGGAGTGAAGTCTCTTGCTCTGCCGCTGCTTTCGGAGCTTCTCCACTCACCCAGGTAACTGCTGCCTGCGCTTGTCCAGGACTGAGCCTTGAGTTTAGGAGTGACTTCTAGCATACAGGCTTTTATGTAGTAGGTCTGCTTCTGTCTGACTTCTGTTTCAAGAAGAGGATCGAGTCTCGTTCACCCTTCGGTGTCTACCTAGGGTTGAAACGTCTGGCTGTTTTCATGTTTGTTCTCTGCTAGTGGTTTGGCAGCTCTGGTAAACAAGTGCCAGGCAGTCGCTGGTGTCAGCGTGTGTGTTGCACAGCCACCAAAGTTCCTAACGTGGCTCCGTGGTGCTCTATGTTTGTGGGGCACTTCTCCACAGTATCCTGTGCTTGCACCGTGGATATACCACCATGTAGATGCCTCCTAAGGCCAGGGAGCCAGTGGAGAAGATCAGGTAAGGCTGGAGATAAATGCTGAAGACTGTAAGAAGCATCACAGTGCAGCACCTGTAGCAAACTTAGGAAGGTGAGCATTTGGCCTGGACTTCGCTGGTGTTGACCCCCATGATAATCCAGAAAGCTTTAGCCGCCCGATAATAACACTCTGTTAATGCATGTGCAGAAACTGGTTGGCCGATGTTGCGGTTTTGACCTGAGATCTTTCCTTTTTGCCCTCAAATCAAAGGTGAATCTCTTAGGCACTTTTCAGCTGTGGGGTTGAATTGCAGGTGCCAAAGTTGTGTTCCTCTTATCTCTCTGTTCAGACTAGCGCTGTTCATGTAGGCATAGCTGCTATAAAGGGCCAAGCTGAATGTGGAAATGATTAAGGCTCTAAGATAGTAGTGTGCCAGCATCTGTGTTGCATGCTGCTGTTAATCTCAAGAGCCTGAAAAGAACATGAAGACCCAAGCCGCAATACAGGAGATCTGCTTGGTTGAACAGATGCACACTCAGAAAGGAATAACATGCTTAAATACCTGGTGCTTTCAAAGTAAGCAGTCTTCCAGGAATTAACCTATAAAGAAGTTTTACTCTCTCTTCAGTCTGAATCATAACAGAGCACAGCTTACCTGTTTAAAAGGAAATGCAGCAGTTGTAAAGTGTGTGAAATATTTCAATACATAAATCTTATTTTTCCATTTTCTATTTCCCCAGGAACTGGCAAACTCTGTCTACTTGGTTATGGAGGTGAGTGTGTGTCTCTTTTGTCTTTTTTTTTTTTCCTTCTTTCCCTTCCTTTTTCGCTTTTCCCTTTTTTTTTTTATTTTTTTTTTAAACTTGTTTTAAGCAGACCAGCTTGTTACACAAGTAGTGCTTTCTGCTCACAGTCTCACCTGTGATGCTTTTGCTAGTCTAATCTGCGGCTGCATGCCAGTGTGGGTGAAGATAGCAGCTAGAGGGATTTTTCATACTGCTGCTGTCAGGAGGTCGTGCTGGCACAGGTTTAATCAGTCAGACATCTTACCTCAAGGGTCAAATGGGTGTTACTGGGTAGTATCCGCTTCAAAGATACACGGAAAGAGAATTTTCTCCACACAGCCTAGCTACAAAGCTTTTGAACATTTTCTTTCCTCTGCAGTCTTCACTCTGAGGTCTTGTTGACTTTCCTTAATGATACGGAACATGATGTGGGGAATTTCAGTTTTCAGCTGTGGCTGCTCCCAGGCTTTCCTCAACCACCTTTCTGGTGGTGTCTCCAGTGGTGACCCTTCTGCTTTGTTCTGGTTTTATCTCTTTCTCTGATGTGCAGGTACCCGGGTGTGCACATGCACAAAAGCTAGTTAATGCTGGTGTATCGTAATGCAATATAACGTGTAGGGGAAATGGGACAGAAGAAGAACCTACAGGAACGGGGTTTTCCTTGCCAACTTCTGAATACTTATTTTGACACGTGTGATTACTTAAGTTTAAATACTATGATAAGCCTGCTATCCTAGTGAAGCTTACTGTTTTTGTTTTTAATCTTTGATTTGCCTTGCATTAACTGAGCTTTCTGTTCTGTTTGCAGTACTGTAATGGTGGTGACCTGGCAGACTATCTTCACAGTAAGTAGAACAATATGGAGAATATCCTCTGTATTCAGAAGAAAACACTGTTTTAGCTCATTAAAGTTGCTGGGGTTTGTGGAAGATCTAAGTAAGCAGTTTGTATCTCTCTTTTTTTAATTCCTGCAAAATAAACAGAGTATCACTGCTCCTCTTCTAAGAGGTTCGCCCTTGATAATTGTTTGAAAACTGAGAATCCATGACAATAAAAGCTAGTCTTGTAGTCTTTCCTATGTAGGTCAGTGGTGACTGTTGTCAGTAGTTAGGTAGTTTAGTTACAGTGACCTTATAGATTAAACATATTTTAACACTGCTAGGGACATGGTTTGTCTTTCTTGTTCACTGGAAAAAAGCTATTTATACTGAAGCCTTGTAGTTCTGTAGGGTTGGATTAAAATAAGATCCCACGAGTGTATTTCGCTTTCTTTAAGTTTACCCCTAAGGGTGTCCCCACATCTAGGACAGGAACACATTTCTTTCTTCAGTGTATTGACGGTGACTGTAGTGTAGCCAGTAGTGTTGTGAGGGTGATGAAAACTACTAACTTCAGGGTCTTTTGGAGAATACAGCACAGTTACCTGTGACGGTGGTGCCTTGAAGAACCTTTTGGTGAGACTGAAGTGTGTCTTTGCCATCAAACCGAATGAAACACGCTTTGCATGTTATCCAGCTGTGTTGCTGGGACTGGGGCTTCAATCTCCCAAGCTGTTTTTCAGTGCAGCCCACTGCACAGGTACAGGATCCTGGCCTATGTGAAAATCACGTTGCACTTGAGTACCTAAGCAGTAGGAGGATAACACGTTGAACAAGTTGCTTAGCTGCAGTCAGACACAGCCCTTATTTTCTGGTGGCCTGACTGGTGTGGTTTTTTGGGTGGTTTTTTTTTTTTTTCTTTAAAGCAGCTTTCTTGTTGTTTTGCACGTTAACTAGAAGATTACTGAATGTGAAGAGACAACTTTAATCTCATTTCTGCTGTGGCTCTGGGTCATGATTAAACAAAGTTTCTTCACATTGTGCAAATTAAAAGCTAGTCAGCTGGATAATACTTCAGGCTCCTTATTTGAGGTACATGGTGCCTGGAAATGGCAAAAATTGAAGGATTAAAAGCTAAATTTACATTTGCCCTACAGCTAGTGTTGGCATCCCTAGAATGATTATTTGGGGCTTGATGCTAGTGTGTTGCGCTCTATTCGTACAGGGTAATGAATTATGTTTGTGGACTTTAATTTTCAGAAAGGATTTAGTACTTGAAGGCAAATGAAGGAATATTCTAACTTTCATGTGTTTTGTCTAAAATGTGAGTGAGATAGCAGTGACAGGCATTTGTTTATTAAAATCCAGGTTTAGTGTGCTTTGTCTTAGATAAGTGATTTTTGCACCCATGTTTTTGGGTATTGCTGTGCTTTAAAAGGAGCATCTTTGGTGGTGGTGAAATGCTGTTGTGAATACCAAGTGAAAATGGTTTTGTATTTGATACCTTCTTATTCTCCTTGAATACAAGTGAAAATTTTAATAATGAAATGCTTTTAAAAAACAGTCAAACTTCAGTTTTACCAATGCATGGGGCTTTGAAAGCTAAAGTTTTGAGCTTTCGTGCACATGAAATGAACCCTGATGTTAAAGCACTGGGCTGTGCACTCTTGTTGGCAAAGCTGCGTATGTAAACAAGAACACAGCTTCTGGCCAAATGATTTATAGAAACATGGGTTTATAGAAAATCTTCCTGTTCATACTAGTGCTTCTATGTGTCCATTGTCATCTTCTCCCTTCCACCACCCCGCAAAAAAAAAAAAAGTGAAGCATACTGTGCGATTAGCTAGGCTATTAATACAGCTTGCTTCCTTGTTTATCAAATGAGACTGCTCAGGAAATTGGTGGCTAGTTTGAGAAAGTGACGATGAATTGTATTTTCCAAATAAAATTCAGTTTTACCCCAGTTTGGTTTATTTGAGTGTTGCCTGGGGTAAGGTTTGATCCTTCTTTGCCTGAGTTAATTTGAAAAAGTTACCTTTTAGCTCTGTTTTTACCAATAAAATATTTTACCTTGACAACTGTAAAAAGCAGCTGTTGTGACTGGGAAATTGGTGCTTACTTTTATTTTAACTCTTAACATCTGTGTGCCAGCTGCCAGTAAAGAAAACCCAGCAGGTACAGATTTCCAGAGGGAGCAGTCAGTAAGGGACTGCAGCAAGAAAGTTAGTTACTCCCATCACTGCGGCAGAGATCTGGGTCTTCCAGATCCCAGAGCCTAGATACAAGTGTCAGCTTTTGCATCACGTGGCTTTTTCCATTCCACCCCATTCCCCTTTGGGGCATCTCCTCTCCCAGTTTCTGCAGGTGCTCAGGGTGCTTTTGATGATAATGATTTTTTTTTTCCTGAAAGCTCATCTTGGAAAGTTCAGATTTCTTCCAGGGCATTTCACTGGTACGCAGGAGGCTCATCTCTATTGAGCGGTTATTGTGCTGCTTCAGTTATTTTAATAATTGCGTGATGGTATTTCATCTTGGAAGTTCAGATTTCTTCCAGGGCATTTCACTGGTACGCAGGAGGCTCATCTCTATTGAGCGGTTATTGTGCTGCTTCAGTTATTTTAATAATTGCGTGATGGTATTTAATTGCAACGTCTACTTTCCCACTGACTCCTCAGATATTTTTTCTGGTAGTTCCTGTAACACTTATGCAAGCTGCGCATGCAAATCCCCTGTTTCTCATCGAACGAGATGCTTGTAAGCTTCCCAATCCATTCTGCCCTCTAATTACAAGCATTAGGCAATAAGGTAATTCTGTGTTGAATCCAAAGGCACTCTAATTCTCCTTGTCTTCATAACTGGAAGACGTGAGTATGTGCACGTTTCAATGCAATACGCATTTCAGCTGGGTTATGCTGTTGGTCAGCCCCATCTCTCTGATACAACCGAAGGTCGTGCATGTTCTGCTAAGTGCAACTTCTATGTTGTTGTTGTTCTTTAATGGTACAATGCAATTTCCCTTCTGATAGACCTCTGTGGATGTTGCTTTCATTTAAAGCCCACCATAGGGTATGTTCTGGGCTGAGAGTAGCAGATTGCCACCGTGCGTGGTAGAGCTGTGGGAAGCATTACAAAAGTGACTGTCCTCTGTACGAGGATAACTGGAATTCTGTGGCCTCGGGTACTCAGGAGGTCAGAGCAGGCTGATCTAAAACTTCTTCTTAAATTCTGTGAGTTGGCATTGACACAGGTTGTTATGGACAGTTCATAAGTGCATATTCATGACCTTCCTTAAAGCTGCTGCTTGAAGAGCGCATCTCTGTAAAGAAAACTTCAAGTCAGAGCAGGACATGTCTTGGTTTGACCACGACACGTGCAAGGAGCTGGCCTTCTGTGGCCTTCTAATTCATCCCAAGTGGTCTGGGGACCCCTTTGTAAACAAGAGGTGTGAGGCACTGCTGTGTAACTTTTCACCCTCTACAGCTAAGTAATTAAGAATATCTGTGATAAGACTAGACCTATCTGGAATAAGTCTTCTGACTTGTAGAGAGGTCTAAACAGGAGTCTCACTGGCCATGCTCTGCGTGGGTGGAGTTGGGGGAGTTGCAAGGTGGGCCCCAAATAAATCAGCTTGGTCTCTGAGACTTCAGCATGATTTGGATTGGGCCCATGTTAGAGATACTTGTGGCATCTCTGGGTAAGAGGAGAAGTTCTTTTTCCTAAATAACTTTTCCAAAATGGTGTTATCATGTAACATCGGCGGGTGTACTCCAGTGCATCTACCCTTGGATCAGCTGACAAGGGCTGTTTACTACAGTTTACCTGGCAGCCTCTTGGCAGGTTGAACACCTTAGCACAGGCTGGCCAGAGTACTTTTTAGGTGGTTTCATCCTTTTCCTATGTCTCAAGAGCTACGAGGCACGCAGGGCCCGCACTGACCTGCAGTAGATATTTGCTCTGATCTGCTGACCTGTGTAGCCACTGTTCCCAAGGCAGTAAGCTGAGTGCCTCATCACTGAAGTGGAGCCCATGAAAATAAACACAGGGATATTATTACTTCTCAGTAATGGCAAAGTAAGGCTTGTGAAACAGCGTTCTCTGCAAGAATGTGTTGCTCACCACAGACATCCACAGGGATGCCCAGACTTCAGTGTGGGATTATTGTTTGGCCAGCAGTTTTCTGGTGAAGATGAGAATGTCCCCTTTCTACAGGGACAGAAGTAAAAGTTCCCTGTTTGGGATGTAGCAAAGAGTTGTTTCGTTCGCTATGCTTTTTTTTTTTTTTGGTGGCACATAAATTGAATGAGTTTTCTGTATCTTCTCCCTCCCTCTGTTGATGGTAGCTGGTCTAGAAAATCTTTTGTGGACCAATATCCTGAAGTTGCTGAAAGTGTCAGTTGTATTTATGTCTCTCTCCTTCAGTTGGAGATTGCTGCTGTCACTCGGTAGACTGATGAGCTGAGTATGAGAGATAAGGACTCTTGTTTTTCTGTGTTATGGCGTGTCTGTTAATGGAGGGAGGTAAAAGGGTATGCCCCTACACTCTCCAAGTAACTGACGGTCCCTTTTCTGTTACTGATGGCAGCATCTCAATTTCACAGTCCTGCCTTGCTGCATTACCTGGATTTGTGATATATAATGCTGCCAGAGGATCCAACAGACCTCTGTCTAATTTTGCTGCGCTGCAATGTGGTAGCTCCGTTATGCCACAGCAGAGGCGCTGTCTGCAGGCTCAAGACACCAGCTTAGATTCTGCGCATGTCTGGAAAACAGCACCTTTGCAGGGCTGAGAGCTTTGTACAGACTTCTGTGAAGTGGAAAACTTAAATTCTGCAGAAATTAGTAGCTTAGAGGCCTGTTTTCCTTGGGTGAATGGATTTTTCTGATCTTGGTAGCAGTGGGGGGTTTTTTTCAATATAAAGAGATAGGATTCACAGTAGGGAGGCTTAACTGGTTTGCTTGAGGGATAGTGGCTAGCACTGTGTTAGCCTTATAGCCACCAAATTATATAAAGGAGAGGGTAACGCCTTAAAGATGTGGCATGCTGTTGGAACTGCAGGTCAGAACAAGGCTCTCAACACCGTTTCTTTGCTAGCGGCAGAGTGTATTTAGCCAGGAGTTTGTAATTGCCTGCCAGCTTAATAATGTTAAGAACTGCCAAGTTTCAAGTCTTGCTTCGTGTTTCCGGGAAGATGAGACAACCTGTCCTTTTCTGGGCCTGAGCTGAATTGGGCAAAAAAACTTTGGAATTCTTGCTGTTTTGTTTAAAGATGGTGTTTTAACCATTCCTAAATAGATTTCCTTGAATAGGAATCACAGAAATATTGCAGAGATGTTTTGTTGGAGAGAAGGTTGAGCACAGCTAAGATGCTGGACCTTTAATAGACAGAAAATGGTACAGGATTGAGTACACTGATATACTTCAGCAGGAGGTCGGGGAAAGCCTTGTTAAAGATGAGGTAGCGCTTTTTTCAGAAGATGCAAGTGGGTTTGGTAGACTTGCATCTGAGCTGCCTCTTAATATCCTTAAAATCCCTTCACAGAATCTCCCCTTCTTGCAGAGGAGTCTCTTGAATTCCAGCTCAGTGCCAGTTCATGAGCAAAAAGGCCCAGTGAGGGGGGAGAAACTCTATATACATGTGCACTGGTCTCACGTGTATGAGTCCAGGACCAGCTGATAGCCATGGTGACATTTTAGCTCTGCTTCTGCCTCCTTCTAGAACAGTGAGGTTTGGGAGCAGTGGGAGTTTATTTTCTATTCTAAGTGCTGTTTAACTTATCTGTGTCCCTTGCTGTTTCCCATGCACGTATTTTAAAAGTTAGATTTTTAATTTCCTGTGTTGTGTTAAAGCTGTGTGCAGCCTCATCTGTGTTTTCGTAAGGATTCCTTCCTTCTAGCTGACTAGGTAGAGTAGCATTTTGAAGGTCCTGCCAGCTTGTTTTAATGTCTTACTAGAGAACAGCTGGAAAAACACTAAATGAAGTCCCAAGTAATTTACAGGGACCTTTTACAAAAGAAATTATTTTATTCAAGTGGAACGGTGCTTGCTTTAAGCCTGACTTGCTCAGTGACTGACAAGGAGGCAGGCTGTTGATCCTGGGGTTTGTTCAGCAGGCTGCTCCCAGCTTTGGCAAGAGTTTTCATTTGTATAGTTCTTAAAATAACGAGAGCTAATGTCGCATTGCTCTGATTAGAAGAGCCAGTTGAACATTGTTTTAATCCCTTCAATATTTATTTTCACACCACAGTTCTTGGGAAGCCCATATCTCAGGAGAGTGCAGTTCAGAGTTTCCATATTTGCAGATTTTGATTACTAATATATTTATTTTTTTAAAAATCTTGCTTATGAAACCATTCTTGCTCCATCTATGGATGCAAGATGGAGGGTGTCAGATGACAGTTTGTAGGGGCCATTTGGTAGGGGTATGTTGTTAGGTATTGGACCGTAGTTCACCCTAACACTGGGTTTGGGATTAGAATTACGGTTTGGTCTAGCGGGTGATGATGCACAAGGATTAGGCCTAGGCTTGGACTTGTACCCCGAAGTTACAGATCCCTGCTGGCCATGTACCCTAACTGACTGTCTGAATTTAACCTACCAACCCTTTCCAGGCCAAGCATAAGCCTTACTGATTCTTGCAGGCATAAATCCTAATCCTAACTGCCTTTCCTCTTAGCTCCACCTTTAGACGTAGTCTTTGTGGTAAAGCTCTGACCTTAGGTATCCAACCGCTATCGACCTTAGCTCAAAGGTAGCGACCCTGCCACTGCTTGGGCCGCAGGCCCTGCCTAGTGCTTGCCTAGATCTGTCTGGCAGCTCTTGCTGAGGGAAGCCCTAAACCTCACCAAATGTCACTTTCTGGAATTCTGTGTTGAATCCAAAGGCACTCTAATTCTCCTTGTCTTCATAACTGGAAGACGTGAGTATGTGCACGTTTCAATGCAATACGCATTTCGGCTGGGTTATGCTGTTGGTCAGCCCCATCTCTCTGATACAACCGAAGGTCGTGCATGTTCTGCTAAGTGCAACTTCTATGTTGTTGTTGTTCTTTAATGGTACAATGCAATTTCCCTTCTGATAGACCTCTGTGGATGTTGCTTTCATTTAAAGCCCACCATAGGGTATGTTCTGGGCTGAGAGTAGCAGATTGCCACCGTGCGTGGTAGAGCTGTGGGAAGCATTACAAAAGTGACTGTCCTCTGTACGAGAATAACTGGAATTCTGTGGCCTCGGGTACTCAGGAGGTCAGAGCAGGCTGATCTAAAACTTCTTCTTAAATTCTGTGAGTTGGCATTGACACAGGTTGTTATGGACAGTTCATAAGTGCATATTCATGACCTTCCTTAAAGCTGCTGCTTGAAGAGCGCATCTCTGTAAAGAAAACTTCAAGTCAGAGCAGGACATGTCTTGGTTTGACCACGACACGTGCAGCCTTCTGTGGCCTTCTAATTCATCCCAAGTGGTCTGGGGACCCCTTTGTAAACAAGAGGTGTGAGGCACTGCTGTGTAACTTTTCACCCTCTACAGCTAAGTAATTAAGAATATCTGTGATAAGACTAGACCTATCTGGAATAAGTCTTCTGACTTGTAGAGAGGTCTAAACAGGAGTCTCACTGGCCATGCTCTGCGTGGGTGGAGTTGGGGGAGTTGCAAGGTGGGCCCCAAATAAATCAGCTTGGTCTCTGAGACTTCAGCATGATTTGGATTGGGCCCATGTTAGAGATACTTGTGGCATCTCTGGGTAAGAGGAGAAGTTCTTTTTCCTAAATAACTTTTCCAAAATGGTGTTATCATGTAACATCGGCGGGTGTACTCCAGTGCATCTACCCTTGGATCAGCTGACAAGGGCTGTTTACTACAGTTTACCTGGCAGCCTCTTGGCAGGTTGAACACCTCAGCACAGGCTGACCAGAGTACTTTTTAGGTGGTTTCATCCTTTTCCTATGTCTCAAGAGCTACGAGGCACGCAGGGCCCGCACTGACCTGCAGTAGATATTTGCTCTGATCTGCTGACCTGTGTAGCCACTGTTCCCAAGGCAGTAAGCTGAGTGCCTCATCACTGAAGTGGAGCCCATGAAAATAAACACAGGGATATTATTACTTCTCAGTAATGGCAAAGTAAGGCTTGTGAAACAGCGTTCTCTGCAAGAATGTGTTGCTCACCACAGACATCCACAGGGATGCCCAGACTTCAGTGTGGGATTATTGTTTGGCCAGCAGTTTTCTGGTGAAGATGAGAATGTCCCCTTTCTACAGGGACAGAAGTAAAAGTTCCCTGTTTGGGATGTAGCAAAGAGTTGTTTCGTTCGCTATGCTTTTTTTTTTTTTTGGTGGCACATAAATTGAATGAGTTTTCTGTATCTTCTCCCTCCCTCTGTTGATGGTAGCTGGTCTAGAAAATCTTTTGTGGACCAATATCCTGAAGTTGCTGAAAGTGTCAGTTGTATTTATGTCTCTCTCCTTCAGTTGGAGATTGCTGCTGTCACTCGGTAGACTGATGAGCTGAGTATGAGAGATAAGGACTCTTGTTTTTCTGTGTTATGGCGTGTCTGTTAATGGAGGGAGGTAAAAGGGTATGCCCCTACACTCTCCAAGTAACTGACGGTCCCTTTTCTGTTACTGATGGCAGCATCTCAATTTCACAGTCCTGCCTTGCTGCATTACCTGGATTTGTGATATATAATGCTGCCAGAGGATCCAACAGACCTCTGTCTAATTTTGCTGCGCTGCAATGTGGTAGCTCCGTTATGCCACAGCAGAGGCGCTGTCTGCAGGCTCAAGACACCAGCTTAGATTCTGCGCATGTCTGGAAAACAGCACCTTTGCAGGGCTGAGAGCTTTGTACAGACTTCTGTGAAGTGGAAAACTTAAATTCTGCAGAAATTAGTAGCTTAGAGGCCTGTTTTCCTTGGGTGAATGGATTTTTCTGATCTTGGTAGCAGTGGGGGGTTTTTTTCAATATAAAGAGATAGGATTCACAGTAGGGAGGCTTAACTGGTTTGCTTGAGGGATAGTGGCTAGCACTGTGTTAGCCTTATAGCCACCAAATTATATAAAGGAGAGGGTAACGCCTTAAAGATGTGGCATGCTGTTGGAACTGCAGGTCAGAACAAGGCTCTCAACACCGTTTCTTTGCTAGCGGCAGAGTGTATTTAGCCAGGAGTTTGTAATTGCCTGCCAGCTTAATAATGTTAAGAACTGCCAAGTTTCAAGTCTTGCTTCGTGTTTCCGGGAAGATGAGACAACCTGTCCTTTTCTGGGCCTGAGCTGAATTGGGCAAAAAAACTTTGGAATTCTTGCTGTTTTGTTTAAAGATGGTGTTTTAACCATTCCTAAATAGATTTCCTTGAATAGGAATCACAGAAATATTGCAGAGATGTTTTGTTGGAGAGAAGGTTGAGCACAGCTAAGATGCTGGACCTTTAATAGACAGAAAATGGTACAGGATTGAGTACACTGATATACTTCAGCAGGAGGTCGGGGAAAGCCTTGTTAAAGATGAGGTAGCGCTTTTTTCAGAAGATGCAAGTGGGTTTGGTAGACTTGCATCTGAGCTGCCTCTTAATATCCTTAAAATCCCTTCACAGAATCTCCCCTTCTTGCAGAGGAGTCTCTTGAATTCCAGCTCAGTGCCAGTTCATGAGCAAAAAGGCCCAGTGAGGGGGGAGAAACTCTATATACATGTGCACTGGTCTCACGTGTATGAGTCCAGGACCAGCTGATAGCCATGGTGACATTTTAGCTCTGCTTCTGCCTCCTTCTAGAACAGTGAGGTTTGGGAGCAGTGGGAGTTTATTTTCTATTCTAAGTGCTGTTTAACTTATCTGTGTCCCTTGCTGTTTCCCATGCACGTATTTTAAAAGTTAGATTTTTAATTTCCTGTGTTGTGTTAAAGCTGTGTGCAGCCTCATCTGTGTTTTCGTAAGGATTCCTTCCTTCTAGCTGACTAGGTAGAGTAGCATTTTGAAGGTCCTGCCAGCTTGTTTTAATGTCTTACTAGAGAACAGCTGGAAAAACACTAAATGAAGTCCCAAGTAATTTACAGGGACCTTTTACAAAAGAAATTATTTTATTCAAGTGGAACGGTGCTTGCTTTAAGCCTGACTTGCTCAGTGACTGACAAGGAGGCAGGCTGTTGATCCTGGGGTTTGTTCAGCAGGCTGCTCCCAGCTTTGGCAAGAGTTTTCATTTGTATAGTTCTTAAAATAACGAGAGCTAATGTCGCATTGCTCTGATTAGAAGAGCCAGTTGAACATTGTTTTAATCCCTTCAATATTTATTTTCACACCACAGTTCTTGGGAAGCCCATATCTCAGGAGAGTGCAGTTCAGAGTTTCCATATTTGCAGATTTTGATTACTAATATATTTATTTTTTTAAAAATCTTGCTTATGAAACCATTCTTGCTCCATCTATGGATGCAAGATGGAGGGTGTCAGATGACAGTTTGTAGGGGCCATTTGGTAGGGGTATGTTGTTAGGTATTGGACCGTAGTTCACCCTAACACTGGGTTTGGGATTAGAATTACGGTTTGGTCTAGCGGGTGATGATGCACAAGGATTAGGCCTAGGCTTGGACTTGTACCCCGAAGTTACAGATCCCTGCTGGCCATGTACCCTAACTGACTGTCTGAATTTAACCTACCAACCCTTTCCAGGCCAAGCATAAGCCTTACTGATTCTTGCAGGCATAAATCCTAATCCTAACTGCCTTTCCTCTTAGCTCCACCTTTAGACGTAGTCTTTGTGGTAAAGCTCTGACCTTAGGTATCCAACCGCTATCGACCTTAGCTCAAAGGTAGCGACCCTGCCACTGCTTGGGCCGCAGGCCCTGCCTAGTGCTTGCCTAGATCTGTCTGGCAGCTCTTGCTGAGGGAAGCCCTAAACCTCACCAAATGTCACTTTCTGGACCCAGCTGATAACCCAAATCTAGCTCCTGCCACTGGCCTGAGTTCACCCTGAGAGACTCAGGGCTGAAAACAGCCCTGACCACAGAATAAGCTGGGAATGCAAATGCTCTCCCTTGTTGCCTGTAGGAATCATTCAGAAATAGCGTGTGGAGAAAAAACGCCATACGTAGAAGTAAAGATGCCACATTATGGCTAATTGCTGTGGAGAATCTGCCCTCTGGGCTCTTCAGAGAACTAGCATTGTAATTTTTTTCATCTGTGGTCATTTTTTTTCCTCCTCCCTAGCTATGCGGACACTTAGTGAAGACACCATCAGGCTCTTTCTCCAGCAGATAGCAGGTGCCATGAAAATGCTGCACAGCAAAGGCATCATCCATCGGGACCTGAAGCCACAGAATATCCTCCTTTCCTACGCGGGAGGCAGGAAATCAAATCCCAACAACATTCGCATAAAGATCGGTAAGACCCTGTTACAAACGTCGCCCTAAGAGCTCTCGGGAGAGTTTGGTGATGGATAAGTGGCAAGCCTCAATCTTTCTTTGGGGAACTGTCTAGGGGGAGGAAAGAATTGCTGCACTCCTTAAAATGCCCTAATTTTTTTCATCTTCCTCACTTAGTTCCTCTGCTAGGCATAACCATTAGTTGGCTCCAAGCAGTGGGAGCAAGAGCTTTCTGCTCTGCCAGGACACAGACTAATGCAAAAGAAACTGGGCAGGCCTTGCTCCACTTCCAAGCTGAACAGTGCCTCCCGTGGTAAAAATGAACACCAGCCTGCCCTAATTGGCTTGTAATCTCCAGGCTTACCGAGAAACGAGCAGCCATTGTGACTTTTTGTCTTCGGCTTTTAATAGAATTGAGGTAAACGTTGCTGTCTTAAGGCCTGAATCTAGCTGCTCTCCTGGCTGGCCTCAGAGAGCACCGTGGGAGTCAGGCGCACCTGAAAGCAGGCATTTCCACAGTCCAAATTAGAGGCAGGCTTCTCAGCTGCATCTTGAAGAAATTCACTTTTTGCACATTAGGCCAGTGGCACAGATGGACCAGTAGTTGGGACAAATGCTCCAGAAATCTAGTTACAGAGCACACGTATCCCCTGTGGTCCCTCAGAAGTGAGTGCTGGATGATATCACCCTCAACATGTGGACTTTTGATTATGTTACAGTTCACAAGAACACCAACTAGATAAAACTGTTCCTTGCCTGAACCCTGTGCTGTAGAGAAAGTGTTAATGCTTTCATTCAGCTGAGAAATGAGGTCCAGTGGAAAAGTTTGAAACATTGCTGCCCATTTGGCTGAAGTGGTTTTTGTGAAGTGCAGAGTTACCTGGAAGGTGGAAGTGACTGGGAGCCGCAGACGCAGGCAGGAGGGCTGCGGGCACGGCTGCTCTTCAGCATGATGTACCCTGCAACCCCTCCCTCCTGCTTCCCTGGGAAGTACATGGTCTGGGGAATAGCTAGCCATACCAATTCATTACTGACAGATGACAGTGTAAACAGCTGTGTCAATCTCCTAGCTTGAAATATCTGGTAACCTTGAGAGAACCTCTGAGTATCATATGATCAGATGCTGAGTAACCTGCAGAGGTAATTCATCTTGGTATTCCTTGTCCCTGGCTTTTCTAGCCACCAGGTGAACTATGGCTCAGCTTTCTGTCCTCATGCTGGGGTTAGCACTGTTGAAACTCTTCTAAAGAAATTGAGGAAGACTGTTTTCAGTAGGACTGGTCTAGAAATGTGGGTGGTGGCGAGCAGTGGTTTCTCTTGGATGTCTGTTACATTGCAGCCTTTTCAATGGAGGGGAACTTGCAGTTACCCAACTTAAAAGTTGAGATAGCAGCAGATGAACTGGCACGCTCTCGCTGAAGTCAAGACAGCTTTACCAGCTTCCAGCAGCTGAGTGCAGGCAAATGGGTACAGGAAGAAGTGACTGTTTTTCTCTGAAAAATGGATGGGAGTTTGTTCTTCTAAATGCTTCTTTTGTGGCTTGGTCTGTCGTTTTCTAGTGTCTGTAGTGTGCATTAATAACTAGCTCAAGGACGTTGCTGCTTGAGAAGAGAGCTATCAAAGTCTTGTTAAGATGGGGTACTTCACTTGCTGCGAAGGTTCATGGGAAGTGAAAGAAAAGTAGGGGGAATCAACTGGAGAAGGTGCAGGCTCTCTAGAACTGGTGACTGATCCTGGCCTACCTCTGTTTCTCTTTGCAGCTGACTTTGGGTTTGCCCGATACCTGCAGAATAATATGATGGCAGCAACATTGTGTGGTTCACCAATGTACATGGTAAGTGTGTTTTGCCTACAGGTTTTTCTGTATTGTTCTCGCTCTGCCCCCCAGAAGCAAGTCTTTATTTTTTGCTAGTCTTTCCCCCAAAGGTGAAATTTTATTTACTTGTCAGAAACCAGCTATTACACAGGGAGACTTCATAAAGTTCTAGCTGCTGGTAATGTTGGACAATAGGTGCCTGTGTTGACATCTAACTTTCAGGTGAGCTGTGGATAAATAAAACTGAACAAAACCGAGTATTGATTGCTGTCTGCTCCCAGAAACTGCATCTTCCAGAGGAGACCAGGGCCTCTCCACTGAAGGCATTGGGAAATGAAATCTATCTCCTCTCCTGCAAGCAAAGCAACAACAGAGAGTGAGGGCTGGGGTGATATTTCACACATCTGGCTATATTTGAGGTGTTGCTTCCTTGAAGAGGAACCTCAGTACATCACTGCTTCAGCAGGCCCTTTTGAGACAGAGTGGTTCCACGAGCCTGCTGTCACCTCGGGCTTTGCAGTCATTTTTGCTAAGGCTGCAGCATCAGGAGCAAGGTCCCTGTTTAACAGCAGTTTTGTAAAATCTCCCAACTGTTTTTAGCTCTTTGGTCTTGCAAAATCCCTTCAGATCTATGGACCTATGCAGGCGGAGATTTTGCCTTTCTGGCTAACATACTCCCAAGTATGCTTTGCTGTACAGCTCAGCAGATGGGTGTAAACAGAGCTCACCTGCTTCTGTTTGCAATTTGTTTTGTGCATTCCCACTCCCTAACCCTTCCCCCCCACTAATTCTTTCACCAAACCAGCTGCTTCCAGGGTGACTTCTTAGCTTGTGAAACAGATGTGTTTAAAAAAAACAAACTGATCCCTTTCATCCCCCTTTGTACTTCCCACTCTGGGACCAGGATGTGAAGAGGTGATCTCTTGTTTGTACTCGTGGCAGCAGTCGAGATCTCGGTGTCGCATCAAGTCAGTGAAATTAAAAATGACAAAACCAGGCCAGAAATAAAAATGTCAAAGCTGGCCATGTAATAGTTCCTGGGGACATGGGTGTGTGAGCTCAAAGTAAAAAGATGATGTAGATCAATTTAAGTTGAAATTTTTACAAGTGCCCTGAGGCAGTAGGCACCTGATTTTGAACATGGTCTAATCCACTCTCAAGTTTTTTGTCTGTACTCTTTGAGCAGAGTTAGGCTGGACTGTGCTGCACTGCACAGGGGTAGCGTGTTTGGTAATCTGTTCCACAGTACTAACTCAAGCAAAAGAGACTTCCTCTCTCTCCCTTTTTTTTGAAGCCTGATGTTTATTTGAACTATGCTATATGTGAAGATGATGTAACTTTCTCCTGTGAGAGTTTCCTGAATTGTCTATTTTTTAGTGATATATTTTCTTTCGGAGTCTCTTGTGCAAGTAAATGAAAACACCCAGCTTATTTTTTGAAAGGGCTGGAGGAACCTAGTGATGACCTTTTTCTATTTTATTTTTTTATTTTAAACAACTCTGGACACTACAAGGAATCTCAGAACGTTTCATATTGTTCTCTGTTTACTGATGGATTTGAAGAAAGATGGGGAGGGAGGGTTCAATTGGGATTTAGGGGGTGTTTGTCCCTACTACTACTGTGGATCTTGTGGGGTAGCCCTGGGAACATCTGCTGGCAAGGCAGGCCCTTATTCCCTGCTTTAGCTCGTAGCCCATTGCTGCTCTTTTCATTTTGCTCTTTTAAAAAAGAAAGGTATCTTACCCACACCCATACCCTGATATGATCCATGTCACGTGAGACTTGAAACCTCCTTGTGCAGTTCTTGTCCCACTTCCTTGGCTTTGTTTGGTGTCATGCCTACTTCCCTTAGGGCAGACCGAGCTCCTGTCCACAACTTGTTTGCCACCCTTTGATTTTTTTTTTTTCCGTTACATGTGGCCCTTACTTCTAACAGAGCTAGAAAATTGATCCTGTTCCATGCTGGCAGCACTGCAATGAAATCTGTTGTTACAAACACGTGGGATTAGCAAGCCTGCCCTTCTGTCCCTCTTCTTCTGCTGCCGCTCCTAAGGCACGCTGCCTCCTGAGCCATGGGGCTTTGTGGATTTGCACCGTCTCCAGCTTCTGGAACAAGCCTGGGGGGGAGCAACCGAGGGCATGGTGTGAGATTAGAAACCAGAGTCTGAGGCACAGCAGGGCTCAAGCTGTTGGACTGAAATGCACAGATCTGCCTTTGGACCCAAACTGTGACCTTGGCAGCAGGCTCTGGAGCATAATTAATATGCTGCCATCTTAGGCTAAATGAGGAAAGTGCATAAATGGTGCAGATCAGGATGGAGGCTGAAGCTTACCTGTGCAGTGTGAGCCTTTGCTTTTCTTGATCATTTGCCTGTTACTTGCTTTGGTTTAGAAGATCCATCTGTGCGATTTCAGTGAGGCTTCTTCTGAGCACAGGTGGATTCAGCAGAAAACGGTACGCTGAGAAGGGAAAGTAATGAGTTTGCCCAAAGTAGCCGAACAGGATAGGATTTTTTTTTTTGTCTGCCTGAATGAAAGTCTCTGCTTCCCCTACTTAGATAGGGAATTGCCCTTTCGAGGTAGTGTTACAGTCTTTTCAGGAGCAAATCTTTCACGGTTATTGGGGAATCTAGCTCAAGGGTTTTTAAAGCATAATAGTGACTTCTGTTTCTTTCTTGCAGCTGCTTTAAAAAAAAAAAGCTACATTTTTTTATAAAACAGATTTCTGTTCTCTCCCCAAAAAGGCACCAGAAGTCATTATGTCTCAACACTACGATGCCAAAGCTGACCTCTGGAGTATAGGAACCATCATTTATCAGTGTCTGACAGGAAAGGCTCCTTTTCAGGTGAGTTGCTTAGATCTAATGTTTCTGACTCTCTTGCTTTTTTCTTTTTTTTCCTTTTAATCCGCTTACTCAAAGGCTTCTGTCATCTATAATATCAACTCCCATAGATCTAGCCTCACGGAGGTCTGGCTGTCCAACACCTTGACAATGTGGTGCTTTATATGTTGTAATGCTGGATGTGTTACTAGAATATGACTCTCCTTCTCTGGGCTGTATCTCAGTGAAACGTATTTCCTGGTTATAAATCCTTAGGAAGGGTCATCTCTTCAGAAAATTATCATGAATCAGTTAAAGCAGTGGCTTTTTTTTTCCAGGCCCACACTTAAAAAATCAGTTTCTATTTACAACTCTACTCAGTGTATAATTTATAATTATAATTCTGTTGGGTATGGAAGGACAATAAGGAAGATTGCAATTGCAAGTTAATGTTTGGGATGATTTGGTGGTAACTGGTGTATTGCAGCTAAATTGACTTTGTTTTTAGAACAGTAAATAGGATCTTTTTTTTTTCCAGGCCCACACTTAAAAAATCAGTTTCTATTTACAACTGTACTCAGTGTATAATTTATAATTATAATTCTGTTGGGTATGGAAGGACAATAAGGAAGATTGCAATTGCAAGTTAATGTTTGGGATGATTTGGTGGTAACTGGTGTATTGCAGCTAAATTGACTTTGTTTTTAGAACAGTAAATAGGATCTTATCAAAAGGATCTTATCTGTCATCTCACAGCAATCCCTTCTAGTCTGAAATGTTTATGTTCATCAAGTCCAAACCCCTCCAAATATAACACAGTCCAGTAAAACTCCACCCTGTAATTTATGCCATAACTTCTGGATAAGCTAGAGCGTATCTTTTGTGAAAGGTATTATCTGATTTTGAATTCTCAAATGATGGAGAATTCATCACAGCCTTATGCAAGTTGCTTCAGGATTACTTCATGTCTTTTTAGGCTTATATATAGCTGGAGTTCATCTAGACTCAGTGCATTTTTCTTGTTCCCAATCATTAGTGGGCCATACTGCGTATTACTCTTCTTCCATGCTGAATGAGATCTGCAGACTCTCCCTTGCAACCACTATTTTAAAGTACTATATTTGTCAGGTTTTTTTCGTGCAGTCTTATGGCATAGCAGAGAGATGCTCGAGTTGCTGATACTGCTTTGCTTCTGTAATGTGTGAGTTCTGTAGAGCTTGTCTCTAATCCATAGAAAAAGACCAAACCTCAGATTTGCATACTGATGTGTCAGCTGATGCCAACTCTTCAGCTTCTTAGGTCAGTTAGGGCAAATGTGAACTGTGGCCCTCTTTTCTCATGTCCTGACATCTCTTCATCCTGACTCCCTAACAAAAAAAACAAAACCAAAAACAAACAACCTGAACAAAAAAAAGGTCAGGTTGGGAGGGAGGGAGGGAGGGAATCTATGCTCATGTAACAAGGCAAATTTTATGAACAGCAGGGCTTTCTGAGCTTCAGTTCCACAGCTCTCTAGGGGGAGGGAGGGAATCTATGCTCACGTAACAAGGCAAATTTTATGAACAGCAGGACTTTCTGAGCTTCAGTTCCACAGCTCTCTAGAATTTCACACAAGACCTTGAATGTTTATGCAGTTAAATCATCAGGAAGGATAAAGTGAATTCCGAATCTGTTGCAGGAAAGAGTGGGCAAATACGGAAGTAAACTAATGGTATGTTTTGGTTTTGTCTAGAGCCAAGAACACTTTTCTCCTTCAGGGTAATTTTTTCCCTGCTGCTGTAAGAATCTTCCATTCCAGTGCTTTATATTCTGTCCACCAGCTTGCTCTGTATTTAGAGCAAGACTTCATTTCCTTTGCATGTTTCTTTTTTTATAAACACCCCTACATAGTGCACTGAAACTCCTGAATGGCTCCTGTTTACTGGCTGCATCCACTTGTTGTCAGTGTTGGTATCTTTGTTTGAGAGGAGAAAATGACTCTTAGGATAAAAGAAAATAAATATTTGTGCGTTAAGAAAAAGATGTGGGGGTGGAGACTCTGCGTGCACAGGAGAGCCTTGCACTCGTTCTGTCTTGTAACTTGGTGCCTTTTAGTCTCTAAAGGCACCTTGATACTGTACTCGTTCAAATGATTTATTTATCATTTAACATGGTGACTTTATCATGGGTGTTCTTCGCTTAGTAGCTCACACACAACCTTGGGGGATCTGATTTGTTTGAAAAGAATTAGGTGGCTTTTATCATTGGTCATTGAAGCATGTCACAGAAATGTTCTTCTGAAAACACTTGTTCATATCGAGAAAGACTTTCACAGGAAACAAAATTGAATACTAGTCAGCTTCATTCAGCTCTCCAGCCAAGGTTTTGAAAGGGCAGGTGGTCAGAAAACCATCAGCTCTCTGTCTGTATGTGTGTCCTCAGGCTCACACGGAGGTGAGAGCAGTCCTGTATGCCTGTGTCCCTCTGGTTGAGGCATGCCAATACCCTGCCTCGTGGTGAGCAATGAAGGGATGTTTCGGTCCCTGCCCAGCGGGTCCTGATCCTTGCTTTGTGCTTGCCTGACTGGATAACTTCTCTCTTTCCCATGTACATCCAACATCTGTTGGGCTGGGGACGGGGGTCACTTGTTTCTCTATTTTAATTTTTCCCCACGCCCTTTCCTCTTTTGGGGTTTGTATTTTGAAGCAAAATGCCAGGCCCCATTTGTTACGGCAGTAGCAGCTGTGGATTTGTTTGATCAGGGAGAGAGGAGAGCTCAGCCCAGATGGTTCTCTGTGCACCATCTATTTGTTTTGACCCTGTGTGTCACAAATTGCCTTCTCCTAGCTGCGAGTTTCAGGTGAAAGAAGCCTGTCTAGGGCAGATGTTGGAAAGCTAGTTAAAGGTTAACTGGCTTTGTTTCTTTGTTGGCATGACTGTGTTGTAAGAATTTGCTGATGGTCACTGAGCAGGCGAGAAGCTATTGTTTACAGGGCTTTTAGGAGGAGAGAGGGGTAGTGGACAGAGGTGATGGGGAGACCGTGAATAGGAGTGAGTGCTTTTGGGAGGGACAGCTTCAAATGGGTGGGGAGATAACAGGCTGATTCCACATAGTGCCACCAGCAGACTCAGTTGTACAGGGCAGCCACGAACTGGATTTCTGACGTTAACCTCTTCAGGCTTAAATCTTCAGAATGCCTTCCCTCCCAGACTGGCAAGGAGAGCCCCTCACCTTTGTCTAGCTGAGATTCCCATGGGAATCTGGAGCATGGTGGCCTGAAACATGCTGCATTTGGGTGCTCTAGCTGTTTGCTGCATGAGCCAATTAGGCACCTTCATGGGGATGCAAACCAAAAGGACTCCAGTGTTGTCTGTAGTGAGGAGGAATGAGCTGTCTAAAAATAAAATAGGGCTTCGGGTGGCTGGGTTAGATGGAGAAAAGATCAAATGTGTGGAAAAGCTGAGGCAGCTGTCAATCCAGAAAGTGCTTGTAAATCAAGACAGAGATGTGTGTATGTGCATGAATGTGATTTCTAGCTGTCTCAAAGTTAAAATTAACTGTAGCTGGGTCACCCAAGGCAACTTCCCAGAGCTATTCCTGTCCCTTCCCTGCCTCCTTGCACACAGACAAGAAAGAAGCTGCTCATGCTCAGATGTGAACAGTTGGTAGGATGGCTGGGGAAGCTGTCTTAAGGAGCTTTTTGTATTAAACGTGCCCACAAACAAAACAGTGAGACTGCCATAGGGATGAGATTAATGGGATTCATAATCCCTATAAACAGATTTGCTGAGCACTGTATTAATGTGGAATTGTTAATTTGCCTTGCCTAATAAGTGGTCTGCGCTTGCATCTCTTCATTTCTGTTGCTGAGGACAGGACTTGAACAGTGCGTTTCCCGGTCTTGCTGACCGGTACTGGGAAGTGCCTTGAGAGTACAGTGGTTTTCTCTTGTCCTTACCTGAGCTGAAAAGATTGGGACCCAGTGCCCGCCATGAGGTGGTGTAGGCTGTGTAGACAAGTGACAACCAGAAGCAAAACTGGAGGCAGAGAAGAAAAAGATTTACACAAGGTCTAAAATATCTTCCAAAAACAATCTAGTCCTTGTCAGATGATGTTTTAAATATGATTAGAGTTAAATTACCACAATCTCTTTTTTCTTTTTTTTTTTCTTCCTTTTTTCTTTTTTTGTGGGGGAGGAATCTCACTGATGTTCCTGGTGGTTTCTGTTGTGTGACCCCTTTAAAAACTGGGCAGCTCTTGGTAAGCAGACACACAGCCAGGCACAGGCGCTTTGTGTCAGAGCTGTCTCTGGCAGTGGCGTGGGTCCACTTGGACAACAGATCCTGCTGAGGACCTTTTTCTTTTTTGTGGGGGAGGAATCTCACTGATGTTCCTGGTGGTTTCTGTTGTGTGACCCCTTTAAAAACTGGGCAGCTCTTGGTAAGCAGACACACAGCCAGGCACAGGCGCTTTGTGTCAGAGCTGTCTCTGGCAGTGGCGTGGGTCCACTTGGACAACAGATCCTGCTGAGGACCATGAAACCTGGTTGTCTGCTGTCTGAGCCTTTGCGTGAAACTTCTCCTAGCTGCTTTACGGACATGGTGCGCTGTGTCTGCGGGAGAGTGAGCTGGGGAGCAGGGAAGTGACAAGAGAGGTAATGCCAGTTTTGCTGCCTGGTCTGGCAGCTCTGAAGGAGTTAAACCTGCCTGCGTATGTTCTCATCCCAGCTAGCTGCTGGGTGAAAAATTAATTTCTAAGCCTGGTGTACCAAGTCCACTGTTTTATTTCTGGGTTAATTCTGCCTGCATAAGTACTAGGATTATGTATCACTTACAACAACTGCTATGTTGTGAAATGGGTCTTGAGGAGGACTAGGGAAGGGAGGATTTTATACCCAGAATTTGAACTCCTGGTTTATTTGTTGGGCAGGCTGTTCTTCTGTTCCCAAAGCTGTTCCTCTGGACTGTCCTGTGTCAATGGGGACAGGTATTCCTGGCAGTGGTACATTACTCTGCTGAAATTGGGCGCAGTGATTGACTTGTTGCTGTAGACAGTGAGCCATCGGCTTTTGGCCCGGTGTTTGTGGGTCTGATCCTGCTCTGTTGGGAGTAGAGAGAACAGCAGCTAAAGAAAAAGGTTTAGGGGGGTTGGTTGGTTTGTTTGTTGGATCCCCTGAATGCCAACCACTTAGTTGTGGGAGTCTTAAAATATCAACTGTTAAGACTGCACAAGCAGAAGGTATTTGCAGCAGGTTTTCAAGCTTTTCCGTAGAACTACTGAGCTAGAAACATCACTACTTTTTTTTCTTTTTTCTTTCTAACATATCTGAATCCCTTCTCTGCACCTCCAAATCCCCAGGAATCCCAAAGGAAAGGATTCAAAGAACAGAGCAGATACCATACACCTGCTATGAAGTGTTGACTAGACAGTGCTCTTCACTGTGGGTGTGAATGTCTCTGGCCCGCTTCTGACTGAGCGCTGGACTTTCGCATCCAGCCTTTCCCCAAGCACAACAAATCCAGTGCTGAGTGTTTCTGGAAACACCACCCTGCGTGCTTTTCGCGTGCAATTCACTTGCAGGCAGCCAGCACCGAGTGGGATTTGGCAGGGTTACACTGAATGCCTTTGTTGGCTCAACATATTTCCACTGCTGCTCAGGACAAAGTAACAGAGTGGCAGGATTGAATTTGTCCAATTGTCTTTATATATAGAAAGGACAGACAAAAACAGAGCCAGTTACACTAATGCAGCTGCTCCATAGTAACATGAGAGGGGGAACAAGGGCATGAATTGGACTGCTGGTATGGCCCCTGTTCTTGGGAAAAACTGAGCTGTCCATTCTCCATCCCTGTTTCTGACAGATGGATGCTGTCCTACAGGTAGCAGCTGGCTCGGTGTACCTTGAATGGTCTAGTTGTTAGGTGCCTAAAATGTGCTTTTTCTAGTATTTTTCTTGGGTAGGGTGTATCTGCCTGGAAGGTGGATTTCAAATTAAGTCCTTAGCTTCCTAGAAGAAGGAATTCAAATGGCATTTTTAGTGTCTTACAAACATTTCTCCATTTTTTTTCCCATGATTTTCAGAAGCACTATTTATTGAAAGAAGAGGTGAGCAAAGTGGCTGAAGGTACCAGTGGTTTATGAAATGGGTGCTAACACCAGGAGAGCAGTGGGCATGTTATTGGGAGCCTGCTGCTAGGAGCAGAAATGTGTGACTCGGTTGATTAATAATGAAGTTACATGAAGATGCAGTTGCTTTTACCAAATTAATGGTGATCCATAGTTGTCTGTGCTGGGCACTCACTAAAGTGACTCTATTCCCCAGCAGGCAGCTACCTATATCAGAGGCCAGCCTTGAATTGTGGGCTCTCGGGGACAGCCCTCGTGAGGAAGCGTGGTCTGGGTTGGTAGGGGCCTGACACCCTGGATATGGTCCTTGCAGAACAAGTGGGAATGGTACTGAGACAGCAGAACGTGGAGAAACAACGTCCCTAAGGGGGTATCTCTTTAATTTGTAAAAGAGGAGAGGAACTTTATTGAGGATTTTGTTTCTATCCAAGCTAGTGCTTAGAAACCCTCTCTAATGAGCTGGGCTTTGCATGTGTGCTGCTTTTAATATACTCTGTCTTTATTGCCAGGAAAATTTCTGACAAAACAGTGTTTGAAACAGATCAGAGCTTCATTGTATTTGTGAAACAATTGAGTTGTTGCGACAGGAAATGAACAGAGCAAACAGCCAAGGCTTGTATCTCTCTGATGTGAGCAAGCACTTCGCTTCCCTGCAGTGGAGTTCTGTTCTTCCTTGTACATTATGTCTGTCAGGCATATTTTTTCATCACGCAGAGCGTTGTGGCCAAGCCATTTGGTGCAGTGTGTATGCTTGCCTCATTAAAGTTTGCCAAACATTAAGAATCTAATTACAGGGCAAGATCTGCAAGGGGAAGGGTGTAAAATGGAGTTTTACGGAACCAAATCAAATTGGGTGGCAGTGATTGGAAATTTTGATGCAGTTGGCATCTGTGTAACAAGGTGCTTTGCTGAATAACATTCATTTTAATGATTTGTGAAGAAAGTATTTTGCACCTCCTGTTTGGGTCCCTGCTGTGTCTGTGAACAGCAAAGGATATGCTATTGCAGAAAGGAGAGCCAGGAAATCTTTCTTATTTCCTTCTTTTAGGAATCCAGTAGCTCTTATTGGTACAAATTGATAGGAGAGCTGTGAAGCTTGGGTTGGTAAACTGTCCTGCTCGGTACTACATGAGTCTATTGATGTTAGCAGCTTTTAAGACTCTCCCTTTGCTTTCTCTTGAGGTTTTGTACTGAGCTCTCAGTTATCCTTAATTTTCATCTTCAGCCAGAGGGAGTAGGTGATGTTGAAACAGCATCTTATGTGGCTGCTTTTCCAGCCATGCTGTGTTAGTGGTATTTTGATGGCCATCTGCAGATTGGCTTGTCTGATTTGCTGTTTTAAGCATCTTAATTGACCTTAAATGCTTCTAATTTAGAAATGGAAGTAGGTGGAAGGCTCAAGGGTTTTTTGAGGCTGCCCTGAACATCAGGAGAAGCTGTCTGTTGCCTCCTTGTTCACACTTTCCTACACACTGCTGCACCAATAATTGATTGCAGATGAATCTCTCTGATCTTCCTTCCCTGTTTATATGTGCTTTCATGTCTGTGTCATGCCAGCCAGCCTCCTCTGCCTTTAATAAAGAGACTTTGCCTAAGCAGAAAAGCTTGAGACACTAGGGTTAATTTACTGGCCTGTATTATTCATTGCATAAAAACAAATGGAGAAATGACGTTAGGAGATTTTTATGTGTCTGTGCTTCTGTACTGGCGATTTTATTTTTAACCTCAGCCATAAATCTCTTTTTTTTTGATCCCATCTCTCAGAATTTGGGATCTTGTCGTCAACATCCCCAGCAGTTGTGTATATTACTGCACAAATAGGAGCTGTGGCTTGAGACCTTCTGGCTTCCTGGAATTAAAGTAGAAAATCCTAGTTTGGTTGCTGTTTCCCCATGTTCCTGGTCTCTTCACAGATCCCTTGCCCATCAACAGGCTCCCTGCCCCTCTTCTAAATGCCCTGCAGCATTAATCCATGTTCTTGGCGGGAGCTGCCACTCATCATTGGGACTCCTCATGTCTGCAATTATGTAGCCTCCTGGGTGAGGCTGTTAGGCCAGCTCAGACCTGAGTATCAGAGCCCACTGCAATGAAGCTCAGCCCTTGGAAGGGGAGAGCAGGACAGAACCAGGTCAGGGACAAAAAGGCAGCAGGCTGAAATACTGTATTTTCACTCTGGCACAGCGCTGGCTTTTCAATCTAAAGCAAGCTGCAGCTTCTCATTGTGCTGGTTCAGCAATTGAAAAGTGCCTTTCTGCTCTTCAGAGTAACTGTGAAATAGAAATGCTAATCCCCTTCCTTCGTTGTCAGCTGCTTCATGCACTGGTTTTCTTTCTCCTCTACAGGCCAGCAGCCCACAGGATCTTCGTCTCTTCTATGAGAAAAACAAGATGCTGATGCCGAAGTAAGCATTTTTCCAGTGTCACTGTTTGTATGCACTTGTTTACGCTGTATTTACACCTGTCTTTGCGTGCTCCTGGCTTGTCACTCAGGGAGGTGACTGTAAAATACTTGGCCACCTGCCTTCCCCCACTCCTTAAACCAGCAGTGCTGTGCCCCAGAGAAAGTCAGACAGCAGCGGATTGCCAGAGTTGGTGTTCTCTCTTTCTGCAGATGATACTTCTCTCCTACATTGCAAAAACTCAGGATCGTTAGTGATTTCAAGAGCCAGGTAGTGGTCCTGCCCCACATATGACTTCCTGTCAGTCTTGGGAAGAAATCATGGCCATTTTTGAATCATGCGAGCAGCCAAACTGCAGTCTCTCCTGTAACCTGCCATACCTGACTGCAGATGACATTCCCATTTATCACGTGTCAGGACAGCAACTGCTTGTGTCCATCCTGCTAATAGGAGGAAATATAACCTCGATGGAAATGGACGCTACTGCAGTTTCCAAGAGGAAGATAACTGCTTTCGTCCCACCGGGGTGTATGTTACCTAGCTGTGCTGTGATTTGTCAGTGTATTTTGGTTTTGTTGCTCTGGTCTTTCCTTTTGATCTCTGAGCTCTTAAAGCAGAACCTCATGCCTGCTCTTAAAACTTCAGCCTGGTATAGAGACAGGACTGAAGTTCCAAGTTTATACATCAAAAAATTGGAAGGTGTTTTTTAACCAGAAAGTTAGTTTCCATTTGGCGGAGCTGCTAATGCAGCCACATACACAGGAAGTTCATTGAGTTGCTGTATGTGGATTATTTTTTTTTTCCCCTTACCAGTTTAGACAGCTCCAGGAGATAGCGGAAGGAACTGTCAAGAAGCTAGAGCTCTTATCAATGACTTGCGCTATACATTTAATTTCCCTTCAAGTACTTCCTTTTTTGATCAGGGGAGAAGGGGCAAATTGCTACCAGGAGTAAATTTGGGGCATCTGCATGTTCTTCTGGATTGAACCAGAGGGCGTGATGGAGTAAAACACCCAAACAAAACAACTCAAAGCAAACACACTGCCACGTAGTTGGAGGCAAAGTCTGTGTGAGCAGAACGCAGAGCTTCTGTTTCCCCTACACAGCCTAAAACGTGGCTGCTCACCTTTGAGGTAGTCCCTCTTACTAAGAGAGAAATTAATCCCTACAATTAATAAGCTTCCTTGTGTGGATCACACTGCCCTGCTGTTGCTTTGGCTCGTGGGGCGTGCAGTAGGAGGCAGGTGAGGGGAGAAATGAAACTCAGCTGTAAGAGGACAGCATGTCTGTTCTTGTAGGGGTTAGTCCTTCTCCTTTGTTGTGAGTCCTTGGTACGCGCTCTGCTTCTACCATTTTCACTCATCTCTGCTTTTTAACTACCAAATTCCTCCAAAATTTAGATCCAAGCCCATTGGTTTTTTTCACTGTAGAAGTCTGATTCGAAGCAGCCTTTGTGTAAATACCGGTTCCCTGCTTTCCAAAGTCAGTTTGTCTCTTTAACATGAGCCGCAATCTGTGCTATTTCCTGAGTAAACATGAATAAACTGCCTCCGCCAGCCCTGCCAACACAGGATGAAACACAAAACCACTCCAGAGACCTCCTTCTCGGACTGCAGCAGTGCCAGGATTTGGTTTCATTCTCCTTGGGGCTAGGCAGGCTGGCACCCACCTCCCTGGCATCACCATGGAAAGTGGTGTGTTTTGGCTTGGGAACTTGGGAACGGGGTGGGGCAGAAAAAGCTCATTAAATGCTCGCCAGCGGTCTCTGCCTGCGGGGCTGGTGCTGACAGGTGAAAGCCATTCTGAGGTGGGGAGCCCATGTCAGTAGGAGAAGGCCCAAAGGCCTCACAATTTTAATAGCGCTGATCTAAATAGCTAACACTCATTGTGCTGATTTGCATGGCAGAGTATATTCTAGATCATGGGGGGAAGGAGGCAGTTTTGTTACTTTATGTTTAAAAAGATGGCCTTGGAAAATAATACTGTGGGGTAGCGTAGCAAAGCTTGACATTTTGGACGTGAGAGGTAAGAGGAGGCAAACAGGCTGTTTATTTGCACCGACTTCAGTCTGTGTGGTGACATCTGAGGTCTGCTACTTGACCTTCCTGTTTCTTGGCTTTAAAACCATACAAAAGCTAAAGTCATTGCTGGGAAGTGGACTCATTTTGGATGAGAGCTTTATGTGTCATGGATAAATAAATGATGACGATAACACTGGAGGACTGCAGGTCTCTAGCACTAATGTATTTTTCAGGAGACTCTGCTAGCAGTGGTATCTTGGGTTATTCCGTTAGGCAATGTACTTCTAAGGCACACCTTTTTTGACAAGAGGGTGTTTCTTCTTGGCTCAAACTGAGTCTTAGTTTAACTGCATCCCTTCTGGAGTCCTAGTGGCCTCTTCCTTTATCAGCCTGGGAAGGCGCACGAAACCATTCTAGTGTCAGGGGTGGAAAAGCAGCTCTTCCAGTGCAAACAAGGATGAGGGATGCTTGCCATCGTTCTCTGTTCTAGGAATCGCTGGGCTCAAATTCCTGTGCCAGTGAGGCCTAGGGCTTCACAGAAAAATAACCGGGTAGTACTGAAACCTATAAATACACACCTTGCCTCACGTATCTAGTTTCACTGAACAAGAGTCTGTTAGTGCTAGCTAGCACCTCTTTTGCCCCCAGTATTTTTGTCCCAGCTTCTTTTTTTTACCCTGTCTGTGGCAGGGGTAGAGGTGGTGGAAATGGTGCAGGAAGGGTTGTTTCTTCCAGCGTCCGTCGGGCTTGGCTTTAGGGCGGTGAGTGATGCCAGCCCAGCAAAGTGGAGCCCTGCCCGAGCGAGCCACGTGCTGTGCTACTGAGCAGCCTTGAGCTCTGTGCAGTTAAAATTACTGTGCTGAGCACACATGCCATTACCTCAGCTGACCCACGCATGGGGAGAGGGGAAAGCCTGGCAGACAGTGGGGGCCATGCTGGCCACAGCCGTGATAAACAGAGTCAATACTGAAAGGAGTTGGAGCCACCTACGTTTAATTGGAGAGCTCTGCTCTGGCTGCGGGCAGGCCCTGGCTGCTACAGCCCCTGACGGTGCTTCTGGTTACAGAGGAAAGTCAGCAGAGCTGAATCCACTTATGCAAGAGCTGAACTCTGCTTTCCCTGCCTTAATCCGTTCATTTATTCCCTGCTTCTCGCAATCTACTGGGGTTGTGAAGAGCTGCCCTGGCCTCTCCCCCATCTGCTTGTGGGGTGAGGGAGAGCACAATGATTTACTAGCTCTTTTGTGCTGCAATGGCCATTGAAAAGAGTATTTTCTTCCTAGCTATACTGGAAAGTGGGGTAATAGCTGCACTAATTCTAGCTTGCTCGGGTGGCAGTTGCTCGCATCTTAGTGGCCTTCAATTAATAAATGCTGTATATCAAGGAAGCAAATAGACAAAGGTCACTTGCTAGTCTTACATAAGCTGCATTGAAAAGGAATGCCTTAATAAAATGGTAGTAATTGGTGATACATTTCACCACCAATGTCTTAATTGGAAGCTTCCCCTTGGTAACTGCTTCGTTTTAATGGTCTCCTTGTTCCCAGTAGAGCAAGTAGAAGAGATTTTATTTATCGCGTGCAAAATACTGCATGTCGAATGGACTTAGCTGAGAACCAGAGGGATGACATTGGCACCACTGTGGAAGGGAAGGATCTGCAGGTGCTCGTGGGAGAGGCCACTAAAGCTAGATTAGCTGTAGCCTTAACAATGACAATGGGGAGTAAAAGCCAAACGGAGATGCAAATAGAGATGTTCCTGTTCAGCCTCTCTCCAGTGAGCTTGTCTTATGTTCCTAGCCCAGCAGACACAAAGTGAGTTTGCATTTGCAGGTTGCCCTGCTGCATATGTAAAAGCAGTTTAAGTAGACTGCAAGTCTCTCTTATTTTGCTCTTGTTTTCAATCCTAGCATCCCCAGGGAGACATCAAGCCACCTGAGGCAGCTGCTGCTGGGCCTTTTGCAGCGTAATCATAAGGACCGCATGGACTTTGGTAAGATCTCCTTCCAGTTTTAGTTCTGCTGCCTGTCTGTGTCGTCTTTTGTGCCATGGCATTGCACAAACCTCCATGCTTCTGGCTGGTGCTAGGACAAGCATCCAGACACCTGGGTTTCACCTGTGCCTGGAAGACTGTATAATCTTGGGTTTTTTAGTATATGTGCTGGAAAGGTCAGTGCTGATTCTAGTACAGTTTTGTAAACCCAGAGATTTGGCACACCTTCAGCAAATGTTTCTTACTTGCATCCCCTCTCCTGGCTTCTGCGTTTTTAATCTCTCTGAACTTCTGTTGTGCTAAGTATGCTACCAGGTGAAACGTGTATCTTGTGCATCCATGCTCTTTCTCTGTCGTAGTTCCTTCCCAAAGCTGCAAGCTGCACCCATTTAATGAACAATTCAGTCAATACCCTCGCTTTCTCAGGGTCTGCAGTGATCCAAGCTAGGAGACTGTAGCTGCTTGCAGACCCTTCACTCCTTCTCCAGGTTTCTGTGGAAGGATGCCTTGGTTCTCATCAGGGCTCAAGCTGGCAGTCTCTTGGCTCTCCCTGTAGACCTGTGTCTCAGTCTCCTGACTTGGCTGGCATGAAGATTTCCTTCTTTTTTTTTTTTTTTTTTTATGTTTTTTTTGGTCTTCGTTGGGGAGGAATTTTGTGCCCGGGCATCCATGCTCTTTCTCTGTCGTAGTTCCTTCCCAAAGCTGCAAGCTGCACCCATTTAATGAACAATTCAGTCAATACCCTCGCTTTCTCAGGGTCTGCAGTGATCCAAGCTAGGAGACTGTAGCTGCTTGCAGACCCTTCACTCCTTCTCCAGGTTTCTGTGGAAGGATGCCTTGGTTCTCATCAGGGCTCAAGCTGGCAGTCTCTTGGCTCTCCCTGTAGACCTGTGTCTCAGTCTCCTGACTTGGCTGGCATGAAGATTTCCTTCTTTTTTTTTTTTTTTTGAATGTCTTGATGTTCTCAGTTGAGAAGGAATTATGTGCCAGGCAGTTCTGGGTTTGGCAACCTCTTCCAGATGTGCCTAGCTGAGCCAAAAGGTCTGAAGAACCGCTAGTGAAGCCATGCCGTAGAGGAAAGCAGGCAGAGGTGGAACCTTTCCTAGAGCCCCTGAAAAGACCAGATCATCTAAAGGCAACTCTGTTGTCTTTTATGCTTCCCCCCCACTTCTCCCTTCCCCTTGGGCAAAGATAGTCTAGACCTGTCTCAAGTAAAAATCAGGATGTGAATAGTCTCTCTCACCAAGGAAGTTGGTCCTGGTGGTGTGTCTCTTCGGAGTGCAGAGGAGAGCAGCAGGGAGCAGCTTTGCTTCCATGGGCCAGTGCTGCTGGTGGAAAGGGTAAGCTTGCCCCTCAGCCTCTGTGTTTGAATAAGGTTTGGTGCTGGGCAAGCCTGTTCAAGTGGTTTTCCTGAAACAAGGCTGCGGGGCCAAAGCCCACAGATTTGTGTTAAGTATCAGGTGGGCAGTATCACAGCAAGTCAGAGAGCTTTCTGCTTTTTGCACAGACGTTATCTTTTTACCTGAAAATAAAGTGTGCTGCTGTGTGTTTTCAGGATATTGCTTTTTATTCAGGCTTGGGGTAAAAGGGGTTTGATATTTCTGTCTTTTGGGAGTTGGTTTTCTGTTGGTTTTTTTTGTTGCTTATCTGCTCAGGTGGATTGTTTCCTGCTGAGCAGCATATGCTAGTTGATGAAGAGAAATTGTTTTGCAGCCTCTGTTATTCTTTTGGATTAGAGATACCGGGAAAGCCTTTCTGGGGACAGTGTCACCTGGCTGAAGCAAGCATGTGGATTAACCAAGGCTCATCATAATTATCCAGTGCTCAATGTAAAGGACTACTGGTTACTAGGGTGCTGAAGTGAGAAAACAAGCCTTTTGAAAGGGGAGTTGTTGAAGCTACTGACAGACTGACTTGGATATAAGCACCTCTCAGTATTATTCCCTGCAGATCATCTATCTGGGCTGTGGATCTCTACCTCTTCTATCATGCTGCTGTGCATTTCAAAAGAAAATATCTTTGAGGTTCCTGTTTCCCTGCTGTCAGAAATTGAGTCTGGTAAACCATCTTAGCCCCCCTATAAGCTGTTTTTGTACCTCTTGGGAGT
The DNA here is from genome assembly GCF_000699145.1 of Aptenodytes forsteri. Lineage (NCBI taxonomy): Eukaryota > Metazoa > Chordata > Aves > Sphenisciformes > Spheniscidae > Aptenodytes > Aptenodytes forsteri. The sequence continues at coordinate 2,568,890 of NW_008794776.1, forward strand.
AGACTGCGTGAGTCAGTGTCTAACACTTGGAAATTTGAGATAACGTACTTTGATTTCACTTTGACAACAGTTACAGCATGTCTTGCTGCATTAAGATTGTTGCTTCCCCTTAATCACCTGCGGGATCCTTTTCTCTACAAATTGGCACAGCCCTGTAAGTTGTAATTGTTTCTCAGGGAGGGTTTGTGAATATATTCTGTACAGAAGCCTATATTTGAGATATTCCTTGTGCTTTACAGAAGGAAGATCTCAATGGCTGTGTAGCATCCCATGCTGTATTCTAATATCTCCTGTCAGTTGAGAGGAAAGCAAGTACCAGAACCATGATTTATTTAGACCAATATACTTCCTCAGCATCCAGTTGTATTCTTGGTCTCATCCACCTCTGCCTCCTCTCCGACTCTGCTAAAGCATCTGAGCTTCCTCCCTGCTTGTGACACAACTGTTTTCCTTTCCCTGCTGTCTGCTGGTGCTCAGTCTTCAGCTCCTCTATGTTCCTGAGGGCTCAGAGACTCTCTGACCTACACCACCTGAAAGGACCCTTCCTCCTTTCCTTAGAGTATCAGCTCAGGAGACCTCCAGATGATGCCCCTTGCCAAAATAGTAGCAATACTGAAATGAGAGCACTTCCCTGTGCCCAGCTATTGTCATGTTTTCAGCTGCTGTCTGTGGCCAGCTGTGCACAAGCTGTTAATGTCCCACAGCTCCAGATCCTGTCTGAGGCAGATCTCCCCCTTACCTTAGATGGCTTCCAGTAGACACGTGCTTTGTCCTCCTACTGGCAAACTAACCGTAGGCTGCTTTCTTCACCTACACTATTTATAAAAGGTCTACTTTGGCTGATGGTTGGTGCCCTTGCTCACCTTTGTTCTTTACCCTCCTGCGGTGAAGATTCATGTGTGCTGCTGGGTCAGGGATGATTCCTGAGCCACCCTCCCCAGAGGAGCAGGATGTCCTGCTGCTCCTTGTTCCCTGAGGCTCTCTGTAGTCCACCTGGAGATATGCGCAGTGCCTGCCGCGGAGCTCCCCAGAGTTTAGTCGATTCACACCACAGCAACACATAAACTTGAATCTTCATTTACTTGTCATGTGTCTCAGCTGTTCTTCTACCAGGAACTGATGGTCTTTTCAATCTCAAGATTATCTAGAGGAAAGCCAAGAGGGTTTCAAGTTGCAAGTTTCCTGCTGATGATTACAAGCAGGGTTGTTAAATTTTGCTTTGCAGGCACAACTAGTAAGCAGTTTGGAGGGGGGATAGGTAAAAGTGAAAGAAGAAATCATCATTTCCACCCCCACAGTTAAATCAGCTCAGCTGAGGGATGGTACCCTCTAGAGGAGCAGGCTGAAGAAGAATCAGGAAACTCCAGCAGCGGAGCAGCTCCCAGCAGGAATAGGGGTGTTCTCCATCCACAGCAGATCTAATTTGTGAGATTCCAGCTTTCCCTGCCAGAGATTTCCATCACTTCTGTTGTGCTGAGCTCCAGACCAGTACATTCTGACTGCAGGACCCTGGCATGGCAGTGGCAAGGAGGGGCTGGGGAGAGAGGGATTGTTTAAGTTTAAAAAGCAGACAGACAAAAAGCCAGTTGCTACTTTCTGGAAAGCATTGGCCAAAGAGGAGCTGTTTACAGAAAGCAGAAGTTTGTAAACCTTGGGTGTTGCAATAGGAAATCCATGCTGGGAAAACAAGTTGAACTGCCTGCAGTTAGCCACATAATCAGTGTTGATCCATGACTAAGGCTCCTGAAAGGCTAACTCGCTGATTGTGATAGGCGAGGACTCTGTGTAGAGCTGCAGTGGATCAGAGATGGAGGAGTCGGGAGGGGTGGCTACTTGTGAGGACAGACAAACGTGTAGAACGTCTCCAGCAAGCCAGGACAGAAGCATTTCTTGGCCTGGATCTGTAGAATATCCTCCTGTAATGAGTGAAGAAAGCAGCAGTTGTGTCTGGTGTGAAAGGAAGGGAGTTCTGGGCTGTAGTTCTGTGGTGGCCTTTTAGAAAATCCGTTTCTGCCTTCAGTGCACAATGGGCTTGAGTCTGTGTGTGATGGAAGATCATTCAGTGGAAGTCCCTTTGTCCATTATTCCTCTTCTGTGGAATGAGTGGCAGTGCAGTGTGATAAATATAGCTCCCATGGATCCCTACAACTAGGGTGACTTGCCATCCTGATCACCTAGGGCCTTTGTCTTTTAGTGCTACTTTGCGCCTTAGGATTTCTCCCTTCTTGCTGATAGGAGCTTTTGATGCACATGCACAGACATGGCCATGCCAGGTCTCGACATAGTCACGCTATCTGGCCCTCAATAACTGATTCCCGTTCCTGCAAGTGTAAGAGCTGTTGCAAGACAGAGGAGCATTAACAATTAATTTAGCGTATTTCCCCGGCAGCCCAGGGTTGTAGCTTGCAGCAAAACCTTACTAAGTTCTTTAATGCCCTGTGGGGAAGGAGGATCCATTAGTACTGGTGGTGAGTCCCAAGGTACAAGTCCTCATGTCTTTTGGCCATGCTTTTGGCAAAGATTTTTTTTTTCCTCCCTTTCTTCATTCATATAATTGTCCCAGCTGATTTCCCTTCTCTGCCCCCCCCCAGCTGATTTTGCAGAGGTGGCTGGTAGGAGAGGAGCCACTTTTTTTGTTTTTTCATACTTACATAGCAATCCCTGGATCCAAATAACTTCCCATCCTTTTTTTGTGAGTAGGTCCTGCATCCAGTCCCCAGTCTGCATTCTTGACCACTACTATATGCAGTTGCAGTCAGTCAACTTCCATGGTTGACTAGATTGCATGGAAAAATCACTGTAAAATAGTGTAACTTGCTATGCTTTAACTGCTTTGTAAACTTCTTACAGTCATTTCCTTTCACTGAGTCATTGCTCTTGATTTTTTTTTTTATTTCAGATGAATTTTTCCATCACCCGTTCTTGGATGCAAGTGCCTCTATGAAAAAATGTAAGTGTTGCATTTTTTATTATAACTCTTTTTGAATCATGACATGACTTCCTTTGCTGCTAGTTCAAAAGGAAAGACGACAACTGCTTTATGTTTTCTTAGTTATTTAGGCAGGGATTCAGTGTTTGCTACTGTGTCATGTCCAGATTTTGCCATCAAAATGTATTTAATTTTTCTGAGTTATCTTCAAAGGGATGATTAGGGGGCTATTTAGAAACCTAAAGTAGAAGTAAATGTAGCTTTGAAATATATTCAGCTGCTTTGTATGAAGTGCTTGGCCAGTGGGGATGCTTGTAGGTAAACAGGATTATGCAGCATCATCTTGCTTTTCATCCACACCTGTAGGACAGTTCAGGATAGTGAATGGTGGAAACTGGCACTCTTGTCCCTGCTTGCCAGGTGGTACCTTAGGTTGGCTGTGCCAAATGGCAGACTCCGGTTACCAAATCTTGTTTCAGCATTTATCTCCAAATTGTTGATAAATCTTGTTTTAAAGGGGTTAAATTTGGGTCCTCTGTGAGAACTGGCCAAAAGAAAGAAGGATTTCCACTGGAAGTTTGTTCTTTCCTCTTTTGATTCAAAACTGTTGAAAATTTCCAAACACATGTACTATGATTCAGAGGTTTGTTTTCAGTGGAAAACAATTCAGAATTGCTTCTAGTGTATGGGATATAATAGTCCTCTGGCCAGGAGACTTGGTTTACTGGAATTGTGTATGGTTGTCGTCTTCTGGAAGGATCCTCCTGGGCCTTTAATCTCCTGAGTAAATGATAGAGCCAAGAACTTCATCAGTGACTGATTCGGGGTGCCCAATGCAAGGGCTGGAAGCTTCGGAGGAAGCATGTCCAATGCTTTGTGAACATGGAGCCCCTCTTGGACGTATGCCATGGGTGGATGCCCCTTGTCTGATGTCCACGTCACTCCTGACAGTCTCTTGCTTTCCTGGTTCCAGAGCAGGACTTTCAGTTGTTCCTGATACAGATTTTAACTGTGTACTTAGGTGACCGTCCTGCGGGCAAGAAAAGACGCTTCTGGTTTAGGGGAGCTTGCAAGCCAGCCAGGCCCCTGTCTCCATCTGCACCAGCAAGATGTGGGGCGAGTCCTGTAAAACAGGACTGCTCTGCAGGCAGGAAAGGACTCTGCCTGTGTAGGACTGCTCCTAAGCCAGCTCAGCTCTCAGCACCTGCTACACCACTGCCGTGTGGGAAAAGTCCTTCAAAGTCTGACCCCCCTGTGGGCAGAAGAGGACTCCCTCAGGTTGTTCTTGCGTGCCCACCAGCTCATCTCTTACCTCCGGCAGTTCCGTTGCTTCATTGGCCAGCGGAACAGAAAAACCCCTGCAAACAGGAGAGGGTTCTCCTGACTTGGCCTCAGTTTCCAACTTCTGCACATTTGCTGTGTAGAAACCAGAGGCACCATTATGAGCAAGGGACTGTAGCTCAGCCTTTGCCCCCAGCTGCACCAAAGTTAATGGTGTGGGGTCAAGGCCCAATAAAAAGAGCACCTTTACAGGCAAGTAAGGACTACACAAACTCCAGACCTCTCTGCTGCCCTGCTGGTCCACGTCTCTGGGCGTATGTCCACAGTCTGGAGTCCTCTCCGGGCAGGAGAGGCCACTACTGGTTTTGAAGAGATGAGGGGAGAAATATCTCCCCATTGCTGGAGGTCTTCAAGCTTTTGTCCGCAGAAATCTGCTAGTGGAGAAGATGGTTCTTGTAGTCTGCTGTGTAGGTCTCTGCTACTGCCAGATGGCAGTGATGGATGAAGGCCTCTGGGAAGTGCAGTGAAGAGCCTGCATGAGAAAGGCTGCATGTGGGAATGGTGGTCCTTTTGATTTCTGAATAGGTGAGAGAAGGGCCAGTATGTCAGCAAAGGTCTGGGTTATGGTGATCTCAGTAAGAAAAACTCACCTGAGGTGTATGGAATGCTGCTTAACATGGTAGCGTGCTTAACATTTGCACAGTTTTTGCTGAAGTAGATGACTTAGCAAGGTTGCAGTTGCTCAGGGGCTAGCTCCCCGGCTTTGCCTGCAGAACTACTGCAGGACGAGAGGAAGTGGCCTCAAGTTGCTCCAGGGGAGGGTTAGATTGGACATGAGGAAAAATTTCTTTACTGAACGAGTGGTGAAACATTGGAACAGGCTGCCCAGGGGAGTGGTTGAGTCCCCATCCCTGGAAGTATTGAAAAGACGTGTAGATGAGGCGCTTAGGGACATGGTTTAGTGGGCATGGTGGTGTTGGGTCGATGGTTGGACTCGATCTTAGAGGTCTTTTCCAACCTTAATGATTCTATGATTCTAACTAAGATGAGTCCAAAAATTTATTGTGCAACTTCATCTCAACATGTGGTTCAGCATCATAAGTGCAGGACGTATCAAAGAGGAGAAGAGATACGGCTGTATCTGAATCATGATCATCATGCTCAGACTGAATTAGAGTCCTCAGGCCTGCAGTGGAGAACTGGGAGGAGGAACAGTGTGCCCTTGTGTTTTTGTTCTCCTTGGGAGCTGATAATTGGGCTACCACTGGCTTTGGTGGAAACAGGACTAAGTCATTTACACTTGAGTGTGCAAGTTTCTCTTAGAGTTTGTTGGATGATCTGTGTTTTGGAGTAGTAGCTGTTGCGTGATGAACGCACTGAGACCTCAGCTAAGCTCAGGGACCCACTGTGCAGCCTTTGCCTAAAGGACCTTCCAGTTCAGATGCACCTGCACTGCAGATGCAGGCAACCGTGCATCCATTTAGGTCCCAAACCAATTTTAAGGTTAGACTCTTCCTTTCCATACGAGAACATTTTGCAGTCTGAGCAGTGTGTGGTGGTTTCCGTACCCCTGCAAGCAAATCTGCCCTCAGGTGGCAAGGGCAAGTGGGAGAGCTGCCACCAGTATGCAGAGCTGAGCACGTCACCCGGGCTCCTTGGTACCGTCAAGGCTGGTCCGGATCTGGTCACACGATGATTAAAAATGAAGTGAGAGCCATCGGCTACTCATTCTGTGTGGATATGTGTTAGTACACCATCTCATGGAATTATAAAGAAACTTTTTTTTAATATAACGTAATTTGGAATTCCGGAAAATTGGGGAATCCTCAAATGCAGATAGTTCTCTAAGCGGATAATTTTGAAGTTGCTAAGGCGGGGGGTCCCCCTTGTTTAAATAAATTTGCATGTTTTTCAAGACACTTCAGCAAAATCAACATTTCTGTCAAAAAATCTTTAAATACGACATTTCTGACAAGCTCATCCTCTCCACGGTGGTTTTAAGGGATGGTTGTTCTCATGTCCCTCCTCATCTCACTCCTTTAGTGAAGCAAGGACCTAAGTCTGCTGCCATCCAGGGTGTACCGCAAAGCTTTGTTTGCCACAGGCTTCAGCCCGAAGAGTGGGTTCAGAGCCTTGGGCTTTGTTAACTAAAACGTACTTTTTTTGTTTGTTTTTATTTATATTTTATATTGTGGGTTTTGTACCTGTGACTAAGCATGTACTTAGATGTGTAAAAATTTATTAATAAAGTCTTTAAAATACTGTGTCTAGTCAGAATGTTGTCTGTCTGTAGCCAGGTCTGATCAGCATATGGTATGGGGCAGTGTGTTACAGTAATAACGCATGAGAAGGCATAATTAGACGCTTGTGCAAGTCTTCTTGCAGTAAACACATTGTAATTGGTACCCGTGCAGAATATTTTGGAGGATTTTTTGCTCCTGCCTTTAATGAATGGTAAGCTGGTACCTCCTTTGCTCTGAGTTAAGAGAGCATGAAACATGAGCAGCTATGGTTCAGAAGTGTACAGGTGGTTCAGTGTCTGGAATATCTGTCAGGCTTAACTTGACTTCTGCCATCTTTTATAATCTTATTGTCCATAAAATACTCGGGTAAAAACTAGCAAAAAAAGATTTTAATGGTGCAAATTTTTGAACTCTAAAAAGCAGCTTATTCTTTGGGCAAGTCCTTTCAGTTTTTGCACTCAAACTATTGCCTTGTCAGAGACTGCTATTAAGCAACTTTTTGATGACTGGTTTTGACTGAATCCAGATAATCACAAAAATGCGTCTCTCCAGTGTGTGTAAAACTTGCATTCCAAATAAGCTTTATATAAAAGCTTGAGGCTCGGATATTTTTAGGACAACTGAGCCCCTGGTAGCATGATTTGTCAGCAGTGATTTTTGCAGGTGGAGGGTCCAGTATCAAGATCCACACAGCTGGAGCAGAGGCTTGCCTTTATGGCTCCCAGCTCTCCCATTTTGAAACCAGTTGGCGTTGGTTACGCAATGTACAGGATGACTGTTTTGTTGCTGGAACAAGTTGGAGAGGACAATTATGAAAACACTTATTTACATTACAATTACAATCCAGCAATTTTTGGATTTGGGTGGGGGCCTACAATTCATGTTAACATTCCCCACATTCAGACTTGAGCTGAAAACGTGATGAGCCAAGTGTTTGCACCCTTTTTAATTTTAAACTGGGAGTGCCTGGGTGTGTGGAGGAGATGGAAGCAAGCATCTTGCTTTCAAACTGTCCTAGGTGGCTGACGCTGAAAAATGCACCAACAGGGATATGGTGGTCAGAGAGGGTTTGTCAGAGCCAAACCTTGTGGTTCTACTTGCATGCAAGTCCGTTTTCAGTGTCAGGACCTTTTGAGTTGGACCTCACAGCATTACAGTGTGAATTTGGGGAGTTTACAGGGAGTTACAGGGTTTTAAATAAGAACAGTGATTAATAGAGGCTGTATCTAAAGGTGTGCTTCATGCAGATAGAGTTTTAACTTGAGTTTCAGATGATAGTGGCAAAGTCTGCCTGCTTGTCTCCCTTCCTAGATTAATGGAAAGCTGTCCAAAGCAAATAGACAAAAATGGAAAAGTCGCAATTCCAACCAGGTTTAAGTCAATAACGAACACGGAACCAAAATAGAGTGGAGGGGACCTTGAGAGAGAACTGAAATGACTCTAACAAAAATACTAATTCCAGGAAAAATGAATGGTGATGCAAGTCTTGCAGCAGGCACGTGTGGATACAGTTCAGAAATCACTCACCTTTTCTTAAAAGCGCCTTTCCATAATAGGAAGGTCTGTACAAGGGTGAATTGTTCTGTTACAGTTGGCAGGATAAAAATGGGGAGACTTTTTCTCCTCTCAGATTTCTGGTATTAAATGTATAGGGAAGGTAGTAGGGATTGCTCTGCAGGCTCTGTGGGAAGATCACGGAGATCAAAAGCAGTGTGGTATAGGCAGGACAGAGCTCTCCATTTTACAGGCAAGTTCTCAGACCTCTGTGTGTGTTCCCTGAGCGTGGGGAGTGGGAACCAGCTGTGCTGGAAGAGCGTGTGGGGTGTGGGCGGTGTAGCTCTCTCTGCCAAGCCCCTGACCGACCTCCCAGAATACCCATCATCAGAGTACCACAGTCTCTGTTCCTTTACTGGAGCCAGAGCAGTGCGTTTCAACAGCACAGTCCATCAAGGGCACAAAATCAAGTGTAGAATAGATGCAGAGGCTAAAAAGTAGCCTCTTGCAAAACTTTGGAAAGATTTATTTCGTTATGGACCTAACCCTCAAAATGCTGGCGGAGTGAGCGCTGCCGGTATGGTCCAACACAAGAGGGAAAGGCATCTCTGTGTGTGTGTGTGTCACTGCACACAGGCCCCACGCAGCCGTCCTGCTATGGCCTCCTATTGCACAAGCCCCGGGACTCCGCTGAATCAATCTCTATTTGCAGTATAACTTAAGCTCTTTAGGAAAACATTCCATTTTTGTTAATATTAGCAAAGGGTGGAGGAGTTCACTATGACCCTGGTTAAACTGTTACAGTGGTTGATTACTTATGTTAAAATGTGTATTTTAAGTCTATGCTGCTTTGGCTTCATTTTCCTGTTGTTGGATCTTGTTACATTTCTGTCAGACTGAGGAATTCAGCATCTAAGTGATGGCTCTCTTTGTGCTAGGAGAACACTGGTCCAGTCATCCTTTAACCGTCTTTGATAGGCTACATGGAAAGACTTCTTAAAGCCTTTCATTAAAAGGCATATTTTCCCATTCTTTTATCATTAGAACACTGTTTAAACAGTTAATTGCAGAGAGATGTACTTTTATTTTTCTAGACGGTTGAATAGAGTAAGTATCTAATGTGATTAATGACACAGGTAGTTTTACTTCAAACAGAAGCATGCTTCTTCTAGGTGTTATTAACCTTCCTTGTATTAAGTATGGAGTCATTAGCACAGATCCTGTAAAGGTAGAAATCTGATACAAGGTGCTAATTTTCTGCCAGCACAATGGAAGAGAAGCAAAGTGTTCCTCTCCTCACTTAAGCATTGCCTCTGATCTCTATCTTAAGTCATTCAAAGACCAAAATGGTTGCAGAGTAAAATCTGACTTCAGGCTGCCCTGAAGTGGGGATGTTGGGCCTCTTCTGCAACTTCTGCACTTTTCAGTCTTGTGGGGGGTGGACTGGGGAATTTGAACCACTAAATACTTCAAAGTCTGTTAAAGAGCCAGTGTTACCTTTGACTCGTCTCCCTCCTCGGCTGAGCTGAACCCTAAGTTATTTACTGAACCTCACTTGCATAAGTCATTGGAGTTAAATATTCTTTTCTGCCGTGATGCCTTAATCATCTCTTCTGCCTGAAGGTCAATGCTAACTAGTCCTTTCAGTGTGAGCTTTATGCCTCTGTGAGAGTTACAAGAGCCAGTTCCACAATGAAGTGAATAAAATGGACAGTTCTTACACTGAACAATAAAACATAAAAAGAAGGGATGCAAGAATAGCCTGTGCTGTGGAACAATTTCTGTACCAAGAGATTAAATAAGCAAAACCTCTTTAACTTGCAGAAGTGACCGAGGGAGAATGTGTTGAGGTATAGAAAGCAATGAACTATTTCCTTTTAGATTAATTCTGTGGGGGTGTTTTTACGGCATGTGGCCTGGGATGCCCAAGTGACTGTTTGGGCAGCAAGCACATAGGACTTGAGTAGGCATGTGTGTAACTTAGCACAGACCTCCTAACATTTGATGTATGTGGGCTAAGCCACAAGGTCTGATGAAGAAAAAACTGTAAGGGTATGGTCTGGCTTCTAACCTCTGCCCCTAACATGAGTAACTCAGTCCACTTTTCTGTTTATCTTTCCCTTCATTTGCAAAGATGCTTTGGAGGCTCTTTAGGGCAGAAACCATCTTGCTACCTCTGTAGGTCAGGTGTCGAGTGAACATCTGACCATGGTCAGATGTTCTGAGATCTTCCAGCCCAAGAGTTATAACTGTGAAATAGCGTGCAGAGGAGTGGATGGATGTGAATCATATAACTGGACAGAATGCTCATCTTTCTTTTGTTCTCCTTTAATTGGCCACATCTGATACATGAGATAAATGATGGTACATGAGATAAACCTGATGGGAAAAGATGAAAAAGACCTTTTATTATTGATTGATCTTAGTTTGACAACTTCTTTTGTTTTTGTCTTTTGCTATTTTCAGCTGCTTCCGTGCCAATGCCTTCTTATCCCAGTTCAGGCTCCGGCAGTTCCTCCAGCAGCTCTTCTACTTCCCACCTGGCATCACCTCCTGTAAGTACAGCTCAGAGGATGCACTGCTTGTGTTAATGGTCTCCGTGCTTGCTTCTTTGAAACGAGGTCTCTGCTTTTGCTGTCTTCTGGTGCAAGTCACTGAACACCTTAGTTCTGCCTGGGTTTGGTTCAGTGTCTTCTCCAGTCTGTTTAGAGTTTGGATCCTGAAGGTTGTCTTTCTTTCCACAAGAAGTATTTCAGTTTGCCATTGCCTATTATATGAAAAGCCTTTATGAAGAAGTTGGTATTAATGATGCTAGCTTGTCTTGGCAGAGATGGAAAGCTCCTTGGAACCAAAAAACAGTCACTAATTCAGGGTATAGCACTGCTTACTTGGCTGCAAGTTCTCTGTTCTCACGTGAAGTCTCTGCAGCTTGACAGTGTATCCACCCTTCTTTGTAAGGTGACCCTCCTCCTTTCTGACCAGCATTCCCAGGCACCGCAGAGGGACATTCAGCAAAGCTGTTTGCTCAGACCAGACCTGCCACAGTCCGGTGGCCTTGTGAGAGATGATCTGAACTGACAGTTTTTCTCTCTGGTTACCTGAAATGATGAAAACTTTTCTGGAGGGCAGAATATTAACTGGCCAGTGAACTGACATTCCTCTAGTTCACTGAACTGAAAGCTTGTTTTCAGAGGCTCTTGGTGAAAGCTGCCTTTTGACTTTGAACTCAGGAATGCTGGTGGTGTGATGGGTGGGGGAAGGACTGAAGTTTTTCTTCTCAGTCATTACTGCTTTTTTGCTTTGTTCTCTGAGTTTTCTTAGGCCAAGGCATCTCAACCTGGTGTGGGAAAGGCTGAGAAGCACTATCTGAAGTTGATGTAGGTGCTTATGATGTGGGCTGGACAGAAAGGAAAGGTCTGCTCTCCTCTGAATGTCATGTAACTGCATGCCTGAGAGCTTCTTCCCCCCTGCAGTCCTAAGTAGAGGGTTGTTGGCTGAGGCCCTCCTGACCATAAGACTCCAGGAATGGGTAGATGGTGTGAAAAACAGACTCTCTCCCCTGAGCTTTCCTGGTTTGGGAAGCTCAGGGATGGTACAGACTCACTGCCAGACCGGCGGGGGTTCTGTGTCAGAATTGTACCGCACTGAGTCCCCACTGGTACAGCAGGAGAGTCTCTGGAGGGTGAACAAGGTCTTAATAGGGCCCAAATAAAAGCTGATTCAAGTCTTTCTTAGCCTAAAAGTGCATTAGGATAAAGATTGTGATCTGCTCCGTGGGCAGTTCAGCTGTCTTAAAGCTTTCTTAAACCATCTGGCCTCTTCCGTCTGTCTGCAAAACATGAGGATTGTGGGGCTATTCATCATTTGGCTGAAGGAAGCGGAAAAATGGGACTTTTTAGGGTCTGTCCTGTCTCTGATGGCTGTGAGGTGTTCATCTATTGAATGCTTAGCCTCCTTCAGGCCTTTCTTCAAATCCTTATCAGCACTACAGCAAAACAGGGTTGTCCTGAAAGTGTAGGGACACTTATGTACATGTTCCCGAGTGCTGCTTACTGCAAAAGCGCCAGTAGAGACCAGATATTTAATGTTTAAGAACAAAACAAAAAAACATAACCAAAAAGAACACCCAAAACGATCTCTGAAAGCTCTTCTGTTTCACAGCCATACTAAATTGAGTTGGTAGAAAATGCGTGGTTGATCCAGAAAGCCTTAGCAGAGGGGTGCATTACCTCAAGTGAATTTTTCTTATCTGGGGAGCATCAGACATGCTGGTAGTATGTTTTGTGTAACAAAAGATGCGCTGTTCTGACACGGATGTAAAAGACTGTTCCTTTTCAGTCAACTAAACAGCTGCTTCTGGCAAACCGTCAGCCCCAGTTTATCAGCAAAATGTTGTTTGTAGCCTTGTACAGCTCAGTTTAAAGGATCGAGCAGAATGATGAAGTAGCTGTGCTGAAGCCAGTGTTTGTTTTCTTCTTGAATGAGCAGTCCCTTGGAGAGATGCAGCAGCAGCTGCAGGAGAAGGCACTGGCATCTCCCACCCAGGATTCCCCCGGCTTTCTGCATGGATCTAAGGACTCTGCTGGAAGCAGCAGTAAGAATTCGTCCTGTGACACAGATGACTTCGTTATGGTCCCAGCACAGTTCTCAAGTAAGGTCATTTCTGGAAATGCAGATGTTCTAAGGAGAGGGGGATGTGGATATTAAGGATAGTTACTAGAAAGTTGAAAGAGCCATTAGATCTGTCTGTTTTGACTGAATAACAGGAATGTTGTTGTTCTCAAGGTGGAAAAGACATCTGTCTCACTGGCTAGTTTCATAGGATATGTTGTGATTACCTTCAAAGACAGGATTTGAGAGTAAAGGTTACTCGGGGACCTCAGTAAGAGATTGAACCTGGAAATCCAACTGGAGAAGATAAATAGGCTCACAGGGAAATGTCTTTCTCTCACAGAAGCTGTTCCCATGTCATCCTGTCTTCAGTTTCACTCAGCATCACACTCTAAGACAGGATTTCAGCTAGCAAGCTGGATTTTACACTTGAAAAAATCCCTGAGAAAAACTAAAATATGTTGAATTTTTCTTCAAACGTTTTGATTTTCATTTTAGCACCTGTATGTGTTTATACTTTGATAGGAATTGCTTGAAAATATTTATGTACATAGAGGCCGGTTCAGCCGCATGCCTAAGTATGTCCATGCACGAGTCCTTACTTAACCAGCAGAAGGATATTGTTCAACCTGGACCGTGTGTGATGTTTTGCTGAGTTGGGACTTGGTGATAAATGCTGCGATTCCTCCTTTCACAGTTGTGCTACTTGTATTAAAACAGGAATTTGGAGGGGTAGAACTGGAATCTGTGAAAGGTCTCTGCTCTTCTAAGTTATTTACTGAACCTCACTTGCATAAGTCATTGGAGTTAAATATTCTTTTCTGCCGTGATGCCTTAATCATCTCTTCTGCCTGAAGGTCAATGCTAACTAGTCCTTTCAGTGTGAGCTTTATGCCTCTGTGAGAGTTACAAGAGCCAGTTCCACAAGGAAGTGAATAAAATGGACAGTTCTTACACTGAACAATAAAACATAAAAAGAAGGGATGCAAGAATAGCCTGTGCTGTGGAACAATTTCTGTACCAAGAGATTAAATAAGCAAAACCTCTTTAACTTGCAGAAGTGACCGAGGGAGAATGTGTTGAGGTATAGAAAGCAATGAACTATTTCCTTTTAGATTAATTCTGTGGGGGTGTTTTTACGGCATGTGGCCTGGGATGCCCAAGTGACTGTTTGGGCAGCAAGCACATAGGACTTGAGTAGGCATGTGTGTAACTTAGCACAGACCTCCTAACATTTGATGTATGTGGGCTAAGCCACAAGGTCTGATGAAGAAAAAACTGGAGGTATAGAAAGCAATGAACTATTTCCTTTTAGATTAATTCTGTGGGGGTGTTTTTACGGCATGTGGCCTGGGATGCCCAAGTGACTGTTTGGGCAGCAAGCACATAGGACTTGAGTAGGCATGTGTGTAACTTAGCACAGACCTCCTAACATTTGATGTATGTGGGCTAAGCCACAAGGTCTGATGAAGAAAAAACTGTAAGGGTATGGTCTGGCTTCTAACCTCTGCCCCTAACATGAGTAACTCAGTCCACTTTTCTGTTTATCTTTCCCTTCATTTGCAAAGATGCTTTGGAGGCTCTTTAGGGCAGAAACCATCTTGCTACCTCTGTAGGTCAGGTGTCGAGTGAACATCTGACCATGGTCAGATGTTCTGAGATCTTCCAGCCCAAGAGTTATAACTGTGAAATAGCGTGCAGAGGAGTGGATGGATGTGAATCATATAACTGGACAGAATGCTCATCTTTCTTTTGTTCTCCTTTAATTGGCCACATCTGATACATGAGATAAATGATGGTACATGAGATAAACCTGATGGGAAAAGATGAAAAAGACCTTTTATTATTGATTGATCTTAGTTTGACAACTTCTTTTGTTTTTGTCTTTTGCTATTTTCAGCTGCTTCCGTGCCAATGCCTTCTTATCCCAGTTCAGGCTCCGGCAGTTCCTCCAGCAGCTCTTCTACTTCCCACCTGGCATCACCTCCTGTAAGTACAGCTCAGAGGATGCACTGCTTGTGTTAATGGTCTCCGTGCTTGCTTCTTTGAAACGAGGTCTCTGCTTTTGCTGTCTTCTGGTGCAAGTCACTGAACACCTTAGTTCTGCCTGGGTTTGGTTCAGTGTCTTCTCCAGTCTGTTTAGAGTTTGGATCCTGAAGGTTATCTTTCTCTCCACAAGAAGTATTTCAGTTTGCCATTGCCTATTATATGAAAAGCCTTTATGAAGAAGTTGGTATTAATGATGCTAGCTTGTCTTGGCAGAGATGGAAAGCTCCTTGGAACCAAAAAACAGTCACTAATTCAGGGTATAGCACTGCTTACTTGGCTGCAAGTTCTCTGTTCTCACGTGAAGTCTCTGCAGCTTGACAGTGTATCCACCCTTCTTTGTAAGGTGACCCTCCTCCTTTCTGACCAGCATTCCCAGGCACCGCAGAGGGACATTCAGCAAAGCTGTTTGCTCAGACCAGACCTGCCACAGTCCGGTGGCCTTGTGAGAGATGATCTGAACTGACAGTTTTTCTCTCTGGTTACCTGAAATGA
Source organism: Aptenodytes forsteri (assembly GCF_000699145.1). NCBI lineage: Eukaryota > Metazoa > Chordata > Aves > Sphenisciformes > Spheniscidae > Aptenodytes > Aptenodytes forsteri. Next base: position 2,583,989 of record NW_008794776.1, read on the forward strand.
TGAAAACTTTTCTGGAGGGCAGAATATTAACTGGCCAGTGAACTGACATTCCTCTAGTTCACTGAGCTGAAAGCTTGTTTTCAGAGGCTCTTGGTGAAAGCTGCCTTTTGACTTTGAACTCAGGAATGCTGGTGGTGTGATGGGTGGGGGAAGGACTGAAGTTTTTCTTCTCAGTCATTACTGCTTTTTTGCTTTGTTCTCTGAGTTTTCTTAGGCCAAGGCATCTCAACCTGGTGTGGGAAAGGCTGAGAAGCACTATCTGAAGTTGATGTAGGTGCTTATGATGTGGGCTGGACAGAAAGGAAAGGTCTGCTCTCCTCTGAATGTCATGTAACTGCATGCCTGAGAGCTTCTTCCCCCCTGCAGTCCTAAGTAGAGGGTTGTTGGCTGAGGCCCTCCTGACCATAAGACTCCAGGAATGGGTAGATGGTGTGAAAAACAGACTCTCTCCCCTGAGCTTTCCTGGTTTGGGAAGCTCAGGGATGGTACAGACTCACTGCCAGACCGGCGGGGGTTCTGTGTCAGAATTGTACCGCACTGAGTCCCCACTGGTACAGCAGGAGAGTCTCTGGAGGGTGAACAAGGTCTTAATAGGGCCCAAATAAAAGCTGATTCAAGTCTTTCTTAGCCTAAAAGTGCATTAGGATAAAGATTGTGATCTGCTCCGTGGGCAGTTCAGCTGTCTTAAAGCTTTCTTAAACCATCTGGCCTCTTCCGTCTGTCTGCAAAACATGAGGATTGTGGGGCTATTCATCATTTGGCTGAAGGAAGCGGAAAAATGGGACTTTTTAGGGTCTGTCCTGTCTCTGATGGCTGTGAGGTGTTCATCTATTGAATGCTTAGCCTCCTTCAGGCCTTTCTTCAAATCCTTATCAGCACTACAGCAAAACAGGGTTGTCCTGAAAGTGTAGGGACACTTATGTACATGTTCCCGAGTGCTGCTTACTGCAAAAGCGCCAGTAGAGACCAGATATTTAATGTTTAAGAACAAAACAAAAAAACATAACCAAAAAGAACACCCAAAACGATCTCTGAAAGCTCTTCTGTTTCACAGCCATACTAAATTGAGTTGGTAGAAAATGCGTGGTTGATCCAGAAAGCCTTAGCAGAGGGGTGCATTACCTCAAGTGAATTTTTCTTATCTGGGGAGCATCAGACATGCTGGTAGTATGTTTTGTGTAACAAAAGATGCGCTGTTCTGACACGGATGTAAAAGACTGTTCCTTTTCAGTCAACTAAACAGCTGCTTCTGGCAAACCGTCAGCCCCAGTTTATCAGCAAAATGTTGTTTGTAGCCTTGTACAGCTCAGTTTAAAGGATCGAGCAGAATGATGAAGTAGCTGTGCTGAAGCCAGTGTTTGTTTTCTTCTTGAATGAGCAGTCCCTTGGAGAGATGCAGCAGCAGCTGCAGGAGAAGGCACTGGCATCTCCCACCCAGGATTCCCCCGGCTTTCTGCATGGATCTAAGGACTCTGCTGGAAGCAGCAGTAAGAATTCGTCCTGTGACACAGATGACTTCGTTATGGTCCCAGCACAGTTCTCAAGTAAGGTCATTTCTGGAAATGCAGATGTTCTAAGGAGAGGGGGATGTGGATATTAAGGATAGTTACTAGAAAGTTGAAAGAGCCATTAGATCTGTCTGTTTTGACTGAATAACAGGAATGTTGTTGTTCTCAAGGTGGAAAAGACATCTGTCTCACTGGCTAGTTTCATAGGATATGTTGTGATTACCTTCAAAGACAGGATTTGAGAGTAAAGGTTACTCGGGGACCTCAGTAAGAGATTGAACCTGGAAATCCAACTGGAGAAGATAAATAGGCTCACAGGGAAATGTCTTTCTCTCACAGAAGCTGTTCCCATGTCATCCTGTCTTCAGTTTCACTCAGCATCACACTCTAAGACAGGATTTCAGCTAGCAAGCTGGATTTTACACTTGAAAAAATCCCTGAGAAAAACTAAAAGATGTTGAATTTTTCTTCAAACGTTTTGATTTTCATTTTAGCACCTGTATGTGTTTATACTTTGATAGGAATTGCTTGAAAATATTTATGTACATAGAGGCCGGTTCAGCCGCATGCCTAAGTATGTCCATGCACGAGTCCTTACTTAACCAGCAGAAGGATATTGTTCAACCTGGACCGTGTGTGATGTTTTGCTGAGTTGGGACTTGGTGATAAATGCTGCGATTCCTCCTTTCACAGTTGTGCTACTTGTATTAAAACAGGAATTTGGAGGGGTAGAACTGGAATCTGTGAAAGGTCTCTGCTGTGCAATCCTTATGATAAGGAAGAGCTCAGTGTTGCTTGTATTCTTCCTGGTAACAGCGATGGGACCAGTATACACTTGTCTTGTGCTAGTCATGTTTCTAGTGTTCAGATGTTTTGGCAAAGGCACAAACTCCCCGATGTTGTGTATCCAGCTGCCAGCTCATTTGGCTGCCCTGGATTTTTGCCACTGAGGACACGGATGTTTCAAAGCCCTACGTGCAACATATACCACTGTCTTTTTACACAGCAGCTAATTGCATGCACCAGGTGGGCATATGCCTATTGCCCCAAATGATTCTGTCAGGTTTTGGCCCCCTTCCAAAAGGACTTCCTTTCAGCCTAAACTTTCCAAAACTTCAGGGTATAAGGATCAGCAGCATCCACATCAGCTTCAGCCCACATGTATTTTGCAAAACACTGACTTCGGAAGCAACTCAGCAGGTCTTGGAAGAGCAGGAAATTCTACCAAAAATCTCAGTTGCTCTGAATACATAAAGATTTTAAGAAAATTATCTCAGATTAATCTGTTTCTTCCACTCTGCACTTCCTTGTTCCTCAGGTGATTTAACTGCTGAGGCTGCAGGAGGGAAACCAATCCAAGACAGCCTGATGTACAGCGGGTAAGGCCACCAAGGCAACTGAAATTGTTCAGCCACTGGAGCGTACTGTGCATTAGGGACTTTTGTGTTCTGGTGGATGGGAGGGAAGACATCGCTGAGTTAACTTTTGTTTCAGGGATAACTGTCACCTGCCTGGTTCTGACCATTCTCAGCCTGATCATCAGCATGTGGCACCTGAATACCAGAGTGTATGTAGGGCAGCATGGCAGTCCCCAGGGCTCCTACGACTAGACTCAGCAGAGGGTGCTGGGCAGACACAGCTCTGTTGCTATGCTTTGTAGGGGGGGAGCAGAGTTGGTTCCCAGGCTCTAACAGCTGGGTTCTTTCTGTCATTCTTCAGGAGTTCTCTGGTGACTTCAGCAGGCTTGGAAAGCCAGGGAAGGACACCGTCTCCTTCACCTCCATACAGCAGTTCTCCTAGCCCGTCCAGGTAAGAAAGACTGTTCAGTGGTGACTATGCAACATTGATTAATTGAACACCCATTGACTTCCAGGAGGGCATTTTACAGATGTTGGTGTGCTGGGCAAGATCCACATCTCTCCTTTAATTAAAAGGTAACAAGAAACACACAGGAGAAACTCCCCAGCCTTGGGCACTGATCAGTCCCAACTACAGAGCCTGTCTTTCCCTCTTCTGGCCCTCAGGAGGGGCTAGGAGAGAATGCAGTAGAGCTGGAATTAACTCTGTTCCCTGGGGGCTCGGGGATTATTCTCAAGCAGAAAATAAATGTACTCCACTGGCATGTATGTGCTACTCATCCCCTCTGTGCTCAGCCTGCAGAGGCGGTGAGTATTCCAGCTAAAGACCCTTGTTTCTAAATTCATGCAGTGAATTAGAGCACAACACTTTAGCCAAGGCTGAAATTACAATGGACTTGAATTACTGGGCAAATGTGGAAGTGTGTTGCTCATCTCCCCTTGCTGTTGAAGAACAGATCTGGGCCTACTTAGTTGTTTGTAGTTTGCTTAAAGATTCGAAAAGCTCCTTGCACTGTGTCTGTATAAAGTAATGCTGCTACATGGGCCTTGTTTACTAACGAAGGATGCAGGAGAACAAGTGCAAACAGATGTGGTCATAGGTTTAGTTCCAACTAAACCAGTTGGTATAAACTCAGCTTTGGCCTTTAGAAATGCTGTAGGTGACAGCTGCCCAGCGCTGCCAACTTTTGCGTTCAGAAGACATTAATGGTCTGTGGAAGGTGATCCCATTGACTCTAGAGCTTGAAGCTTTAGAGAATGTGCTTAGTTTACAGGGAACTGGTGGTGTTGCTTCCCATCTCATTCTTGCCTACTGGGGAAGCAGGACAGCTTTCATCTTCTATTCTGTCAATATGGCACCTGTTGGGGGAGGACAGTTGAAGGGGATTTCACACTGGGAGATGGATGATCCTAAAATCTTTTTTAAGAAGAAAATGTAGTCCCAGGCTATGTGTTGAACACACTTGTCACATAAATGGAGCCCAGAAAATGACACAACGTAGCCTCAAAGCATACAAATTTAAAGGAGAAGAATATAGCTTAAAGCCTTGCTGACGTGATCAGATTAATTGGCAAGCACGTACCACAGCGTGGAGTTTAATTGCATGAGGCTGCTTATGCCATTGCCTGCTAAGCTTTTTAACAGCTTATTCCTTAACTGATTCCTTTGCATTCTGGGGATCAGTCTTTATTAAAGGATTTGGCCTTGTTTCTGGACAGCAGTGAGTGGAAGCTCACGGAATTTGACTACAAATGCTGCCTACTTCTCACTGTTCACCACTGTCTGCACCAAACTGGCCTCATCGTATTCTACTGGATCACAAGGTGGCAAGTCAATGCCAGCGGCTATGATCTAAACGTGTTTCTGCTCTCGCTGTCTTTCCTACTCATTCCCAGCAGCTTCTGTGGAGCAGATGCCAAACCCTCCAGTGCTACTTCCCATTTTTCTCTCTGCTTTAAAGGAACACTGAAAAGTTACTTCCTACCCTGTCCAGGATGGGGAGTAAGACATAAATAATGAAAGATTGGAGCAGTCACTCTGAATCCAGAGTGTAAAACACGATCTTTGATCTGTCCCCTGAAAGTGCTTTGAACTGTTGCCACCCAGGTATGCCCTTGCTATTAACATGGGCTTCAGTGACCTTCACTGTAGATGTCATGAGGTCCGTTGGTTCAGCACTTGGCTTCACTGGCGCAGAGGACTCCTGATTTTCTCTCCGTCTTTGCTCACTTGCAAGCAGCAGTTCTCCCTTTCTTGTGTGGCTCTAGGCTAGCAAGCAGTGCTGGATGCAGTCCAACTAGGACAGAAAGGGAAGGCTATTTTAGAGTGGCCAGCAGTGGGTTTTCCTCAGGATATAACGGTACGCTCTAGAGCAGCTCTTGTTGTTAACTAAGAGCATAAGGACTAGGCAGAATTAAAATATGCTGACAGTTGATCTTTTTTTTTCTTCTTTCTTTTTTTCTTAAAAAACCACTTCCTTGTTGAAAATGATTAATAAGTCTAACGAAAGGTACTTCCTTGGACGTATCCCACAGCAATGGATTTAATACCATTTTCAAAGAGCTTTTAATTACTGCCAAGTAATTAAACTCCCTGTCCCTACTTTATCTCTTGGTCTTTGCAAATTTACGGTCAATTGTATTCTTTAAGGCTTGAGGCCAATTAGCAGGTTTAGTATATGTCAGCTCACTTGGATGCTTTCTTTTGCAACTGGCTCCTATAAGGACTTGATAGAACTCTTGCAGAGAGGGAGGATCCTTTCACCCAAGAACTTCTTTTCCTCCAAAGGATTTTGACCAGATGGAAAAGATGTTTGAAATGTATGTTGAAAGTCAGGATGTGTACAAAGTTTGACGTTAACGCCCAGATTTCTTGGTTAAAGCTCCGTTCGGTTTATGTCTGTCTGACACCATGTCTTGCACTGATGGAAGGCAGAGACACCAAAGCCTCACCTTTCCACTGAGCAATCAGAAACCTTGAATGCTTTTATTTTATTGTACGTCAATGGAGAATCAAGGCTTCCATGCTGCCTTTTAGAAACAAACATCAGATTAAGAGTCTGTTCTCTTGGTGGAAGAAATTAGAGCACATAAGGAAGAACATATAGAGAACTTAAAAAATCAGTAGACATATGGAGAGAGGAACGAAGAAATCTGAATCACTTTCTGATCTTTCGGCCTTGATGAAAGATCTCTTCCAGTTATCTTGTGGTGGTGGAGGAACATCTTCATGTGCACAGTGTGGAGGTATGCTGGCACATTCCTGGAGGTCAGCTTTGTTCAACACTGTCACCATAAACCAGAGTACTACTGACCTTCCCATTACCAGAATTTATTTTTTGGGGATGCTTTGAACTGCCAAATAAGTCACAAAATCTTCTCTCTTCCCCTGTGCACGCATGTATGTTTTTGCTGAATTAAATATCTCCTTTCATCTTATGTAAAACACTTCTGCTCCAAGTGTTAGACCCGAAGAAGTGATACTTCCTGCTCCTCAGGGGCAGACCCAGACGTGTGTCCTTGACTGACAACAAGGAAGACTGCAGAAGCCTTCATTACCAATAAGATCTTTGTCACCATAAACCACAGAGTACTACTGACCTTCCCCAAAAAATAAATTCTGGTAATGGGATGCTTTGAACTGCCAAATAAGTCACAAACTCTTCTCTCTTCCCCTGTGCACGCATGTATGTTTTTGCTGAATTAAATATCTCCTTTCATCTTATGTAAAACACTTCTGCTCCAAGTGTTAGACCCGAAGAAGTGATACTTCCTGCTCCTCAGGGGCAGACCCAGACGTGTGTCCTTGACTGACAACAAGGAAGACTGCAGAAGCCTTCATTACCAATAAGATCTTTCTGTAATTGTGCAACATCCCTGCAATTGTTGTTGGCAGTTGTAAATAGCATTGCCATGGCAATTAATCCCAGAATTCTGGAGCCTTTGGGAAAAGACTTGAGGCGGCTACTTAGTTAAATGTGGTGTTTGCATGGTTTTTGTATAGCATGGTTTGTGTATAGTGTGGTGTACAGGTTAAGAGTAACAGGGGAAACTGTCACCTGGGGGAATAGATATCAGACGTGAGCTGATTAACCTGCTTGGATGGAACTAGAAAGAAGTCTGAAGTTTGCAGAACTGGCCTGTCCCATTTTGTGTGTGTAATACTCTAGCTGACCCCCAGATTTATTCTCTCCTCAGTTGCCTTCTCTACCCTGTAGTTAACTTGCAAATACTCTGACATGCACCACAGATTTGTATTCTCTTCGTGGCGTGCTGAGACTTTCATGGAGATGCCATTGCTGCAGCAGTGCCTCTGCATGAATTGCAAGTAGCTCTTGGCAGCAAAATCTTTGCTGGTGTCCTTTGTGAGCCACAAATATTTAGCCCCTGTTCAATGATGTGCTCTTCGGCTGTGGATCTGGCTGTTGGAAACTAGGCCAGTTGTGGCCTGAAATAGCAGGGCTCTAATTTTCCTGGAGGGAGTGGTGCGCTTGGGTGTATGTTTTAACTTCAGTCTGTGGGTGGGAATCGTGCTGGAAGAAAGGTGCCTGTTTTCAGGAGATGTGTGGTGCCACTTCCCTTTGATATGACTTTGAACTACCTCCCAGTATAAACCCACAACCCGAGAGGAGCCAAGGGGACGCTCCCTGTGTATGGTTGCTTTACGAAGATAAAACCTCCAATTACCTGTCTGAAGGCCCACCCATTACAAGAAGCTTTCTTTGTGTGTCTCCTTTGAACAGCCGGCCAGGTCAGTTTTCTAGCAGCAAGTACGGACACTCCGTGCCCATTCCAGTCCCAACGCAAATTCATAACTACCGGCGGATTGAGCAGAACCTGCAGTCTCCCAATCAATACGCCTCTCCGCGGTAAGTGCTGGGGCTGGGGGGAGGGGGTAACATCAGTGCAGGGGCTCTTCTATTACAGCTTGGGGGTTGTAAAACAAACTGTTTCACAGTTTGTTCTCTGTACCTCTAAAAATTTCTCTGTGTGATGGGCTCTCCCCCTTGCTGTAGGGAGCCAATGTGGTGTGTGTTATGTGGTAGTATAGTTTTGGGGTATTTTTGTAGCGGTGTTGAGATTTATTTGTTACCACGTACTGTAAATTTTGTCTGTGTGCATGTATGTGAGACAGCTCCCTTCAATGTTCGGTGCAGGCTGTGAGCCCCTTTGAGTCTGACAGCTTTTCCCATGCCACCTATGGGTTGGGTGTCCCAACCAAGCAGAGAGAACCATCCATCTGGCAGATGCCTTTATAAAAGGAAAAAGTTGAGATAAACAACTAAAATGATGGGGCTGCAAAACTTACCTGACTTTACCTTAATTGGTTCCTGTAGCTAGTCACACCATAGATGATGTGTCTTACACGAGTTGCATATTAATGTGGTTATGCAGCCAGGACTGATTAAGTCATGAGCAATTTATGCCTGTGAGGCAGAGCATGTTTTCTGAAGGCCGTCAGGAAGACCCAGATGCCAGCCTTCAGCTGTAGAGCTGACCTTCTGAGTTCAGTGGTAATGCCTTGTACATCCAAGACACACAGGGCTTCTGTCTCTTCTCACGTGTAATTTCTGGTTCTTACAGGTTTGAAATCTGGGTTGACAGTGGCAGCCCAGATTGTAGACTGGTTGGAAGGAGACTCATACAGGATCTTAGAGTTTGTACAGCAGGGGCATTCAAACAGAAGTGTCTGTGAGGTGTCATGTCTTTTTTTGGATCAGTTGCTTTGGTATCTGGATTAATGTTTAGATTTCAGAAGTAGGGTAATACCTATGTCAGCCTAAGTTTGGGCTTCAGCCAGCCTAATTCAGGATAAGGCTTATTCAAAGTGAACCCAGAAGCAGAGACACGATATGTTGATATTAATCAGGGATCAGCAGAGAGATTGTTTTGTGCCAGTGTTACTTTAATACTATTTTATGTTCACTTCTTCGAGTGTGTGGCAGGTTTTGCGATAAGCTCCTTCCTGTTTCCTACATGCCTTTTGTACAGCAAAACTTGTGGACCCTGTTAGTGTCGGAACTCACAAAAGAGTCCTGGTTATCCATGTGACGTATAAAGTTGAGAGCTCTGGAGAAGGTGCACCCAGGCATGCTGTGCCTACCCCAGACCTGGTGACAGACTGCTGAGTTCAGATTCACAGCCTGCAGCTACCAGTCAGGGATCAAATTGTCGTGTTTTGCTCCTTTTAGTCAGCACTGTGTAATGACGAGATTAGCATCGTCCCTGCAGAGGAACTCGAGGAATGGACACAATCAGATGACTCATACTCTGCTTTTAACATCATCTCAAAATCTCTGGCGTCATGGGTTTTTTTTCTGCCCCAGGAAGCCATATTTATCTCTCACCATCACTTCCTCTAATCAGCAAATTCAGTAGACACCCTTCAGGAATGGAAGGAGAAATCTTGATCAAGCATTTAGTATGTGATTCCACTTTTCCGTCAGGTGTATCAAATAGGCCATTACAGCCCAGTGCCTCGTCATGTTTGCCAAGTCATTTGACTACAAACCTTGACGTACACTCTTGTTTCTGAAAAACAGACCACTGTCATCTGGCTGGTGTATGCCTGTGTAAGGTAGCTTGTTTGTGGACAGATATGTTGCTTGTTGAGGTGGTAATTATGTGTGCGTACCACATCACCTGTCCTGCTCGTCTGCTTGCTTGCTTATCCCATGTCTCGTAGGGTGGCATTTAATGTTCCACATCTTTCAGCAGTGGCGGTCAGCTGGTGTTTTTTTCTGCAAGTTCCCGATAGATAATATTCAGCCTTCTGGATGGCTCATATTCTGGAGAGCTAAAAACATGGGGGAGCAGTACTTTCTGCCACTGAACGTCTAGGTATCTCTTCACCTTGCCAGGTGTCTGTTTCCTTGTTGTGTATTCATTTTGCTTCAGGGCCAGGCACTTGGTGAGCGTTAGGCCTCTGAATCTGGAGCAACCTGAAGAGAAGTGATTTTTAGGTTAAAATTTTAAAGGATTTCCTTTTTTTTTCCAAGCATGTGAATATAGCGTGGATTCATTTGGCTGATAAATATAGTAACACATTGAAAATGGGGGTGGTGGCGGATCAAACTCTTGTCTCAACTACTGAAATAGATATTTATTTTTTTTTATTTAACATATTTTTTTTCTGAAACGTGGCATAAAGTAAAGCATGTACCTAGTAGTGTTGTTGAGTAGATGTACTGACACTTCATCAGGATGCCTTTGCCATTCCTGGGTAATGTAGCTAGCCCTGCTTGCACTGCTGAAACCAATATGCCTTTGTTCCTTCTGTTCAGATACGTATGGACAGCTTAATGCAGCGTCACTGGGAGAGGAGGCAGGATACCTTGGTGATAGCATCTTTCAGTGGCTTGAGCACAGAGGGTTTTTTCAGCATATTCATTGATTCCTGTCCAGAAAACCACCTACTGGCTGAGACTAATGTTCTTTTGACAAGGGAAAAAATGTTTCCAAATTGAGAGTAGAGTGAAGGATTTGCTGAAAAGACTGTTTTCTCATATAGAGGAGTGTAATGGGAATCTTGGTGAAGGAGCCTGCAGAGGCAGAATGGCATTTCAGTAAATAGTTTAGGTTGTGTGTTCTTAACGAGAGGTGAAAACACTAAAATACTGAGAAATAATTAATGTACAATAATCCCATCTCTCTCCAGAGCGATGGTGTGGCTGTACTCACTTTCCCGCTAGTCTAGTTTCCTCTTTTGTTTCATTTTAGCAGCTGGGTAATACTTGAGGTTCCTGCACGTGTGGGCTGTCCAAATTAATTTTAACTCCCTAAGGTGAAGCTTCACAAGGAGTTAAAGGAGTTTGGAGCTCAGGCAATTCTGACTGTCCAGCCCAAAAAGAAATTCCTCTGGGTAGTACTAGAATCACTGAACTGTTTCAGATCTGACAGCCACGCACTGCTCTGTTTTGCTCTGTAGCTTCTGATTTGAGTCAAAGCTCTGTTGCGGAGCAGTGCCTTTGGCAGAGCTTTACCTCCACATTGTACAACCTGCACTCATGGAGCTTTCTACCTAAATGGCTGCTCTGATGAAAGAGCAAGTGGCTCAGCGCAGGAGGGACGCTTGAATAAAGCCCTCTCGGCATTCTGAAGACACTGCCTAAAATAATCAACTTGGACGTGGCAACATATGATACTCTGTCTTGTTCAGGACTGATGTAGATACCTGAAAGCGTCTAAAAGTGACTTCTGAAAAATGACAGGCTTTCCTGCTTACAGCTAAGCTAATCTCGTTCGTTCTTTTCATTTGTTTTGCAAAATTTTGTTTGGATTGAAACTCTTGAGAACAAGGTTTATCATCTTAATCTGTATTGGTGTAGTCCTAGAACAGTGGGATTTTGATCCAGGATAAACAGTCACGAAGCTCCGCTTCTGCGGAAGTAGCTGTGTGTGTGTGTCTGGTGATACTGTTCTCCTTACTCTTCTATACTGGCATCTGGAGTAATCTGTGTGCTGCTGTTGTTTCCTATAAGGTCTGGTGCGGTCCGGAGGTCTAGCAGTACAAGTCCTCTTGGTTTTCCTAAAACTGGTGCTTCCCCTCCTTATCCTGGAGAGCATGGATCTGTGCCCAGCTCTAGAAGGCTCTCCTTTGGCGGTGCCAAGCCATTTATGCCATCACCGCAAGGTAAGATGTCAACTGGCATGTTGCTGCCCTAATGAAATCACATGCCTCTTTCCTGTAAAGAGGGAGGTTATGAACAGCTGTAGCTGCCAGGTAATAGGGAATTCAGATTGTTGTGTTCTCCCATGGCTCTTCTCAGTAGATTATTTGACAAGTGTTTTGGCCTCAGTAAAATGGAGAGGAAAACACCTATTAGCCCCGGGAGAGGCAAGCTTTGTTTTGGTGTCTGCATCAAACGTTTTGCTGCCTTCTGAAGAGGACTTCTGTAAGTGCAAAGTATCTTTTTAGTGGCTCGGGCTGGGGTGAGAAAAAATGTAAGCCAATTGTTGTCAGAGCAAAATTCTGACCAGCTTTGGAAGGGTTTGACCTTCACTGTTCAAACAGAAAAGTAGCTGTCTGAATATCTGGTAGCCTGATCCAGCTGATAACAAGCAATTCAAGTGGAAAAGGGGTAAGAAAAACCCCAGTGTGCAACTGATGCAATTTGCTGTTTTCTATAAAAGAACAGACTCTGATGTAACTAGCTATTCTATATCCCTAGTGTCTTTGATCCTGTATTTGTTAGTCTGTGCTAGTGGGGAGATGCGGAATATTCATATTCTATTCCTCTGAATTAATATCAATGCAAAGTCAGACTAAAACTGGCTAAACTAACATCAGACAGAGCTTTTTTTCCCTCCTTTTACAGGAGTTGTTGGTCTTTTCACTACACAGCTAGGGCTGAGAAGATGGGAGAGAGAACTAGCCTCTCTCTATAAAACAGATGATGCATAGTGTGGTTATTGCCTGTGGAAACTTAATACTGAATAAACTTTTTTATTGTGTTCCCTCAAAGTTGGAACAATTCCAGAGCAGCCCAGCCAGACTGTTATCCCCTCTTCTCTTGGAACAGAAGTGAGAAGCCGGATTCCTGTCGCCGGTGCGTTGGTCCTTACCTTCCTTCATTATTCCTATGGATAGGGCCAGAACCATAGTCTCAGGGCATTCAAGGTTGGGTATGGTCCTTCAGCAGCTTCTCTTGATGCTTGGCCAGCCAAGATTTCTGTGTGCTGGTAGGAGTTGGGGTTGATCCATTCATGTCCCATCAGCCAGCCTCTTCTGGTGCTGACAGATCCTGTGTCACAGAAACTCAAATTTGTGACTTGAATTCAATGGATTGAGGGAAGGAAAAGCATCTCAAACCCCCCGATTCCCCCTCTGCCAAGTGGCTGGCTTGCTGTGTAACTTCCTTGCTGCTGAACTCTGACAATCAGGGTCCCTGTCTCTGTAAGGGCTGCAATGAAGGAAAGAAGCTACACTTCTATGTCCCTATTGTGCCTGTCTCTTCCTCCTGTAGAGTCAAAACCCGCTCAGGCCTAGCAGATTGTGGCGCTGATCAGAGTGCTATCCTTAGCCATCCGCTGAAGGTTTTGATCTGTAGATGTTTTAGCAGTGGATCCTGAGATCAGGCTGGCTTTTTGCGTTAGAACCAGAAAATGATGTGGTTTGTCGCTGTGTTTGGGCCCTCCAGGTTCCTCAGCGCCTGAACACTCTCCTCGAGGGATGGGCTCCCGGCTCCACAGTGCTCCGAACCTGTCAGATTTGCATTCCTGCAGGCAGAAGATAACCAAGCAGCACTCTGATCCTCTCGTTGCTCACTTTGGTTATACCCAAGTCAGCCAGCCTCTGCAGATTCATGGCTTGCAGCACTGCCGGCAGCTCAGATCCTCACCGAAGCTGTCTGAGTTCATGCAGAGAAGCCCTTTGCCAACTATAATGGGCTCCCCTACAAAGGTATGTCAAGGAGTCTGCTTTTGGGTTTCTCACAGCTTGATCTGTTGGGTTATTTGGGGGTAAACAGCTGCATGATCATGGTAACTCTGACCTGGATTTATCACCACCTGCTCGCTTTTCTTCAAGGGCTGTTTAGTGATCTGCGTGAAATGGGGTAGTGTCCTAGTTCTTACTGGACAGATCTCACTTGGCAGCAGTGTTGACCATCTGAGCAGAGTCCAGGGTTTTAAACAGGCAATGAAAAGGAGCTGCCCAGATTAGGCAGAAGAGCATTAGTGAAGTGAGGTGCCTGAGCTGGTTTGCGCACAGCGACTCGGCTTGTGACGCAAGTGTGCGTCCAGTAGGAATCCCTAGCAGAGACGGCAGACGGTTAAGCAGGTGACAGCCCTGGTGTCTCATGAGAAGCTGGCACTGTGACAGCGTTTCCTCTGTGCTTGTGTTAGGCTGCTACAAATTTTCAGCAGTTTCTTGTCCTTTCATTTTAGTCTTTCTGGGATTGGGGACAAGTAACTGCGTGGGGTGGGATTTCTACCTCTTTATTTCAGGCAGGCTGTTAAGCATACAATTTAATTTTGATAAACAAATGGGGGGGTGAGGGGAACCTTCCTCCTTCGTTTTAAAGACAGATATCTGTTTTTTCTGTTCTTCTTAGGCTGTGTCCCCGTTTGAGTTTCCCAAAACCCCAAGTTCCCAGAATCTCCTCACCCTCTTGGCCCATCAGGGGGTCATGATGACTCCGACACGGAACAAGACCTTGCCAGATCTGAAGGAGATGGGTCATTTTCACTGCCAGCAAACTGGCTTGGGACTGAGGCCTGTGGAAGAGATCAAGGGCAGGTGAGCTGTAGTCTGCTTTATACAGTGGTGCTTCGTTCCCTAATACAGGACAGATGGGGCAAATTTCAAACCTCAGCTAACATTGAAGTTGTAATGTAGCATCTGTAAACATTCTGTAGTTATCTGCTAGCACCCTTGGCTTGCAAGTAGATATGATGCAGATTTTTAAAGTCTTCCTCTACAGGCGCAGGCCATGGCCTAGACTTTATAAAATGAAAGATTGTCTGCAGCTTCACACGGTGTTTAATGTCCAGGGTTTCATCAAGTGGGGATGCAGGATTTTGTTATTAGACCAGACGCCCTGCAATTGTGCAGATGGGTGCCTTGCTCGTTGTGGAACCTGTGCCTGTCGTGGATGAGAGGGTGTTATGGGTGCTCCTTGTCCATCAAACAGTGGGCACAGGTCTTCAGACCAGAGAGTCCATCGAACAGTGGGCACAGGTCTTCAGACCAGAGATCTGTTTGAAAGCCATGTGCTGACTGTCATGAGCATTGCAGGATACAAAATCACTCAGGTGCTAGCGTTAAGTTTTTCTTACCTGCCTCGCTGCAGTCTGCAGCTTTCTCCAGTGGTCTGGAGGAGTCCTCTGAAGCTCATTTCCGTATCTTCCATCAAAGTAAAATTGTGTTGTAAAAATGCTGTAGTCAGTACTTGCATTACTGCAGTTAGTCATGGTAGTTGTATGCTTTCTACAAGTAGCAGGAGGTGCTTCAGATGCTTTGTTGAAAGAGGAAGAGTGGTTATTTTAGCTCCAGACTGTTCGCTGTGTAGTGTTAAGCGGTTGTGGACCAGGAATGACAGAAACTGGAGTGGAAGTTAGCTGAAACTTTGCACCTGTTGACTTTCTGCATCATGTTATATGTCCTCTTTTTAGATCTCTGAGCACAGGCAGGCTCACTGACCTGCTTCTGAAGGCAGCCTTTGGGGCACAGATCTCAGAAGCTGGGAGCAACGACAGCCTGAACAATGAGAAGCCAATGGAAATTGCAGGTAGGTGGGGAGGCCGGGTGGATCTGGCAGGGATGGTCCTGGGTTGGGGCGAACAGTCTGCATGCCTCCTACAAGTGGGAGGCTGCTTTTCTGATGGCTTTTGGCAAAGGAAGCGACTGCCGTGTGTGAGGAGTGTAATGATGTTTGCTTTCTTTTGTGGAACGCTCAAAGGTCTGTGGGCTACACGTGCTGTGTAACTGCTGGCTAGTGGTGTGACTTTTGTAGGCAGGGCTTCCTCTTTTGGCCCCTTCTGAACGTGATAACTTGTGGAAGTGGGGACTTTCGGCCAGGCGGTTCGAATATGAATGGCTCTGCAAGGGTGGGTCTTCCTGGGCTTGCAGGTTGGGAAGCGAGGAGGGGAGAACAGCTGCAGCAATGCGTAACGCTGCCTAGGCTCGTGTCCTGTAGTCCGTGCCAGCCTGGCCCGGTCATGTTCTCGGGGGATGCCTCCAAAGGGAGCACTGGCCTGTGCTGGTAACCACCGTCTCCCAAGAGAGTCTGCAGGAACATAGAACTGCTGGGTGAGGCACACCGTGCTCTGAGTAACTTTCCTGTAATGCCAGTCTGCACCTTTCAACTGTCTCCCCAGCTCCCTCAGGTGCTTACGGAGGGACCCTGCACTCTGGTGCCCGGGCTGGGGGCTCTGCCAGCCCTTCCCCAGTGATTTTTACTGTCGGATCCCCTCCCAGTGGAACAACCCCCCCACAGACCACGAGGACCAGGATGTTTTCAGGTAAAGGGCTGATACCTACCTGCCTGTTCCAGTGGGAATGCCTGGGGGCAGAGCGATGTGTTGAATTCCTTGCTGCTGAACACTGGTGGTGGCAGAGGGCTGCTCAGAGTACAGTCTGTAGAGCTCAGCTGGTCTAAATGCCTTTGAGGTTCTCGTGCTGGCTCCTGCCGACCCCAGTTATTGCTGATACCTGTTTGCACTGGCACAAGGGCTAATGCCAGATAGTGGTTTTCCAGTACTGGAAGAGACAGGCAAACTCTTCTTTTACTTCATTGCTCTCTGCTTCAGGAATAATGCTGCAGCTGTTCATAGACCCACTGTTGCTGATAGGTCAACAAACATAAAGATTGTGTCGTGTTCTGATCATTTTCCCCATGGGTTTTGGATGAGCTATAAAAGACTGAGCGTGACTGTCCGTGCCCAAGAATTTCAGTGCACGAGTACTGTTAGGAAAGGGCCAGGATGGCTCTGTATGCAAAATTATTAGTGGTGTTTCTTATGCTCTGAGCTGCTTAAGTAGAAAATGGGGAAATGCACTCCTGCTTGACAGATACTTCTTTTAAGACACCAGTGCTCTGGCCTCATCAGCCAACAGTTGAGGCTGTGGTAACTGGCCCTTTTGGGACAGTGTGTCTGGGAGCTGGAGCCTATGTTCAGTTTAAGAAAATATTTGGACACTTTTATTTGCATTTTTGGCTTGTTTGGGTTCTCGTCTTGGCTGTTCCTCATCTGAATGTAGTCGACTCTGTTGTTCTTAATTACTGCAGGGAAGGTTTGGATGTAACCATGAATGAGCTGCTTGACTGGGATGGGGGGCCACATGGGCTCAGTTCCTGGGTATGGCTTGCATTTCTATCATAACTAAAACCACTCACATCCTTGATTGTCTGGAAGGTTGGGACCATAATCCTTTCTTTGTCTCATCTATTTAGAGGGTAAGCTCTGTAGGGCAGAGACTCTTACAAAGTGTTTGACGGGCCTGTAGCACAGTGGAGTTACTATCCTGGCTACAGGCTCTAGCTCCTACTGAAATGTTGTGAATAGAGAATTCAGACTTCCTGTATTGCTTTTGCAGGGATAATAGCAATTTGGAAGCAGATCCAAGCACCAGTTTTTAGCGGGTTGATATTTGGATGCTTAAGGGTCTGCCGAACAGTCAAGATCTCAGATGGGATGCCTGGAAGGGAAGGCTGTTGAATAATGAACCTACAACGCATACACAGCATTAGGTCACGGTGGTCAAAGCAATGCTGCTTGACAAGCTTTGTTTATTAGGTCTGTGCAGTAACTCCTTATGTTATAGTTAATGGTGAAAAGGGGAGCTTTGCAAGCAGAAACTCTGCACCCCAAGTGCTTGGACAAGCCATGAGTAAGATCACCTGACAGATATAAAGGCAGAGCCTTTTCAGGAGTCGTCATAACAATTTCTGCAAACAGCCCCTTGGAATTATAGGGTATCCAGAATGTGCTATTGTTGGTCCTTTCCTCTCTCTGAAAGACGTGGAAATGCTCTGCCAGTCTTTGATGATCCGCTTAGCTTTGAAGCATAGCTGCCAACAGGGAGAGAGCTTTGGGAGGAGAGGAGACAGTGCCTCTGCAGGCACTGTCAGTTGTGCATTATTATATTGCTGAACCTTTTGAAGGCAGGGTAGGGCAGCAAATTAAATTTGTGAGTAGAAGAGAAACAAACATCTCCCTCCAAAGGATCAGTGACAGTGGAGAATATCGCCTTGGTAGAATTAGCAGAGTATTGTAGCTGGTGTTGGCATCCCCCTGTCAGACAGAATATATGCCTCTGTGGCAGTGTGTCAGGGCATATGGAGCACTCTGGAAGTGGTGAATGTATTATGAATGCCCTGAGACAGAAACTCCTTTTGAAGTGTCCATCTTTTATAAGCAATATGCTCTTAGGGTGGATTCAGTGGTCAAGAAGGGGGAAAGATGATGGTGAGGAAGTTGTCTGATGGACACCATACTTACAGGATCTCCTGAATCCTGAGGTTAGGGTCTTGACTCGGCTGAAGTCACTCTCTGCCCAGCCTCCTATTTGTAAAGAGGGGGAAGCAGAAGTGCAGGGCATGTGATGGAAAGCTCTCCTGGTTTGCATGTAAGTGGTTGATGTTTTAAAACCATGATAAAAACCTCACTTACCAGAGGTGCTCATTCAGCGATAGTGTAAAAGCTAGGGAACCAGGGTTCAAACCATGCTGATCCATGATGGGGAAGCTGGCTGTGGTGGTGTATGATAAAAATCAGCCCAAGATATTGTGGCAGGATTCAGAAAGGATTTGGACAAAAAACAAAAAAAGAGTACTTCTGAATTGTGTCCATAAATGACAGACATTCTGGAAGGTGCATTAAATCTGCTTGAGCTTGTAAGCTGGTCTACCTGAGTCGCTAAGGAGCTTATGTTGGGGAGTGGTTATTCTGCATCACGAGTCCTTGCATCTACCTCCAAAGTACCTGTTGCTGGCTCCTATCAGATCCTGGATCCTACAGGATTGTCCCCTCTGCTGGGCAAGGAATACCTAGCCTACTATTAATATCTTCAGTAATTCCTTTGCCTATTTTTCTTCTCAGTGGGGTCTTCCAGCTCTCTCAGTTCTGGAGGCTCATTCACCGGCAGGCACTTGGCAGTGGGAACTGGTGGGGATGCTGTGGAAGGCCCCTCAAGTCTTCGGTACGCTTTTGCTGATCCGATCACCGCCAACCTGGAAGGTGCTGTTACATTTGAGGCACCAGAGTTACCCGAAGAGACGCTCATGGAGGTGGGTATATCCCAGGGACTTCTTAGGGGCAAAGGACTGGGGAATAAAAGTAAAGCAGATCCAGAGGTCAGATGGCTCCGTGTTTGCAGCCAAGGGGGTTGCTTCCAAAGATGGAGCAAACTGGTTTCAAGAGAGCAAGGTCGGTGCAGTGCTCAGAAAGCCCAGGACATATTTAGCACAGTGACTTTTGAGCCTGCTACCAAGCTGTTTAGTCCATGAGACAGCCCATGACCGGGGTTAAAATTCACCATTTCCAAAGCTGAAGTTGCAGGTTGGAAACATCAGTTACCTGATGCATTCTGTATTAACAGCTTCTGAAGAAAACCTGGGTGCTTTGGGCCTTTTCCCTTTTAAAAGGCTCAACGTTAGTAATAGCTGACTTGAGAGCGTGAGTAGCTTAGTGCATCAAATGACTGCCTGCTGCATGCACTTGGGGAGCCAGGCAGCGATACAGCCTCTGCTGAAAGGATCTGATAAAAAGTAAACCAGACACTTCTGTTACTGGGGGCAGGGGAACACCATGTTCTGCACCAGAACAGCTGAACCAGATTGTCGAGCTGAAAGGCTGCCAGGCTCCCCTTCTCTGCGGGCTGAAGACAGGCTGAAGCAGAGCAAATGCTTTTGTAGCTGAGATATATTTGAAATGTAGGTCAGGCTGCCTGTTTGCAGTAGAGGTGGGAGGCAGATTCAGTCACGGTTTCAGCTCTGCTCGTGATACCTCCTTGGGCTGTCTGGGACTGGGGAAGGCTCTTTGTATCTGAACTTTGCTGGTGTTGCTAAAAACCCCTTGATACCCGCAGAGATAGGCATACATTGTTTTAAGGATGTGGGTTTGCTCTTCTATTTCAGATTTTATTTAGCTCTTTCTTTTTTGTCAATTATGCATTGAATTGCATTTGTTTGCTTAATTACCTGCAGAGCCACGGGGCTAGGACTTTCAGCATTGATGTGATTGCAATAGTAGTGAGTTTAACTGAGCATCCTACCTGTGTGAGGTCCCAGAAGTATGGGGCCCTGCCAGCTGCCACCACTTCGGACACTGGTCTGAAGAGAAGTGTCCTAAGGAAGTACCAACTTGATCTTGTTGATAGCGCTTAGCTTCTGTGTCTGTAATGAGTCATTTGGGTTCGGTCATCGTTTCTGCTGAGAACAGTAATCCATTTGCATGTCACAAACCAGCCTATTTCAAGACCCCTTTGTGTTCTGTGGAGTTGGCCAGAATGCAAACCTGGCAGTTTTTCTGACTTCTGCTGATACTTTCAGGGCACTGAAATCTTACTGTTTAAGCACCCTTGTTTATCTTGAGCAAAGCTGTTGCATTCAGACGGGTGGTTCTTCCATCTTTTGTAAAAGTTTCTTTGGGTGCAGACAAGGCAAACTGAAGGCTAGGTTTTAGTTTCTTTTGCAGTGCTTTAAAAAGACAATCCAGAGGTGGCTACGGAAGGAAAGACTCTTGTGGTGCCAGATGAGGCCACAAATGCCAGCATAGTTAATAGAAGCTGACTGTATAAGCAGAGAGGAAGGACTGTGCGTTGGTTGGAGATACCAGGCCGAGACCTGCAAGATCTCAGCAGTTTCCTGCTCAGCCACAAACTTCTTGTATGACTTGGCGATTACTTAATCTCCATGTTCCTCCTCTGCTTTTAAAGAAAATAGAGGAAGATGGCGATAACGCTTCCTTACCATACTGGACTGTCCAGGTAGAAAGATAGTGGGAGGAGAGATTCGTATTTCAGATAGTCAAAGCTGCCTTAGCAGCCAAGTGCCTGAGCCAGTGAATGAAAAACAAAAGCTCGCAGAACTTGAGCATGGGTTTTCTTTGATAAATTCACGTAGGAAACATCCTTACCAGCCCCCTTCGAGAGAACTGAGCCACTGAAGATTTGAAGATCAAGCAGGTTAGCCACTTCTCTACAGAGAGAGTACGAACAATGGAGTTGCATCTGATCCAGGCAGCAATTCATTTTGTAGACCCACAAGCATTCAGTTTTTCTGCAAATACCAACTTCCCAAAAATGCTTGCAGTGACTTAAGCAATGCAGCTTCCCAGAAATGGGATAATCCCCTTGGATCTGTAATAGCAGAGGAAAAACTACCTTGAAATGAACGTAGCACTTAGCGTGAGGGGCTCTCTTCCCTCACTAGCTGGACAGGAGTTGCAGATAAAAGGTTGTCCTTGCTGCCTCTTCAGAGGACCTCACCCAGGGCTCGCTGCACTGAACTGGGAGGGTATAAAGACCAAGGGCTAAGTGAGGGCTGGGCTGAAGGGTGGGACACGCTTTGTTTGCAGTTTTCTGTGGCGTAGGAGGTTGTCACTCTCATGAAATCCACACCCGCTTTCAGTTTTGTACCAGCATTGTTGTGGTGGGAACCAGAGCTGAGCCCACAGTGCAGATGGTCTCTCCCCCTTCCTGGCTGGCTTCTGAAAGAGTCCCACAGACCTGGGATCCTCCTCGGGAAGGGGGCATGTAATTTTGGAGCAAGTCTCCCCATCTTCTTCAGGGAGCTGCCTGGAAATTTCTGGCCTGTCGCTTGCTGCTGTTACTGTGGAGGAGGAACTGGTGCAGTGTGCGGGCTCGAGGCTGAGTTTGGCTGTCCCTGCCCAAAGCAGAGGTGTAGGGGGGTTTGGGACTCAGGTGTTATTTCTGTAAGCTGGGATGAGTTGCTGGCACAGCTGTAGGTGAGCAGCCCTCCCTGGCATGCCAGCTTTCCCTCTGTAACCCCCACTTTGGCATCCCTTCAACAGCAAGAGCACACTGACATCCTGCGCAGCCTCCGCTTCACACTGGCCTTTGTCCACTACGTGATGGAAATTGCTGCCTTTAAAGGCAGCTCCAGCGAGATGAGCAGTTCAGTGACATCTGAGTACCAGCTCCAGGAGAGTGTGGTGGCCGACCAGATCAGCCTCCTCAGCCGGGAGTGGAGGTAAGGACCAAGGAGAGAGCCGCCCAGCTCCCAAGTCTTCTGTCACTCCCTCCCACCCCACCTATCGTTAGGTACTAAGAGTCCTTCGGGACACTTACCACTGTCCCATCGATCTATTTGCATTGCAACGTGCTTTCTTTGCAGCTATGCAGAGCAGCTCGTGCTGTATCTGAAAGTAGCGGAGCTTCTGTCCTCGGGGCTGCAGATGGCCATAGAGCAGATCAAAGCTGGCAAGCTGTGCCTCTCCTCCACCGTCAAGCAAGGTAAGGGGCTGCCGGGCACGCGGCTCAAAGGACTCGCCTGGAATGGAAGTATTTAAAAGTATCACGAAGGGTATGGAGGGGGTTGACTTGAGTGTGAACCCCCACCGGTGTGGGCAGGGGCTTATTTCTTATTGTCCCCTTGCACAGCTGGGTCTCTTTTGTTTGCACTGAGGGGAATGTTCCTCTCTTCACATTGACTTTAGGTCTCAGAACTCCTGCTCATGCCCCTGTGAGAATCTTCAGCACTAATTAGTGAGAGGGGAATGTATCTTACCTGATACATCTCTATCTCAGGTGCTTAGTTGTACTTGACGTGTCCAACTTAATTACACAGTGCATGCCCTAGGAAGTGCTTACCTGGCAAATGGAGACCTGTCTTGGCAGTGGTGATTCTTCAAGCGAAACAAAAACACGGGAAGTAAAATACTGGTAGTGCCAGAGTCACTTCTTTGCTAGTGTTACAGCCTTACGTTTGCATCTGACTGGCTGGCTTGAGATGTGAGCTGGCTGTGATTGTGATTAGGAAAAATAATTTTAAAACTACCATTGTAATATTACTGAGGGAGCTTTGTGAAGCACTTGAAACACTTGACCCATCAGCCGCCTTCCCTAAGAGCTTAGTCTTTGAAACTACTCATGCTGCCTTGGGATGGGGTGTAAAAAAAAAAAATAGGAGTTAAATACAATGAGCACACATACGTTGTAGCAGGCAGTGTGGAGCAAGATACGCAGGTTTAGCCACACGTCTTCCACAAGTTCAGGCTAACAGGAAAGTTGTCATAACCCAAATAAATTACTCCTTTTCAGGGCAGATTGCAACTTCTAGATTCGTAGGGTAATTTGACCTTCAGTGTGTGGGAATTGGGCAAGGTTGTCTTTTCTTATTTCTCTCCCCACAAAATACTGCTCCCTTGAGGTTTTCCAGGGCACAGTGAGGACAAGAGGGTTTTCAAGGTACTTGTGTCCCATGTATATGGAAAAAGCAGGGAAGCACGACAAGACGCTGCCCTGGAGTGTCCTTGGGCAGTGTGTGCCAGGCAGGGTTCCTACCCACAGCCATCCTCTTTTTCCTGATAATTTGGGCACAGCTCAGAGCTCTGATTGAATTCCATGGAGGAGGATATTGCTGTGTTTGTGTGTTGTTTTGGTTTTTAAATAGTCTCTCTTGACTCTCTTCTCACGGAGCTTTTCATTTTGCCTTCCTGATGTCACCCATGAGCTTTGGGGTTCCCACTCCCTCTCAAATTCCTTCTGAGCAAGGGTGATCTGACAGTCTGACCCTGGCAGGGTTATGTTTTTGTGCCTCGGTCCTTTTCTCTGATGAAGAGTTACAGCAGCCTTTCTTCCTGGAGGCAATCTCTTCCCTGGCTCTCTGCTCTCTTATCTCTGCCTGGGAAGGCTGGATTTAGTCACAAGGCCTGGCTCTCATGTGAGGTTGCCCCTCTGCATCGCAGCTGAGAGAGGCTGGTTCATGGTGTGGGTTAATTTGCCTCCCCCAGGAGCAAATCATGCAGCATGGGTATTTTCAGATGTGCACGTAGCAGTTAATACTCATCAGATGTTGGTGGGAGTTTGTATTCAGTACTTTGTGTAGATCATGCCGTGCAGCTAGGGAGACTCAAGCCTGTGGCATCGCTTGCTGTTTTGGATTGTTGTTTAATTCCTCAGAATCATATTTGATTTCTGATTCTCTGTCCCGTAACCTTCCTGTACGAGCTGCCGTGGTTCAGGAAAGGAGGTGGCCTTTCACAGGCATCAGTGTCTCTTCTTTCTGGGACAGCAGAGTCCTGAGAGAGATTCCCTTGCTTAGTCAGTGCTGCTCATCCGCACTCAGCTCCAGCAGCTACCACACACAAGTCACGTACTTCTTCACGGCATGTCATCACCCATCAAGTAGCAGAAGCTTTGTATCTGGCACGTCTGTTGCTTCTGGTGCTGCGTGAGACATGTTGCGTGGTGCAAACTGCTCTCTGCCTTGTGGCAGCTGAAGGAAACAAAAATAGACCTGGCCTCAGGTGAACTGGGCATGTGTGTAGGCGTTGGCACGTGCAGGCTTATAACTGGTAAAGGTGACAGAGGAAAGGAAAAAGACCCTGTTGGTGCAGCAAGTACTTTCCTGCCAGTCTTTTGGCTTTAACGTAACCCCGTTGTTTTGAAGTTACTCATTTGGGGTTCTGTGCGTGGAGATTGGGAGGCACAGGGAGAACTGGAAGTAGAGCCTAAAGCATTTCTTTCCTTTACTCTAGTTGTGAAGAAGCTGAATGAGCTTTATAAATCCAGCGTATCATCCTGCCACTGCCTCAACATGAGACTCCAGAGGTTCTTCTTGGACAAACAGAAACTCATGGATCGGATCAACAGCATCACCGCAGAGAAGCTCATCTTCAGCTATGCTGTGCAAATGGTAATGACCATACGGTGACTGGGAGCAGGGTTAGCCCAGGGCCGGTGCTGGGCATTAACGGTTCCTGCTGGTGGCCTTAGCAGATGGTTCTACTCATGATGCTGTGTGCAGCCTCTGGAGGCTGGGCGAGGGAGGTGTTCATGCAGCTGAGGGGCCATGCTGGGAGAGCTGAGTCTGGTCTGGGAGTAACCTCTTGGCGCGGGGTTGTTGCCTGCAGGTGCAGTCTGCAGCCCTGGATGAGATGTTCCACCACAGAGAGGACTGCGCACAGAGGTACCACAAGGCTCTGCTGCTGATGGAGGGGCTCCTGAACATCATCACTGAACAGGGGGACATAGAAAACATCAATAAATGTGAGTGTTCAGTGACTTTTTTTTTCCTCCCACTGGAACATGTGTTTTTCTAGCTGCATGGCTCAGAAATTTCAGTACCCAGCATCCTTTTTTCCTTTGGCTACGTCTTGGTGGACACAGCAGACATCTCTTGGCTCGTTACAGCTCCTCGCAGCCTGGCCTCCTGCTTTCCCAGCGGGAAAGCTGTTAGAAATGCAGGTCCCTGTTCTGAGCCACATTTTGAGAGCTTCCCATGCAGAGTGATTGCCAGGGCTTTGTTGGAGCTTTTGATGTGTGAAAGAACTTGCTGAAGGAAGTGGTTTGGCAACAGCAGGGGCCTGGGTTTGGTTTCCATCCGGAACCATCCCTCTGATTGCACAGAGCACTTGGGAACGTGAAACTGCAGCGGCTGTCGGGCAGAGGTGGCCGATCAGCACAGCGAGGGCTCCTTCCAACACGTCTTCTGAAACAGGACTGCTCGTCTGTCTGGTTCCCCAGCCCCAGGCCTGGCTGAGAAGGCGGCAGACAAATATTCTTCTCATCAGCAAGTGCTTGTTGTAGCAGTGAAAGCTGAACTCTTACCTGCTTGCTATCGTTTGGCTTCCTCTCCCAGGGACAGATGGACCCCTCTGCTGCTCCGAGCTGTCACCTCTCTCGCACTTTCCCTTTGTCGTGAGGGGTGTTACTCTCCGCTGCTGCAGGCTCTGCAGCTAACACTCTGCAGCTAACGCTGCTAACAGCTCTGCAGCTTTCCACAGGAGTGGAAAGGACTGACCTTACTTGCTCTATGTGGAGTGGAAAGGACTGACCTTACTTGCTCTGAGTGCACTTTTCCTGCCCTTATGGCTGGGGTTAAATCACCCCTGTCGTCTCTCTCTACGGGAGGCAGGCAGAGGGGATGGGGGATAGCCATCATCTGTTAGAGCAGCTTGACTTGACCTCGGCTCTGCTCCATCGCAGCTAAACCAGCCCATCCGCAGCAGTCCCCGGCGGCTGAAGGGAAAGGGCACAGCTGGCAAACCATGCCTCTCCCCTCTGCTCGCTGCCGAATGCGTTTCTTGGGCCGGCGTCCAGAGCGCTGCCAGGCTGCTCTAGTCATCCGTGTAGGCAGAGCTCTCGGATAGGTAATGAGAGAAGAGATTTCTGGCTCACAGGCAATCAGTCAGTTAATTATCACCAACTTTCACAGTTGACATGAGGCTCACTGGAGGAGAGCAAAGGGAGATTGGCAGGTCGTGTGGGTACTGGAGGGCTAAGTGAATAGGGAATACTAAGTAGTTTCTATCGTACCATTTCTTACCAAACCTAAATCACATCTTTTGTCCAGTGATACGGTTAATGCATCTAATAGATTTCTTTTCCCAGTTGATATCCTGGTATTCCCTGTTTTACCCTATGTTCCAGCTTCCTGATTGAGCTGTTCTCTGGTAGGCTGTAGTGGGTACGCGTTTCATTTTAGATCTCAGGTATAGGATTACTTATTTCTGAAAAGTAAAATGACGAACCTAGAAATAAAGCAAGTCTTCCTGGAAGAGGAATGAATTCCACCAGACATTTAGCTTTTGAGAGAGTCTTGGGCTCAGGCGATGAGAATCTGGCACTGACCGTGCTGGGCTGGGCTCAGTCTCTCGGTTCTAAGCCATGACAAATGGCACTGGAGACCTTGAGTCGTCTTGCCCGCTGGCAAAAGCCACTCCAATAAGTGCAAGTGAGTACGTTGTTCCCGGCGGACAGTGGTTCTTTATACCATCTTGATACCTCTGTCAGAACTGCTGCCTCCTGGCTTTTGTTGTTGGATCTCCAGTTATTCAACCCTTTGACCTGTCCCATCCCAGCATGGTGTTTGCAGTCAGGTCCTCACCTGGTCTAAATCAGTATGTGGTAATGACTCTCGAAGGGCTGCTTAGATTTGCTGAAGTTCTGCCTTTCTTTTTTTTTCTTTTTTTTTTTTTTTCCCCAGTCTCCAGCATGTTTTGGTAGTCTTTATATTGCCAGGAAAATGAGAAGTTGATTTCTTTTGTTGTTTTTTTCTCTCCCAGGTAAGCTGTGCATCGAGCGCAGGCTTTTTTTTTTTCCCCAGTCTCCAGCATGTTTTGGTAGTCTTTATATTGCCAGGAAAATGAGAAGTTGATTTCTTTTGTTGTTTTTTTCTCTCCCAGGTAAGCTGTGCATCGAGCGCAGGCTGTCAGCTCTGCTGTCGGGGTTCTGCGCCTGATTGCAGTGGTGGTGGTGTGTTCTTCACGCACCTCGCCCCAGCTGATCACTTTGTTTCCAACGGCCTGCTGCTGTGGTGGGAAACGATTTTGGCAGTAGAAGACCTGGAGGATGAACTGCTCGATGTTTTGTATTTTGACGTTTTGGGAAGCTGTCCCACAGACTCGGATTCCTTCATGGGGATGTGTGACTGCAGCAAGCACAAATACTTCCCTGCCCAAAGGCCTGGGCGAAGACGTAGCCGATGTGGAAAGGTTTCCCTCGTTGGCAGAGGGGATGAAGGATAGAAGTCTGCTTCTTCCCAGCACTTTGAAGGATAAGACTGCTGCCTATCCCTCTTGCTTAAGAACAGGGTATTCCAGTGCTGTGTCCATTGCAGGCAATGGATGTGCTGAAACTGCTGGCTTCAGTTAACGTTGGAGGGTGTCATTCAGAAATCAAGGCCAGTTTGTGTACTTTTCCCTACCCAGCTGAGTGCCAGGCGTCCTCAAGCTTCCTGGCAACCCGAGGCTCCCCTCCTTTCTCTCCTTTGTCCCTTCTCATACGTGTTCATGCCTTGGAGTGCTTACTGAATGGCAGAGAGGAGGGAGTCGGCTCCCTTTTGCCTGAGCGTTGCTGAAGTAGCTCCCACCTCCTGCAGACTTAGCGAGCGAGGCAGAGGACACGCTGCTGCTGGGGAGGTTTGCATCTCCCGTGGGTGTTGTGTGGACTGCCTCTCTGCCTGGATGGGCAAACGACACGGGGACAGAGACTCTGTGCAGGAAACAGGAGGACGACAGAAAGCGTAACGCTCCTGTGTTTGTAAGAAGCCAAAATGAATCCGTTCCTCCCTTGGTCCCCAAGCTCAGCGGGATCACCATGAAAGACTCCCGGCTGTCCAGCGCGGCCTGTCAGTACATATCTACCCGGACGAAGCACTAGCGCTGTCCTGCTTTCAGCTGTTGGCTCGATAACCCCTTTCCTGGAGCCCTCACCCCACCCCCAAACTGAAAACACTAGCTTTGTGAATCAAAGGAGCACTTTACACACTATGGGGACTTGAGAAGTTGACTTTGCATCACACAACAACCCAGGAACATCACGACTGTTAGGAATGCTGTTCCTTTTATTCCTTTCCTTGCTTCCTGGTTGTTTTATTGCACTACGTGTGTGCGTATATTAATATGTATTCCTAAGGGCGAATATATATTGATATATATATATGGTTTGTGTGTAACTGTACGTATTTAACTGTACTGTATCTTGTGAGAGGCAAAAAGCACTGCGGAGTCTGTGCTGTTCCTCCTCCACACCAGGCAAAGCTGACTTGCAGTCTGGCAGTACCACGATTTGTTTTGTTTTGTTTCGTTTTTTTATTTAAATGTTCTTTTAAGGACAGTCAGTATAAAGCTCCGTGCTTTTTAAGAGCTCAAGAACAGGCGTTAAGATCCTACACACTTACAATTGGAAACGCATTTTTTAAGAAGTTTTATTTGCTGCTTCATTTTTTTTTTTATAAAGAAATCTCGTAGTGTTCAGTTTTATGTTCAGCATTTCTTTTAAGGAGACTCTGTAGCCAAATGAGACTGCGGGTGCGAGTGGCTCGAGTTCTGGTTGAGGCTTCGGATGCCGTGAGCATGTGCGTGAGAGGATAGCTGGCTGCCTTTCCGTCTGTCTGCGTGCGCATGTGTGTGTCTTAATTTATCAGAGTCATGGCAGTATTTTGTTAGCGCTGGGCAGAAAAGTATCTTTGAAAGCAACTCGAAACCTCAGGCTTTGTTTTTGGGGATCTAAAAATGTTTTGCACATGGTGGTTAAGTCCTCATTGCTTTTTTTTTTCCTCTCAATATTGGCACGATCAGTGTGATACTTTTACAAGGGTTTCAGGAGCAACTTAATTGACTTTGGAGCCGGCGTCATCGTTGGCAACATGGGTGTTTCTGATCACGGAGCAGAAATGCCAGTAAAGAAATTTAAAAATATTTCAGATTGCCCCAACCAGGGAAGTTTAAGCGTAGCTTTCACAAATGCTTCAGTATTGGGCCGCTGTTGTATCGTACGCTCACAGCCTGCTGCTTCTGTGGCCATTTGTGTTTGTGGAAGAAAAAAAAAAAACAAACCCCCAAAAAAAGACAAACCCAGCCAACCAACCCCCCCCAGCCTGTGGCCAGAAATGCCGAGGAGACCCAGACTGCTTCCGAAAGGATTGTACCCGTTCTGCAAAGGGCTATGCCGCAGGCGGGAGCGGCGCACCGGGAGGCGGCATGAAAGCACTAAGCCAGGACTGACTCTGCAATACAGACACCTGCTGCGCACCCCGAACCCTCCCGGTGGCCCCCGCCCCCCGCGCGCCGCCAGCCTCCTGCCGCGGAGAAGCACAGCCCGGGGTCCGCGTCTGTGCCGCGGGTTTAATGATCCGTGCGCGTGGCAGGCTCGGCACGAACCTTCCAGCTGTACGTAATTACTTGAATGTATCGAAATTGTCCACATTCGATGTTCGCAAGTATATATTGCTCAAAAAAATTGTGGTTTACAGACCTACAACCAATATATATGTATGTGTTTGTGTATATACATGCAAGGATATGTGTGTGTGTGTGTATAGATACGCACACAAACACAAACGTGTATATATATGTTTTCTCTCAATACTTGAAACTTAGCCACTGTGCTTGAATTAAAAAAAAAAAACAACAAAAAAACACACCACAAAAACCCCACGCAACCCCCACCCCCCAAAAATGGGGGGGGGGGAAGAAAAAAGAAAAGCAAATCGGACAGGTGATTTATTTTGCCATCACTCTGGTGACTTTCTTTTTTATCTAACTGCATGTAGCGTGGAACCAACTTTTTTGGTGAAAAATATTTATTGCTTTGTAGACAATAAGGTATAAAAAAAGAAAACACCCCAAAAACCAACCCCCCAACCATTGTTGAAGTTGCTAGTGTAGTCCGCCTGCTGTCGTCATGGCTTTGTTACTGTTGCAGCGTTTGTGTCTAGCGTCTTTAATAGATTTCAAGAAACCTCAGTCTAATAAACACGTATCTTCAGGTTTGTGAGAGCGTATGATGATGTTCTTTATAAGGTAATGCTTGATACTTTGTCAACATTTTTTATTTGTGTTTTTGTGTGACTTTTTTTTGGCTTTAAATTGTACAACATCGATTTAAGAAAATAAAATTGATTTGAAATTGTTAGCGGCCTGTTTTCAGTGCTTTTTAATTCCAGTTAGCGCAGCATCTGAGGGACGTGTCTAGTGTTTGGTTCTACCAGCCTTGACTTCCAGGTGAAAAAGCGCCGTTACCCCCTTTTCGCGGAGGGTGAAGCCTGGGGCGCAGCAAGCTGCGCTGCCTGAAGCCACGCGTGAAGCCTTTGAAGTCGGAAAAGTCGCAGCCGGTTTCTGGGTGTAGTCGTAATCGCTGCTTCGGCCGTCCGTATGACCTGGCTACGCACTCCTCCTGCTACGGTTAGAAACTCCACCGCGAGTTGATGGCAGACCCCTTCCCGCCCCGCTCGATGCTTGAATTTTGTCCACGTGTCAGTATTTGCAAGATCAGCCTGTCGGAGCTCCAGGGTGAAGCACGCCGGAGCAGGGGTGTCCGATGGCCGCGTGGAAGGGCGAGGACTGAGTGTAGGTTTGTGGTGATGTTTTTATGAGACCTAATAATTATGCATTATTTTAGACTCTAGCTTTTTTTTTTTTAATCAACAGAGTCAGGAGCTTGTTGCTGTACAAGAGAGGCACTTGAAGTGTGACTGTAGTGGTAAGATCTGGGTGTTTTTAATTAAGACGAAATATTTTCCCGCCGCGTTTGTACTCATTGCAATTTGTTGTGTGAACAGAATGGCACGTGGCTTCGTTTTCCCTTGCCCACCTAGCTGTGCAAAAAACCACTGACCGTGGCAAGAAGTACGACGAGGGTGCTGTGAGCGCTGGCCCTGACCTGGGGTGCAAGACGGGTAGTTGTAACCCCTGCTCTGTCTGACTCGGAACATTCTACGACGAAAAGCTAAGCTCTGCCTCCGGGACGTGAGAGAGGTCCTGAATTAAGTAGTCCAGTCCTTCCGCTCTTACAGAAACTTAAGCAACGGAGGGGTAAACTTTCAGGAGCCAAATACCGCAATTCCACCAAACATCGCCCAAAACTCTGCTCGCTGGGCCGTGCCTGGTATTGTTGGCCGTGAGCATCCCTGGGGAGAGTCCTGCTCACCAGCCCCTGTGTGACACGGCATCACCCCACGCAGTTACCGGTCTGCGCTGGTGGTTTTGTGAGAAAAGACCCTATTTCAAAATCTTAATTTACCGTGAGCTGGAATTGGTTTTTCTTGCTCAGCCCTATTTATAACTTCTGTTTCCTGCCCCTGCCTTTCCCACCGCAGGGAGTTGGACACCACGCGTTCGCTCTGTGAGAACGGTCCTGCCTGGAAACGCCGGGCTCTGGTCACTCGTCATACGCAGACTCGGGCGCAGGGAGAGTCGATTCCGCTTCCCTGCGGAGTTGCCCCCCCGCTGCAGCGGCGTCAGCGTTGGGGACGACTCCGAGAAGCTGCGCTTCGCTGTGGTGAACACGTGGCGGTGGTACAACCTGGGCAAGACCCTACGGCAGCCCTTGGAAAGGTAGTCAGAGCTGAATAAGTACAAATGCTGGTGTTGCTTAAAGTCTGACAGCTCGGCACGCTTGGACCTTTGTTTTTTGGGGTTTTGGGGGGGTTTTCTGTTTGGTTTTTTTTTTAACACGTAAAGCCCCCTTTTGTGGAAAAAAAACCTTGCGCGTGTTTCTTCCCTGCGGCGTGGGACTGTGGTGAAGAATACACATACACAAGTTTCTGACGCTGAGGGTAAGGGAGGGGGGGTCTTTCGAAGCTGCCTGTGAAGAAGTTTAAAGGTTCAGGTGGAAAACCTATAGCCAGATGACAGATGGACCACTGCGTGTCACACGCCCGAGTGGACAGAGAATGCTCTGCTGAATCTGTGGGACTCTTTCACAGGCAGCAGAGCGAAGGGGGAAAGTGCTAGCTGGGGAGACTTAAACAACTGAAATAAACGGTCTCTTCTAAAAGCGCTAAACCACGGGGCCTGAACAGCTTAAAAGCACCGGTGAAAATTGCACAACTCTCTAGATGTTGACTGTGATGTTACGCTGCTGTCGATTCTAGGAGAAAACAAACCCGAGCAGTTCTTCCAGGGCATTTGGCTTCGTTCCCGCATTTTATATTTAATTGTTGGTAAGTACGTCAGCAAACACACACTCACTCAACTCCGAAAGATCAGAGGTGGCTCAGTGACATCAAGGAAGTAGAAGTGGGTGGGTGCGTGTTGAACCATGGCGATACAAAGATCAAGTATTCCGCTTCTAGTTACCAGCCCTGTTAAAGCTTTATTTCACGAGGAGTTAACTCCTTCACGGCATTTTTTAGCTCTGCGGTGTTCAACGTGACGTCGCCTTCTCCGCCTGCAGCGGCACGTCGTGGCTGGTCTTGCAGCATGCTCCTGGGTGCTGGCTGACGGTCCCGCTCACCTGAGCGGGGCGAGCAGTCGTGGAAGTCGTAAGGGCTGGAGGGGTCTTGCTGAAGGAGGGGAAGGGCTGTGTGGCAGGGAGGCAACGCGCTACCAAAGCTCTGCAGGGCAGGAGCTAATGCTCTCCAGACAAACCCTAGCAGTTGGATTTATTTAGATTTATTACCATAAATGTAGCGCTGATGATGGGCACCATTCGTTCCCTGGATGAGGAATGGCGTGTAGTGCGGGGATACAAACTTCCCGGGGACACTTCTGTTCTAAACCCAGCATTTTTAGGGACAATACAGTCAGAAACACACACACACACACCCCCCCACACACACCCACCAGGAGCTGAAACCTGGCAGGGGATTTGGACACTTTCAGAAAACATGTTAAAGAACGTATTTCTAAGAATGAGGTTAAGCAAGTAATGTCAAACACAGGTTTCTTCCCTTAGTGCGGACAGAGGGTAACCACGTATCCAAATGTTCGTGGTTGTCCTTCATGAGCCCTTACCGAGACGCAGACGCTGCTATTAGAGATCCCTTGGAGCTGGACCCAGCCACCCCTCCCGTCGTTAAACGTGCCTGGCTCCGTCCACGGTACGGTTCAGATCCAAAGCCCTGGTGCAGGAAGAGTCAGCTCCCAAAAAAGTCATTCCCAAGTCTGCAGGGCACGAGGCAACGCGCTGCAGACCTACGGCACGTGGGGTTCGTGGCTTCAGCTTCTTCTCAGCATCTGCTCTCTGCGAGTATTTGCTTACGTTGGCAGAGGGATCGTGAATGCGCTGTGGCGGGGAATTACAAGTCTGCCAGGGTTCCTGCTGCAGGTAATCTTGAAACACAAGTGAATTGTTGCTAAACTTCTCCCAATTTAGATCTTGTTTTAGGCAGTCAAGTCACTTCCAAGTGAGAACACACCGGCCTGTGTTACACCAGGAGCGCCTGGTGGAGGAAGAACACCTGGCGTGCTCTGGAACAGGAATACTCTCCGCAGCTGAAAGAGTCTCCAGTGTTTTCCCCTTGTATTCTTCTGTGTGCTTATTTCCAGCTAGGGCCCGGACACACAGCTGCTGGGGTGCTGCAGGCCGAGGTACTCCTTGTCCCTTGCAGCGTGGCGCGTCTCCAGCTCCCGGCATGGAGGTGAAGAGCTTTTAACTGCGGCGTTTGGTATCCCCCGAACTTCTAGGGCCGTGCAGCAAAGAATATTTGCCCAAATGAGAAAAATGGGTCTCTCCAGATTTGCTTCGGGTTTGCTTTCCCAGCATTGCAACGAAGATCTTTCCACTGCGAGTCTCGGGGTACGCGCTGACCCTCAGCCCCGACCTCTTTTCCCCGGGACAGAAGGGCTGTGGGTTTCCATCCTCTGCCGGAGTCGTTGCTACAGCTGATGGCTGGGTTTGCTGCACTCCCCACCCCGGCCCTTCAACTCACTAAAGATCAAT
>NW_008794776.1:2618227-2618700 GCF_000699145.1 Aptenodytes forsteri
TCAATCGATCAGGTTTTTTTTTCTTCCCAACGGAAAACACTTTGAAGAAAATGTCCTTCAAAACACAGTGTTTCTTCAGAGCTGGTTTTTAATTGATTTAAAAGAAACCGTATTTCCCTGAGAATTTAAAGCAAACCCTCTTGAATTAAATACGTCCTTTTTCGAAGCAGGCCGTGGGGAGGAAGATGAGAAAGTTGGAGGGGTCGTGGTGCCCCAGCAAAGAGGGACAGGCTGCTCGGGGAGGCCTGAGCAGCGCGTGGGGCCGGCTCTGCCTGCCGGAGGGGTAAAGGCCAAAGCCCCCCCGGGCTGGAAGGAGCGGGTCCCGGCCGGGGGCCGTAGCTGCCCGTCAGAGGTGCCCTGGCTGGGGGCTGCTGGGGAGCCGGGGCTGTAAATAACAGCTGAGCCCCGCTGCGTTCCCCAGGGAAACGCAGAGAGGAGGAGGCAGCCGAGCAGAGGGAGGTTTTGGGGAGGAG
>NW_008794776.1:2618725-2621255 GCF_000699145.1 Aptenodytes forsteri
GGGAGCGGCCCCCCGGCCCCGCCGACCGTGCCCGCTCCAGCGCCGGAGCGGCGGCGGGGTCGCAGCCCCGGTGAGCGGTGTGACCCCGAGAGGGAGGGATGGAGGGAGGGACCGCCCCGGGAAAGCTTGGACGGACCCTCCGTGAGGGCGCTTAACAAACCGGTTTTGAGTGAGTGAGGATTGACACCGATGTCATTAGGAACGTAAAATTAATACGGCCCGAAACAGGAGCGTGCCGGAGCCCCTGTCCTGCAGCTGTTCTGCTCCCCGTGCCGGCTGGCTGCTTGACAAAGCTGTAATTGTCCGTGAATCCCCAGATGCTCTTGTACCTGGAAAGCTTTTACGAGGCCGATTTCACTGCCGAGCAAACCTAATGGCAGCGCTCTCACTTAGGGCCAAGCAGGTGTACCAGTCAACGCACTTTAATTTTATCAGTCCTATTAAACACATACGAAATGTTCTGCTCCTCACATAAACAGCAGGGAACCTCGCAAATTGTTTGCGCCGGTTCCAATTTAACCCTGGGTATACGTGCGAGAGGAATGAAAGAAACCCCGCGTTAATTTAATTCCTGAAGACGATGGGTGCTCGCTGTGCATTGCAAATCAAACCCAAGCGAGCGCGCTGGCTTCGCAGACCCCGCACCGCGACCCGCAGCTGGACCACCTGCTCCGCGCCAGAAACGGCAGCCGTGCCTCTGCTGCCTTTCCACTTGAGTTCCACACCCCGGGGGGGTCTGCCTTCCCCGAGCCAGCTCCCACAGAACTGCCCGACAGCAGCAACTCCGGCAAGTCACTGGAGTTTCTCCTTGCTTTTGGTAACTATCCATTTAAAGATAAAGCAGATGATAAATTTAGAAGAAAGAGGCAGCACGTGCCGTGGCAGGTTGAGAGCAGAGGTTGTGCCGCCTGTTTCGAAGCTCCTTTGCTGCTCTTGGAAGGGGTAAGGGGCTGGGATACCGGAGCTTTTCCCTCACGGGGATGTCCCTCTAAGGCTTTCTCCTGTCCCACCACTGTTCTTCCATACGGGCTGGGGCCTTCCTCCCTCTCTCAAATTTAGCCGAAATGAGCCAAATTCAGAAATCACGGCAGGGAGGGAGGGGGAAGAGATGGTGCTGGACAGACAAGCGCAATTGCATAAGCTTCACTTCCTAAGGAAACGAGGCAAAAAAAGATTCAGACGCCCTAGTCGAAGCGATAGAGACATTTGTATTCCCGTTTCCCTTGGCAGCCTGCACTGTGACAGGCGATCGATCCTCCTTTGCTGCTCTTGGAAGGGGTAAGGGGCTGGGATACCGGAGCTTTTCCCTCACGGGGATGTCCCTCTAAGGCTTTCTCCTGTCCCACCACTGTTCTTCCATACGGGCTGGGGCCTTCCTCCCTCTCTCAAATTTAGCCGAAATGAGCCAAATTCAGAAATCACGGCAGGGAGGGAGGGGGAAGAGATGGTGCTGGACAGACAAGCGCAATTGCATAAGCTTCACTTCCTAAGGAAACGAGGCAAAAAAAGATTCAGACGCCCTAGTCGAAGCGATAGAGACATTTGTATTCCCGTTTCCCTTGGCAGCAGTGCTGCACTGTGACAGGCGATCTTTTATCACTTCTCTAAACAAAGCGCAGCTGGGACCGTGTGATAAATCTTCCCCTTGCCCCACGCCGCTACTGAAATAACTCAGCAATGTCAGTTCAAAAAAGGCCGTGCTGCGTTTCTTTCCCTTATTAGCAGAAATAACAAGCCTGCGTTTGATAATCTGGCCTGCTTGGAAACGTCAACCCTTCCGTTTTTCATCTGAATGAGTAAACGGAGCCCCCTCACGCTAATCTCGCGGCGTGCCAGGGAACCCGCGTCCTCTCTGGGTAGCTCGGTCCTGTAAAGCGCTGAAGCTCGTAGCATAACAAAACAATTTCCAGGTGCATTTGGCTTTTTGGGAGGTACGTGCTGTTGCCTGATAAGGGCGCCTATTCTACTCGGCTTTCCCATTGAGTGCATCACTGCAGGTGAAACCTGTTGCAGCAGACGTGAGCACAACGACTGCTTGAGAAAGCCGGCTGGAGGAAAACCTGACGGGAAAACGAAACCGTAGGTGCCCGTGCTCGATACCGGCACAAGCAAGAAGCTGTGTGGAAAGGGGGGGGACAGGGGCCAATGTTACACCCCTCTGGGAAGGCAAGCCTCGAGCGTTTAACGACGGACCTGCGCGTCATGTGAAGAACTTCCTCCGGCTTGTTGTCCTCGTCTCCCTGTGACTGCAAGGCTGTTGGTAGTGCTAGTTCCCCCGGGTGGGTTTGTAAGGGAAGAATGGGCTGGCCTACTTGCACAGCTAACACTTGCCACAGGAACGCGTTCCTTACTTGCCCTGTCCCCTGCTGCTGCTCCATTTAATAACTTGACGGGCTTTTCGCGTGCGCTGGCTCCTCGGAGCCCGCGTGTGGCAGGTGGGGCTGCGCGGGGGCCGTGTCCCCGCGGTGCCTTGCCGCGGGAGGCAGCCGTGGCGGCGGGGCGCCGGCGCCGGCTCTTCGGGCTGGAAATC
>NW_008794776.1:2622147-2630578 GCF_000699145.1 Aptenodytes forsteri
GGGGGTGGGCGCCCTTCCTGCCTCCAGCTTGTTAAACAGCCCTGGGTGCCCCCCACCCCCGCCGCTCCGGGGGACGGAGCTGTCACTTTTCGCCTGGGTTTCTTGCTGAGTGCTGTCTGCTGTTCTGTCCCCTGCAGGTCCTCACAATGGCTGAGGATTTGAGAGCACCGGTTGCCAGCCAGACGAAGAGACGGAACGGCAGCAGTGAGGTGGCAGAAAGGCTAGAAGAAAATGGGCATCCAAATAAAAGGCTGAGGAGAGATGCGGATGAGGAAGATGCGGAGGAGCGGAATAAAAAGTCGCCCAAAAGGAAGATTGTGTTGTTGATGGCATATTCGGGGAAAGGCTACCATGGGATGCAAGTATGTCGTTTGGGAAAACAATGTGGCCTGCTTTTTTTTTGAAGTCTATTAGGTTTATAGCTGTAGTCGTAGTGACTGAGTAGGGAAGCAGTTGCAGCTTGAAAAGCAGGGGCAGGAGCAGTGCATGCCTGGATTCACATGGCTTGGTAGTAACTTGAATAAAAAAAGGCAGCGGTACGTCTCTGATATTTGGTGATTCTAGCGAGTCTGCCTTTAGTATAGAGCATCAGCAGAAGATCTTTCAAAAACTGCTGCAGACAAGGCTCTTGAGGAGACTGAAAGCACGGGCACGGCAGTTCTGTCAAAACCTGAAGCGCTGTCTAGTGATCCCCTTCTGACCAGTGCTTCTGGTTGAAGCTTTACATTTCAAAGCCGTTGGGCTAAGTTTCTTTTAGGTTAGACCTCAAGTTGTCTCACTACGGGCAGATTCCGGAGAACTGAGCTGCGCATTTGAATGAAACAAATTGGCATCTCTGTTGCTGTCTCTTGTACTTCTAAAAAGATTATCTGTACTTGAAGACACTTTAAATTCTCCTTTTTCTGATGCACTCTAATGGGGTGGCTCGTAGCAGTTTAGAAACAGGAAAACCCTTGCAAGGCTTCTGTGTTTGCGTGTGGCAGAAAAGGGATGTTGCTTTGTTACAGCGCCAGCATTCGAGCAGTGCCCCAGCACCAGACCTGCCTGTGCAGGGACGCTCTTGAGGCACACAGTATTGGCAGCAAGAGGATGATTTTGCTCCATCTGCTGCTCCTCTCGGCATACTGCAGGCTCCATACACGCTCTTGAGGCGTGCTTTAAAAGCTCCACAGGATAATTGATAAGATTGCACGCAGTCAGGGAAGGGAGTCTTTCATGCTTATGCAACAAAGTAGATTTGTTCAACAGCAGTAAACTTACGCTTGTGGGCACGTCCATGTAAGCGCCTGTCAGCTTTACTGCTCTCGTAACTGAACGGTATGTGCCGAGGGTGTGTGCTTTGAAGCCTTACACACAAGTGGAGTTGTGCATTTCTGTTATAGTTCATCTGTGAGTTGAGTGCAGAAGTCACTGGAGAAAACCATAGTCTGCGTTACACAACAGCTCGGGCGAACTGAGCGAAAGAACCCACTCTCATTTCCAGAAGCAGGATTTGCAGAGGCTAGGTTTGGAGCAGCAGCTGGTGACTTGCAGGCACTGGAACAGTATTTCAGCACATTGGTGCTGTTTCATGTGGTTGAAGGAATCGTCAAAAAACTCCATTGCGGAAGTATTGCACAGTGAAATTAGAAATGATCCTTTACTTGCAGTAACAGTAAAAGGTAAATCAGAATGTAGCTGTTTTATTAACACTCTCTAGTAAAGAGAGGGGTGAAGGGAAGACTTTTAAAGAATTTCACAACAATGTTCGATTAAGAAAATTTTTCAGTTATCATCTTCAGTTACCCAATTATTACTATTTGTTCTATTTCTTATTTTTACTGTATATCCTCTTTTAGAGAAACGTGGGATCCTCACAGTTCAAGACAATTGAAGATGACTTAGTGTCTGCCCTTGTTCAGTCAGGCTGCATCCCAGAAAACCATGGGGAAGATATGAAGAAAATGTCTTTTCAGCGGTGTGCTCGAACGGATAAGGTACGTTGGTTAGGGCCTGTGCTCTCATAAACTCGGGTGTACCCCTGCCAGCGCTACTGGGGTTGGCTGGTAAAGCGTTGTCTAGAGTGAGATCCAACAGCAAATACTATTCACAGTGAATGGTGCTTGAAACGTCTCCTTTCATCCGCTGCTAAACTTACGTACGAGCAAATACTTAGAAAGCGCAGGATACTGATTAGATGGTGTTTGTAAAGCTGGTGCTTCCTACCTAAACTTTGTCTGTGTTTCTGTCACATTCGTCTGCTTCAGCCTCCCAGCCTGCTGCTGCTGCTCCTCATTGTTGCTGCTGCCTGCTTGATGCGGTGCTTGAGACTTTAGCTGCATCTCAGTTGTTTTTAAGCCTGCCGCAGTGCGGTTCTAAGTCTGAACTGGAGTTCGTGGCTGATCTTACATATAAGTCATTTCAGTTGGTGCTTTACTTAATAGCAGTCGAATACAGTGAGATGTCGTGGAAGGGAGTGCAGTGTTCTGCTGTGTAAGATTGCTAAGGTGCTGTATGGCTATACAGCACCAGCGGGTCTTCCAGGAGTACTCGACTTGGATTTCTGCCTGCGGCCTTGCCTTTGCCTCGCTTCAGCCTGGAATGACCAGTGAGAAAAAGGAATAAACTTGTTCTTCGGCTGTTTCAATTCTGCAAGTGCTATCCCAGAGCTTCCAAGGTACATAATTACGTGTTTGTGTGTGTGTTATGTTTTTTATAGGGTGTGTCTGCAGCTGGACAGATTGTGTCGCTAAAGGTCAGGCTAATAGATGACATCTTAGAAAAGATCAATAACCATCTTCCTTCTCACATCAGAATTCTGGGTAAGGATACTGGAATGGGCAGAGAAAATGTTTTCAAAGAGGAGCTTTCTCCTGCAGAAGGTCTCTCCCTTACCATTATAATTTTACTTATAAGTGGTTTAGTTTTAACATGAACCCATATGTTTCTGTTAGTTTGAAATCAGGGTCCTATAAAATAAACCCTTCTATCTTTTGATTGTATTTCATTTAAAAAAATATTCTTGTTGGTAGGAGCAAGATCACAATCAGGTTGTAACCTACTGATTCAAAAACCTAATGTCACTTTTAAAATAAGGTCTGAAGAGAGTCACTGGGGGATTCAACTCCAAGAACAAATGTGATGCCAGAACCTACTCTTACATGCTGCCAACATTTGCCTTTGCCCATAAAGACCACGATGTGCAAGAAGAGGTTTATCGGCTGGACAGAGAGACCCTTGAAAAAGTCAATAAACTGCTTGCGTGCTATAAAGGAACGCACAACTTCCACAACTTCACATCTCAGAAGGGACCCAGGGACCCCAGTGCCAAGCGGTACATAATGGAGATGTACTGTGGAGAGCCATTCGTGAGGGAAGACATAGAATTTGCAGTGATCAAAGTGAAAGGTCAGAGTTTCATGATGCACCAAATAAGGAAGATGATTGGGCTGGTGATAGCTATTGTGAAAGGTTATGCTGCCGAGTCTATCATAGAGCTCAGCTGGGGAGAGGAGAAAGTAGATGTCCCCAAAGCTCCAGGACTTGGGCTGGTCTTGGAAAGAGTACACTTTGAAAAATACAACAGACGTTTTGGAAATGACGGGCTGCATGAGCCACTGGAGTGGACAGAGGAGGAGGAGAAGATTGCTGTTTTCAAAGAGCAGTACATCTATCCTACCATTATCAACACAGAAAGGGAAGAGAAATCCATGGTGAACTGGCTAAACACCCTCTCCATTCATGACTTCAACTCTTCGGTTGTTGGGATGCAAGCTAACAACAAAAATTCAAAGGTAATGATTGAAGCCATGATTTTACCAAATGGAAGCTGTCCAGTTGAAGTAGCTCTTCCCTTAGTAACATTTTTGTTTTCCATGAACGTGCCATGGAAGATGACAGTCATCTGGAGTATGAAATGTTTATTATCTTTTCCGTCTTTGTGCACTTGATGATAGTGGAATGAACTATACCAAGTGTTATTTTTGCAGGGTTTTGCATGGGGGTGTTGAGGGAGGGAGGAAGGAATGCTTTAAAGCACAGGCCAATTTGCAGAATCATAAACCGGCAACAGAAATTGTGGCCACGTTACCAGCCTTTGCTATTGTGAAGCTGTTTGAGAGACTAGTTTTCAGGTTGACAATTTCCCTTTAATTGCCTGCTGGCTCTTTGTATTCGCTGACTTGGGGCTAATTCTCATTTTGTGTAATGCCCTGTTCACTAGATAAGGTTTGGAATCGGGGAAATTTAGGACCAGCTTTTTTTAAGTAAATCTGCCATGAGCTCAAAATGGGTCATCAGAACAACTCCTACTGAGTAAAATGGGATATTGCAAAATCTGATTTCTGACAACAGGAACTGCTGTCAGCTGTGAGTTGCAGTAAAACAAAGGTGTAGAATACATTTTTAACCAAAAGAAAATTTCAGTTTTAAGTTAAAGAATTTTTTTTTCTGGTTGAGATGTAGAATAGCCTCAAAAGAAAAGAGTGGAAAGATGTTTGGGACATGCTAGAAGTAGGTTGGAAAC
This sequence comes from Aptenodytes forsteri, assembly GCF_000699145.1. Taxonomy (NCBI): domain Eukaryota; kingdom Metazoa; phylum Chordata; class Aves; order Sphenisciformes; family Spheniscidae; genus Aptenodytes; species Aptenodytes forsteri. Next base: position 2,626,652 of record NW_008794776.1, read on the forward strand.
CACATGAGGAATCTTGAGTCAAACTCGCAAAGTATTTCTTTAAATTGACAACCACTGGAGTGACTTAAAATACAACAGTGCTTGATTGGACCAGTCCCTGATCAAGCCAATCTAACTTCGAAGCAAGCCTTGCTTGAGTGGGGGGCTGGACTCGATGGCCTAAAGATACCTTGTACTTCTGTATGTAATTCAGATTTTCTTGGTCAGAGGGCTGGCAAATCCTTGAAGGACAAATGATGGGCAGGGCTAAAACTTCTGAGTAGTGCAACTCAGAAGAAAATAATGACATTTTTTCACTCAATGGAGTCTTTAAAATTAGCTTTATTTTGTGTAGATAATGATCCTGCTCTGAAAAATGTTAGGTTTAATCCTGTCTTTGCCATTTTTTGTTTGAGTACGAGAAAGAGTTTCAACATATAAAATAAAATTTACAGCCTCGTTGAACAGTACAAGCAAGATACCAGAAATTTCTCAGGGTTATTTTTGTACTTGTGGTGATTGTTTTTCTGAAGTGTAGTGCTGTATGAGGACATCTGTGACAGGAGGTTATGACAAATGCCACATTAGTTTGGTTAAATGGCACCCAAAGAGACCGCGTGGTGCAGAGTCTCCTTACCTGGCTCAGGGGTCTTGATGATAATGTTGGCAGGACTTACTGCTGACAGGTTCAAAAATCACTGATGTATTGCTAGCGGGAGGCAGGTCTGCTTGCTTTAGATAAACTCGACCAAACACAGTTTTGGCATCATAGTTAGCACAAGTTGTCTGGAGAAGGATAAATAAGGGATGATATGACAGACTCCTTTGAGATTTTGCAGGCTGTTTGCACTTCAGCGAGCTGTGCTTGCTGTTACGAAGGCAACTGTCCAAGTCTCTCAGAATTTGTTTTGCAGTAGAATATTAAATTGTCAATGTTAAATTCATGGGATTTGGAGGTTTATATGTTTTCAGCAAGTGGTGGTGAGGAAAAAAAGGAGTAACTACAGGCATATTGTCATGTTAGCCTGCCTTTCTTTCTAAAATCCTTTGATGCCAATCATATCAGTCAAAATACTTGCTTCAAAAAATTACGTAAACCCCCCAAATTTATCGCACCGTGTTGACTTACTCCTGAAGGAGTGTCTCCCAGTTAAGAACTCAGACTTCAGTTTCCTTGTAAGTTGCTAATGTTTGTAGTATTTCCCTAATACTAGTTTGTACGACTGACTTCATTTTTAAACAAGTATTAGCCCTTGCATTATGAGCCCTTGCATCTCTCTCATACAGTTTGGACGCAAGTTCTCTGCAGCAGACAAACAAAATTCTCAAATCTGGCTTTAGACAATGTAACAAACAGCTTTTGAGGGACTTGCATGAAAAAAGCACTTGTTAACTTGCCTCACCTGCATTTATTTTAAACATCAGCATTTCATGCTATTATCCCACTTTTAAGTTTCCCACATACTGCAGGTTGTAATCATGCCGTTGTAAATATAAATGAGAAGGAATGTCTTCTGCTGGTGAGTGTAATCCAATGTACCATTTTTTTGCTACAAGAAGTGTCATTTACCATCACAGAATTTTGTTACAATAGATGGGTCTAAGACACGATGTTGGGATCTAGCCCCATTTCCTTACGCTTTTGGAGTAGTTTACAGTCAAAGATGTCTTTGATTTAGGTCAGTCTCTAGATGTAAACGAAATACTGACAAACCATTTTCCATTTTACTTTACAGAACAGCAGCGATCTCGAAGGCAGTGATGGTTGTGCTGATGATTCCGACTGAGCCAGGAAGTGGCTGGACGTGGGACCCTTACTGCTTGCAGTTCCCGTTCTCTGCAAAAAGGTGGCCTTTCTAAATCCAAGGATCCAGTAAAGCAGGGGTTTGTGTGCTTGCAGAACAAGAACCAGTTGCCCAGGAGAAACCGGGTGGGGAAGACAGTGCAGTAGAAAAAGTAGAAGCAGCTTTTTATACCACTGACTGATTCACCTGACTGATATACTTGAAAATAGTGTAACGAGAACGAAGCTTTCTAAAAGAATCTTGTAATGCGGGATATCTTAATTGCTATTTGAATAATGTTTTTATTGTATGTTTACCTGGAAAATAGTATTTTAAATATGTATAATCTCTACATAAAGATGGGGCAAGTCATTTTAATATACTCTTTTTTTTATTATTATTATTATTATGAAGTTATGACTCCATGAACTTTTGATTTTTTTTTAATTTTTTTTTTTCCACCTTTACTTAAACTGATCTCTAAACACCATTAAGCTTTTACTTTCCATGTCATCTGTGACTTTCCTGTGGAGTAACATATATGGGTTAGGAACTCATTATCATGCTGACTGCTGTGAATTCTTTTGGTATTGAAACAAATTTTCTGTGTTTTCTGAAGCTTTGCAAGTCTAAAAGAAATGATTCCTTACTCAGTGAGAGGTCTTAAATTTTAGAACGTGGACTGAACCATGTAGTTCAAGATGAGACCTCTTCTTTGGGAGATGTCATCCTCCCAGTATTGCCCACGTGCTTGGGCAGACTCAAGAATATAGATCTGCAGCTACGTGTGTAATTGGGCCTCTGCTGCCTGAGGTGTCCTTTCACAGACCTGCAGCTGAGACGTGAGGAGAAGATGTAAATTAATTGTTAGGACTGCAGTTCAAAGCGTGCAGCCATGAACGTTCTTGCGTTGCCTGTGGTGGATCACTAAACGTGTTGCTGCTGGTTTAGCATTTCTGGTTTTAGTGGAAGCCGTCTAACCATCTGCTAGATTCGGGGTTGAATCAATTTAGCATGCGCAAAAGGAATGGTGCTGACTTCCTCTGGGCTTTGATCAAGTCTGCCTTCACTTTGTGTGTGTGAACTCCTAATTCCCATCGAGCTGCTCGGAGCAGAGGAATGTGTGCAATGATACAGAAAGCACATGTTTGAGGACTGTCTTCCTTTGGGAATCGATTTTAATTTTCTGTGTTTTGGGGCTCTGCAGAACTCCAGAACTCTGGAGTTCTTGCTCTCCTTTCCCCAACTGTGGTTTGACTTCTGGTTCTTGCTTCCAGCTCTCTGTGGAGGTGGTGAAAGAAAAAACAAGGCAAGGCAGCAGCCTTCCTGCCCTCCCTGCCTGTGGAACACTTTTGGAAGGGGTGGAACGAGACTCCCCACGCATTCGGGTATTAGTACGAGTGCTTGATACGCTTCCCTAGCTGGGTCTGTACGGAGACTTGCTTTGTAATACGGTAGTTACTGAATATGAGGAGTCAACTCTTTGCTCCTCCATTCAGTGGCTTCTGGCCAAAGTCCCTAATTTTATGGCTCCCTCTGGAATTAGGGGTTTTTTTGCCAGAGCGCAGCTGTCCCTTAAAAAGGGATTTGCTTGTTTATTTTATCTGGGTTTTAATTAGTGCTTTTTATTTTACCGTGAAGGAAGGCCTTGCTCTATTTTATCAGAGCGAGTGTGTGAAAGTGTTCTGGAGAGGGACTCTGCCTAGATTTTCCTTTATATCCCTTGCCGGTTCATGCTATTGACCTAATCTGCATTAGTCTTCTATCCAAAGCTCTATCTTTCTATCCCTTTCAATCTGAATAAAAAATACCTTTATTTGCTTATAATAAAGGCCCCCAAACTGACATGTATCTCAGTTGAAATCAACGAGAATTCCTATTTATAGCCTTTGGAGGAAACAAAACAATAATAAAAGAAAGGATATTTCTTACCTCTCGGTACGCGTGCTGTTTTATTTCACGGGGATTACTGACTTGGTACTTCAGCTCCCGTTTCAGTGCACGGGCCGAATAAATAAAAGATACGGGAGTGGTTTAAATTCTAGAAGGGACTCTGAAAGGGCGCAACACTCGGCTGCCTCAGGGGGCAGAAAACACAGACCGCGCCCCGCGCTCGACGGGAAGGCCGCTGCCCTGGCCAGGGGCCCGCTGGGCGCCTGGGCCC
>NW_008794776.1:2631141-2648895 GCF_000699145.1 Aptenodytes forsteri
AGAGGTCGGGGTCGCGCGGGCGCCCTGAGGCAGCCGAGGGAGGGCTCTCCCCGCCTTGGTCTGCGCACCCAGGTGCCGTGCCAGGGCTGCTGAGCGGGGCGTCGGAGTCTGTTTTTCCTGGAAGATGGAGGGCGTTAGGTAAACTGCCTCCTTCTGCCCCGGGTACGGCAGCCCCTCGGTGACGGGGAGCGGGTCCGTCAGGAGCCGTGCGGCGGCGGGCGCTGCGCCGCAGCCGCTTCGAAAATTCCTGTCGGGAAAGGACGGGAAAGCTGCAGGCAACGCTGCCCGCTCCGCTCGGCGCCGGCGGGCTTCTGGTGTATCCTGCAGCAGCGCAGGTTTGATAATGCATTGCCCTTGTACGTTCAGGTGGCTTTATCTTTGCACTAAAGCTTCCTCACAGCCTGGCCAGTAGTGCTGCAGACGTTGTCGCATTTTAAGGCAGCATTTAAACCTTGCTTGGGTTTGTATTAATGGCATACGTGGCTGTAACGTAGTTACGGGTTAAATCCTTCTGCCCCTCAAACGGCAGCGCTTTGTGAAACGAGAGATCTGGGAATTGCGTGAGTGACGCCAGGCATCACCCTGTTGTTACAGCTTCCATCGTCTCCAGCGCGTGACCGTGTACGAGAGCACTGGCCTCCCTCGGTCTCCACGCTGGCTGCCGTCTCGGTCGTCATGAGTCCGTGTGCCCAAAGTGCCTGTTGACCATCCAGTGTCGTCTTCGAATGTACCCGGTCAAGACTCAGCATGTGCTGCAGGAATCCTCTGTGTCTGACTCCTAGAAATAGAGTAACTGGATAAATCTGCTGGAATGATAAAGAAGTCAAGTGGTTAAATTGAGTTAAAAGGTCAATGACCATTGAGATGAACTCTCTTTATAGAAGTTGGGCAGGAGGCAATTCTGTGACCATAAAAACCATTTCATAGCAAAATAAAGCGAATATAAAAGTGAAATCAAAGGTAAATGTGGATAGAGCTTTGGAAGTGGTAGACCAATGCACTGTTTTATTGAGAATGAGATACTTCATTAGGTTAACTTTCCAAAATAGTACTTCACATAGAGACTCATAATTAGTTTTGAGAACAGTTTAAAAAAAATGCCGCGACCTTTAAAATAACGCTGGTACATCTACTACATATATTAATGATTTATGATAGAGTATTTATGATCAAATGTAAGTTTTAAGCTTTGTAATTGAAGATAATTGCTTTAATGAGATTTTCTGTAATTGTAACATTGTGTCTAATACCAATCATTATACGATTTAAAAACCCTCTGGAGAAAATCTTAGAAATCTTAGTGAGCGCTGCACATCTCATTTTCCATGCATTGGGCTTAAATTTGTACCCTCTGTGCCTAATTTGTTGTTTTCTTTAATTGATGTTGTTGCATGAAATTTTTCCTTTTTGGTCATTTGATACCCTGATAGAGATTGGTCGCCTAGCTATCACCTCTCTGTAGGATGTTGTTAAAAAAGATCTTCATGTTGTCAGGTTAAAGAGCGGGTAAGTACATTCTAGACTAGCATGCTGATTGATTTGCATCTTCATGGTTTTGAGGTATGCGATTGCATGGTGGTACGGTAGAAAGCTGATTTGACCAACTATGTAACAGTCTGTATTGCCACTTTCTTTGGTTCTTTTTGATGCTCCGCTATTTTAATTACTGAAACTGCAATTTTTAAAAGTTTCTCTGCAGGTGGAATGCCTCCTGTTCCTCAAGTGGCTCAACAGATTAGCCAGGAGCAAAGCCAACAGCAAAATGGACCAAACTTGTCAAGTTTGCATAGTTCCTTACCTGCTCCACACAGCAGGAACACAGCTTTTCTTCAGCAAGTACAACCAGCAGGCTGTGTTAAGAAGCACGTGCTTTCGGTCCCAACTCCAGTTCCTGTACAGCAACAGGTATCAGATTTGCATATTATATTGTATGCGGCTTTGAACGGCTGGTTTTTGTGTATTGTAATTGCTGTTGTCGTCTATTCTGCACCATTAAATAGTCTGTCTGAATACTGGGAAGAGAGTATCCTCAGAAAACAGAGCGGTAACATGTGTCTTGTTAAGAAAATCTAGACAAGATTAATTTTTGGCACTTTACTGCCACTTTCTCTGGAAGTTTTACTTCTGTGAAGAACGTATCTGTTCATTTATGTCATTTGCGATGGCTACCCAACTCTCAGTTTAAATGCTATTGTGCTGGATTTTCATTGAATCATAGAATCATGGAATCACAGAATAGTTTGGGTTGGAAGGGACCTCTAAAGGTCATCAAGTCCAACCCCCCTGCCGTGGGCAGGGACATCTTCAGCTAGATCAGGTTGCTCAGAGCCCCGTCCAACCTGGCCTGGAATGTTTCCAGGGATGGGGCATCCACCACCTCTCTGGGCAACCTGTGCCAGTGCTTCACCACCCTCAGCGTAAAACATTTCTTCCTTATATCTAGTCTAAATCTACCCCCTTTAGTTTAAAGCCATTAATCAAATGAATGAATCAAATGAATCAAATTCATTTCATGCTTCAAAGCATTTTTCAAATGTGTCTGGAAGGTTGCAGGTAAGTAAGTTACAAGGTGCAGCAAGAAGGAGCAGCGTGCTAACCTCTCACTGTGTCCGGGCAGTGTTGTCATCTGTGTTTTGTATTGAGACTTCGTGGATGACAGAATTTATTACTCCGACCTGGGGAGAAAGGAGCAAATATTTTCAGTAGGTTTTACAAAAGACTACCACGCACTAATAATTTGCTTCAGATAGCTGTTCTGTAGCACAGCTGGGTATAAATCTTTCTTTACAATAAAACTTTGTCTTCATTTAAATTTAGAGTGCGCTGTAGATAGCTGTGTCTCTCTCTTGGTTTTAATTGGTGGTGTGAACATGCCGTATGATTTTTCTTGAAGAAAGAAAAGGAATGAGAAGGAATCAGGCAGATTCTCTAGCAAAGTAGAATTTGTTCTCGTAATGAAATCCTAAAAGGAGATTTAATTAAACAGAAGCAATTATTTTAACATTTTATGCAGCATATTTAGAACAAGGTGGGGGAAAAACACAATGAGAATTTGTTGCTTGTGCTTACTTGCCAGCGGTTGCAGGACACTTACATGTGTTAATAAAAATGCCATAAATTAAACGTATTTTTATATGAACTTTGTAGGGAATTCTGTCCATCTGCCACTTGGCAGGGCATTTCAGTTCTGTGGAAATTCTCACTGAATCAGCCCTGCTCTTCTGATGAGATATAGAGGTACCATATTTTAGGAGGAAAAAATAAAATTCTAAAGACTGATTACCACTGCATCCCAAATTTCTCTACTGATTTTACACAATACCGCTGCATCACAAAGCCCTTCAGAGACTCCACATAAATCTGCACAAGATGTGTTATTCATTAACTTTTAATAAAGTGCAACTTCAAACAGTGTAGAATGTTTCCAAGGACTGAATAATCATTTCTATTGGTTATTCATGAAACATTTTTGAGAGTGTCTCTGTCTTGGTTTTGTGTTGTGCAGTAGGAAACATAAGTTTAATTATGTTTACTTGAAGGAAAATGAGATTCTGCAGCAAGTAACAGCACTGAGGAGGGAAGGTTTATGGCCTCTGAAACGTCTGCCCAAACTCCAAGAGGCCCCACGGCACAGATCACACCATGACTATCTTTTGGAAGAAACGCAGCGGATGGCAACTGATTTTGTTCAAGAAAGAAGGTGGAAGATAACAACTGCCAAGAGAGTAATGTGAATTTGGTATTTTCAACCAGAAAGGGGGGAAGAATAGGCAGCATTTTCATGGTTAGGATGTGGTCACTGAGGATGCGCGAGTTTTGGTTTCCCTCTCCACTGTGTTTGTAAAGTTTGGGCAGTTCTCCTAAAGGGATCGTATTTTTTTCTTTCTTTAGAAATATGCTTGTTAGAACAGGGTGAAAACTTACAACAATTTTACGGTTTTATTCAGCTGATTTTAAGTGTGGCTCGTCATCACGAGGATATGATACTTCATAAGGAAAAATGCAAGAAAAGAGAAGAGAAGCAACTGAGGACTGTTGCTGCTTTTACTGCTAGAGAAATTGAACATTTCTGGTCCACCATTAAACAGGTAAATGTTAAAAACAGAAAAAAAAAATCTAAAGAGGTACTGAATAAAAACCTGTTGGACCATAACAGCGAGAATCTTACAACTGAGCTTTGCTCAGCCCACGTGGTGACTGTTACCTGTTGGTAAAGATAGCTTCACGTTACGGTTGCGTGAATAATTGCAGGCCTTATGTGTCATGGAGGAGAGTGCTTCACTAATCCTCGTTGGTGCAGCTGGCTCGCTGCGGACATTTATGTTTTGATGTGAGTTATTCTTGGGTAGCTCTCGCTTATTATGTGGATGACTTCTATTCATGGTCAGTTTTGTACACGCTGTTCTGTTCTTCGAGTGCTCTGCATTGTAGCCGTGTCTGATGCCTGTCTTACTGTTGAAGGAATGTTAGGTAATCCGTAGCTGTATTTGAAGCTAAGTGCGTTCATGTTTGTCATTTCCTTCTGCTCTTTTCCCCCCCTACACTCTCTCCATTTTAGGTGGTAGATTTAAAACTGCAAGTAGAGTTAGAAGAGAGGAGGAAGAAAGTATTAAACTCACAGAACATCTCAGAAAAAGGTAATAAGAACCTAGGACTTTTTTTAGCATGACCTTTTTTTTTTTCTCTCTTTTGCGTACCAGTAGTATTAGTATAAGCTTACCAAAATAAATGTTTAGGAGCTAGTGTTTTGGTCTTAGTTTCGAGTCATAAATATCTCCTTTCTTGAGCTTGCTAACTTCCTGTAGCTTACTAAAGCTTTGATGAACGCACTGTGAAGGCTTTTTGTTGCTGAGCTCTTGTTTGTATTGGGGTTTAGTTTTATGTCCCTTGGGGGCCATGCATTAGACTGAATTCACTAAAACTATCATGTGGGCACCTGTGTCCCACTGCAGTTTGCCCTTGGTCACGTAGTCAAGTTTGATAAACTGGATTTTGCATTATTCTTACAGTGTTCAGAATTCTTCTGTTCTTTAGACCCTGGCTTAGCTGTAAAAGGCATCAAATTTGTTAATGAATTATTCATCTCGGATATGGCGGCACCACAATTTTTATTATTTTGTGCAGAAATAAGAGACTGCTTGAATAAGAAAGAGAGCCTTCAGAAGGAAGTGGTGCTTCCAGATCTTCTCACATCTACTGTAAAGAAATACATGGGAGATTTAGCAGACACCGCTGCTGTTGCGGAAGCGTTGTTACCCAAAGGCAGTGCTCAAATCACAACAGTAGTAAAAAGTGATGCTCCGTCTTTATGGTGCGGCACTCTTGGAGAGTATCAGAAGACTGGACTAGACTGGTTGGGAAAGCTGTATAAGATGAACCTCAGTGGCATTCTGGCTGATGAAGCTGGACTTGGAAAAACAGTGCAAGTTTTTTTTGCACACCTGGCATGTAATGAAGGTATGAAATATTGTAGATCTTTTATTTTATAAATCTATATTTTTAACAGTTCATTAGTGAATGTGTTTTCAGTAAGAGGAAAAAAAATTGCTTTTAATATGTATCGCTTAAAGAAATGTACCTGGAATAAATTTTATAAAACAGGATACACAATTCCTTTCATTGTTAGTGCATGTGTATGTTGTTTGTATATACACAATTGCCTTTTCTTGTAAGTTCTGAAGCGGTATGCAGTCATTTCCAGTCATGCTGTACCTTTTATCTCTACAGGTAACTGGGGTCCTATTCTTGTTTCACGAAACTTTAATGTGCTGAAGTGGGAGATTGAACTGAAATACTGGTGTCCTGCTTTGAAAATTCTTCTGTATCTTGGGAACCCAGGAGAACTTTTTAAAAAAAGGCAGGTATTGTGGAACGCTGTTTCATCTGCACATGTACTGGGTAACATAAGCATTACACAGAAAGAAATATCAGCCCGAGTCACAGTTATACCATTGTAGTTAAAAACTTCAGTATAGTGATATCCCAACCTGGTTCTTTTCTCTTTTGTTATGTAGCATACTGGAAGAATGAAGACATTTCCTCATTTCATGAATGCTAGTTCATAAGCAGAGTTTGGTATTTACCAATAAAATCTGCTTTGATGACCAGCAATGTCTGGCTAGCCTTTTTAAGTTGTGTGTATATACTTACTGCCATGATGTCCCTTTGCACAGACGTTTTTGACTAGTACCTAGTCTCCGTATGGGGAAACTCACATCTTTGCTCCAGTGACTTGTACCTCATCTTAGTATTTGCAGAAGTTTATTAAGAAAATGTGTCGAATTTAGCCATTTTTTGGATGAGAAATTGATGCGTAATCCAGAAGAAGCAACAGGAAGTTTGGTGTGTGTTTTGTAGCTTGGAAGCCATGTATGTGTTTTCAGGCTTCAAAACTTCACTAAACTGATTTGCAAAATATGCTTCTTCCTTTTTTTCCCCCCCTCTATTTTTTGTATTTTCAACTTCCATAGTTACAAGGAACTTCTTGGGTTCCTCCATTAATGCTTTTACAACATACAACTTTTATCCCTCCTTTTGGGATGATGTGTATTTTCCAGTTACTTTTCAATTTCTTTCTTTATTGGAGTCCTTCATATAATCTTAGATTTACTAGCAATTTTTCACTTCTCTCTTAAGTTTGTAGAATTGGGCCATATAAATCATGTCATAGCTTTTTCTTGCCTTGTGACCTGAGCAGAGCAGAAGAAAATTAACGAAATTGCCTTAGCTTTGAGCATATTTATTCCTTTAGTTCTGCGACTTTTCCTTTCATTCTTGCAATTTTATCTTTGTGTCTTGTGTTTCTAATTTTTCATTTGCCTTTGAAAGTAAGTATTAGGATGTTAATTCACACATTTGACAGCTTCTGCGGTCAAGTCCATAATAATTTTGATACTTCTGGGTAGAATTCACCTAAAGATTGCCACATACGAATCTTAGAGATCAGAATTTATCCATTCAGTATGAATACTATTGATAACCTGTAACAACAAGTATAAGTATTCTGAAACATGTCCAAACTCTTCAAGGAACAATTTAAAAATGTATAAGGAAAGATGGCTTTTCATTGCCAGTTGTTTTGGATGGCTAGGAAACTTGGTCTACTGTGTTTTGTAGGAAAAGTTCTTTCTTCTTTAAAAAAACAGTTTCTGTTAAGGGTATTTTATATAATGTTTCAAACATCACGACCAGAGAGTTAAACTGAGCATTCTCTTCCCTTTTGGAATTTTGAGAGCTTTGAAGAACTGCGCTGGGATGAAGTGCAAGATAAGATAATCTATTCTAATTCCAGAAGAGGAAACACTTAATAATCTTGGCTCTGAAAGCCACCAAAAAAGCCTTTAGGATTTTTGTGGTTTTTATGTTGCAGAAATGGACTGACCCCAACTTTAATGTATGTATTGCCTCCTGCAAGCAATTCTTTAAAGACTGTGAAGCATTCATGAAAGTACGATGGACGTACCTAGTTTCAGATGAGAGGCAGAACGGTAATAATATGACGGAGAAGCACTGGGATGCAACATTCTATCTCCAGAGGGCTGAAGCATTCATTCAAATTTTTCATTTTGCTTTTGTCTACCTTAATTGTTGTCTTCGTTGTTCACAGTCATCATCATTTACTCTTGATGGATACGCTTCTGCCTACTGCCTTAAAGGATCTGTGGGCCATGGCCCGTTTCCTGATTCCAGGGATTTCCCAGTCCTATCTGGATTTTACAAAGGTAACATCTGAGGAGGGGAATGAAGATGATTACCAGAGAGTTGCAGTGAGAGTATGTCTCCCTGGAGGATAGTGTCTTAATACTGGTATCTCTTTCTCTGAGGAAATACAGTTAGGAATTAATGTTTTGTATTCTTTTAGGTAGTGCAGTCATTTATTTTGCGGAGGTCGAAAATTCATGTTGAGAAGCAGTTACCAAGGAGATAGGAGCAGGTGCTTACATGTACTTTTTCTAATTGGCAGAAGTCAATGTATAAAGACTTCTTGTCTCAACCAAGGTACATCTGTTGAGTAGTTCTTAATTGTTCATTCATCATTAAAGTTAGGAACCGTTCCAGTTACAACAAGAGAGCTTGTTTGCTGGTGTGTTATTTCTAAGCGAGTCATGGGCAAACCTAAAGGTTAAAGCACGTTGGCATAATCATAGTGTTGTGCAGGCTAATCATGTTCTACACTTAGTGGTAATTGCATTCATCCACTTATTCATTATGTGTTTGTTTATTTAGATCTAGTTGTTTTACAAGGTGAAAAGAAGCATAAATAAACAGTATTTGCACTTTATGGGACAAACTATATATAGGACAAAATATTTATAACTTAGACAATTGACCATGTGTCACAGTTTTTGTCTAAATTTAGTTCTTAAGTTATTTAGGAACTGAATATCCTAGGTTATACGTTACATTGCTTTTCTGATATGTCTAGTTTGTATTTTTCAGTGAATTTGGTAATTTAAGGTGGTATTTATTCAGGTGTTAAAAAAAAAAAAAGGCCTTAATATTGACAATATGTGTTTCAGATATTATCCAATGTCATTTCCATTTGAAATAGAGTGGCTATTTGAGAAATTCAGGTTTATCATAATCTGAATTTTAAAATAAGAATATATTCTATAAATCTAATAAAGTTTGTGTGAATGTGAGAGAAGCCGGAAGAATAGAAGATTGCATTTTTAAACTCATACTTTTCCAAGTTTGATAACTTGGTGTTATCAGATTTATTCAGAAAAACAATTTCAGTTTGCAGAAAGACCTAAGCTCCTAAAAAGCACTGTTTTTTAAAGATAATTTAAATTATATTTTAATTTTAAATAACAGAACTCAAGAATGTCTTAGAAGTGGGCACTTTGTCAGCGTCCTCCATATTCTGACGCAGCTGCTAAGGGTGTGTAACCATCCTGATCTGATAAGTCCCCGGCTTCCAAGTTCTTCCCTTGTATTGGACACGCTGGAGTTTACAACTGCTTCTCTAGTGCTGAATGCATTAGGATGGGATCTTTGGGAGGTGAGCAGGGAAGTAATTCTCTTGTGCTGGACTTGATTTGACTGGGAGAGCAGGTGGCTTAGGACATAAAATTTCTTACACATAACTCAGGTTCCAATTAAATTTCAAAATCTGAATTGCTAATTCATTTATTTTTAGAAGCAACTGCTAAGACTATAAATAATAACCATTGACTTTATGCTAGTACTGAATTCAGTAGGTATGCTGGGAATTTGCTATCCTTGTCAAGGGTGGTCAGACTATTTTGCAACATTTTTTGGTTTTGCTTAAAGTTCCCAATGAACCAAAACTGATGGGCCTTGGGATCAAGGGAAAACTGCCATTCTTGTCCTGTCCTGAGGAGCAGTAAAGGCATAGCTGTGTACAGCTCTGGAGGTGAGAAGCTGCCTCAGATGCCACAGTTTAGTTTTAACTATAGTCTGTTTGTTAAAGTTATATTGCAAGGGATTTCATCCATTTTTTTTTCTAGTGATTTCAGCAATAGTAGAGGCTTAAGAAAGACTGGACAAAGCTAAAACAGTAGCATTATGTGTCCTGGGAAATTCAAATAGTTACTCCTTTAAGCCTGTTGGAAAAATCATTTTGGGGCGGGAGGGACAGGGTGAGTGTGAAAGGCTTGTGAAGGAAGTAGGGTTAAGGTACCAAGGTGGGAATGGATGAGCCTGGTGGGAACGAATGAGCCTGGAATGACAGTTCCACAAAGACAAATGTTTTAATTACAAGCATTGAATTAACTGCAGAGCTTGTAATTTGAGGGTGCTCTCCTGTTTTTGACTCTTGGTAACATGAGCATAATGCTCTATTTTCATGGTGTAGGTTGCTGAAACCTTTTAAAGTAACGGCAGCTGCTCTCTGCAAAACCACGTGACAGTTGGCTCCTCCACGTTTTGGTTTAATTCTGGCATCAGCTGTTGTGAGCTTTTTAATCATTCTCAGATAATTTGGCACAAATACTGCCAAAACTGAAGGTAACTAGGAAGCTTATTGAAGAGATCTACTGTTCTCCTTCGTCACCCAGACTCGAGCCGATGAAGCTCAAACCAAATAGGTATGCAGAGTTCCAGTGACTGATTTATTGATTTATTTATTGTAAGTAACAGGTGAAAGTGAGTAATATTTGTGAGGGTGAGAGGGCTCATTCAGAAGCATTTGTTTTTCTTGCTGTCTTTTGTTTCCAAACTGATCACTGCTAAAGACTGTATGCTAGTCTTCTGAGGGAAAGCAGACTGCTTTTTACCACTTAATAGTTCTTTTCATTTACAAAGGCTCAGTTGTGATCTTCCCTGCTAAACTCAATAGAGTTCAAGTCTGTTGTGGTTTTGATCAAACAGTGGAAGTGACTTCTGCAGTGGAGTCTCCTAAGCAGAATAATTAAATCTTCTCCTTCTGATTAATTTTAAGTCTAAGATGTGCTTGCAAAGCACTTAAAGAAGTCTTGTTGGGTTTTTTGGGGGGGGCGGGGGAAGGGGAAGAAAAAAAGGTGTTCTGTTAAATTTTGACCTTTTGTTTTTGCTATTAATGACTCTTCTCTCTGAAGAGCAGTTGGGAGGGTTCATTTTTGAGTCTTGGAGCGAATGTAATTCTGCTGTAGAGCAATGTAGACGTAAACATTTTGCAATAATTAACCTGGTAAGAGCAGAGTATGGTTACTGAAGCCCAGGACAGCTTGTGTCACACGCGGCTGTAACAGGTGACAAGGAGGATGTCCTGCACTAGTTCTGTTAGGCAGCTCTGCCAGGAGGGAGCTTTGTCAGTTAATGAAATTTAAGAATTAGAAGCGATAGCTAAAATATATATGTAAAGCAGAAAAAGAACTCATTCTTTTACCGTTTAGATGTTTTCCCTGAAGTTGTCTACACGAAACAGTTACTGTGAAGTCAGCTTTTACAATTGCGGTATGTTGTTAAAACCAGACTGCCTGAAGATGCATGGAAGTAGAGATCCCCTGCTTTCTGTACTTACATTGCACCTAGCCATAGTTAAGCCTTTGCTCCATTAAGTTGGATCCTTATTAGCATCTTTTGGGGAATTTTCTTGCTGTCTTCAGACTCCAAAGATGACTAAGGAATATGGGAGATCTGTCATGCTTGTACCCCTCCACGTAATCTTTCAGAGAAGACTGGAGCTTTAGAGCATTTGGTGTACTTGCATTTTACAGTATATTGTGTTTCTTCTGCGTGTTGAGAGAAGCAGAATCCCTCCTGCCGTATGCTCTGCAGCTGGGCACCTCTTCTAGCTCAGATTACTGACTAAAAATAACTTTGCTTTTTAACTTGATTTTGTATTAGGAAGAAGGGATTAACAACTTCCTCGTGTATGGGGGTTTTTGTATGTGTAGAAACCAAATTTGTTAATTTTTGGGTTATTTACACTGGTGTGGTATGGACAGAAGCCCGAAGGTAGGACTAGAGACTTCTCAAGGTCTCAGCTGCAGCACACAGTGGACACAGCAACAGTTATGGCAGATCATAATGAGAAAATACAAAGATGACAACCCCTTGCCATGTTTTCAGAAAATCAGCATAGGAAAAGGTGTGTTGTACGTATAATAAACCATTGCTTTCTGGTTTGCTGTCTTTTTTTTTTAAATATTGCTTGAATTTGGGGAAGAAATGAGGTTGTACTGAATGCATTTGTGCATTACATATTTGAATATCAAGTTCCATTAGCAGTTTTCTAACAGAAATTCGCTCACAAAATCAAAACAAAATTCCTTATTATCTATCAGTCTGTCTTTTTTAAACAGAATGATACTACTGTGCAAACACTGGAAATTTTGCCGACAGTTGCGTTGGTCTCCAGGTATACCATCTTAGTGAAACTGTCTCTTCAGACCTGACCTGCAGCGTGTGAGAGCTTTCCACACGTGTCAGTCTTAACTGACTGATCGGATTTAGGCATCATCACTGTCCCGTTCTCTGGGTCTCTGTTGAGCCACTACTAAAGGTCATTATGAACTGGGTCTTTTTTATATGACACAGCCCTTTGGAACAGACTGTTTCCAGATGATTGGGGATGTAGTGCAGTATTTCAAGCACGCTCTTTTTCAGGCCTTTTCTAAATTCTCTACGTAGTGATTTCAGCTGGGTACAGTATAAGTTTTTGCATGGTTGAACAGGAAGCATTCAGTATGAAGGTAGACTGAAAATTATATCTGATAATTACTCTTTTGTGGTCTTAACTGTTTTAAGAACTTCTTTCGTTGCTAAAAATGAATTGTGCAGGAAAAGATCTCTTATACTGTTGTCCCACAAGCGGGGTCCGGTACCCGGTGTGCAATAAGCCAATCTTACACCCAGAGCCGAGATACTCATTTATCTCATGTTTGCGCAAAGATGGGTGCTAGGTGGTAATTCCACAAAGCTAGCACACCACACAGAAGAACTGCAGCGTATTTATCTTGTTACATGATTAGTAAAAGCCCGCCTAAGTTCATGTTACTCTTTTGGTCTTAACTGTTTTAAGAACTTCTTTCGTTGCTAAAAATGAATTGTGCAGGAAAAGATCTCTATACTGTTGTCCCATAAGCGGGGTCCGGTACCCGGTGTGCAATAAGCCAATCTTACACCCAGAGCCGAGATACTCATTTATCTCATGTTTGCGCAAAGATGGGTGCTAGGTGGTAATTCCACAAAGCTAGCACACCACACAGAAGAACTGCAGCGTATTTATCTTGTTACATGATTAGTAAAAGCCCGCCTAAGTTCATGCTCATCGGTTAGTTGTGTTTTTTCCCCAAAAACTTTGCTTAAAATATACCTGTGCAGACTCCTGAAGCCCTTGCAAAGTTTGTACATTGTCAAATCAAATGAGTAGCCATGTGAAATACCAGTCAAACTGTAGGTCTACCAGTGGTACTGAGGGGAAGAACATTTCATGTGTAGTTTAAGAACACCCAGTATTAGAGGGAGACCTAGTCTGTTTGCAGTTACGTGCAACCCAAGAGTTACGTCTAGAGTAAAATTGGCCTTCTTTGGAAATAGGGCACACTATATGCATGGGATAAGCATTCAAATCCTGCAGTGTACAGTGAGGAAATCCCTATTTTTAAACCTTGTACCTTTTTTGTCTTCTCTTAACAGGCGGCG
The DNA here is from genome assembly GCF_000699145.1 of Aptenodytes forsteri. Taxonomy (NCBI): domain Eukaryota; kingdom Metazoa; phylum Chordata; class Aves; order Sphenisciformes; family Spheniscidae; genus Aptenodytes; species Aptenodytes forsteri. The sequence continues at coordinate 2,644,234 of NW_008794776.1, forward strand.
AGATAGTTCTCGGCCCAGTGGCTTCCACAGCTGGAGCACAAGAGAGACTTGCTCAGCCAGAGAAGCCTGTAACATTACAGTTTAGAGGGAAAACATTTACTTTGTCTTACAGTCAATTCTGTCAGCTTATTGGTAGACAGTCTCTGAAGCATCAACATAAGGTGCTACATGATTCCATTTACATCTTTCTATTTTTTTTCCCTCCCTTTTTTTCTTTTTAACTTTAACTATTCAGAAATCAAAATTCTAGAAGCTACAATATCCTTATATTGTAATATCGTGTGTCTGTGAAACTAAATTATTTTTCTTCATTGAAGTATTTTTCTTGTCTTGCTGCTTTCCTGGAAAAAAGAATTTATTAGTGTGACAGTGGATGACTTGAGTGCTAAATCTAAATCAGTATCTACACTTTCGTGTCCAACTCAGGTACTATGCTAACTCTTTATATGATAGAGCATATACTTGATCATGAACAATGTATATTTTACAAGATTCATGTGTGCATATCTGTCTGCTGAAATAGTCAAAGCTTTAATATTTGAAGCATGTAGAATATGGTAATTGACTAGTCTCATCCGTCTGTACTAGTGGACTCTCCAATGGTAGTTTGAAAGTGCCATTATATTTTTGTCAGTAGGCATAGAGTAGGAAAGCAGATTTATTTTTCATTAAAATACCAAACCTAACGTATGTCCTTATATCACAAATACTATTCTAATCATCAGCTTTTCTCCTGCTCATATCTCCTTTCATAGTCATTCCTAGAACTCTTGCATTAACTAAATTATCCTTATGTTCAGCTTTCTTTTGCATAGATTTCTTTTTTGCATAAGCTTTATCTGATCAAAATACATTCAGAAAAGAATTTTGAATTTAAAGGGCGCCATAGAAGAAAAAAGACAACTAAAGGAACACCTGGACAGAATATATTTTGGGAATGAGCGTCGTTGTTCCAGAACCCCCCTGTATGGCAGAGACTTGTTGGAAATTTGCTCTTGGATCGGTGAAAGAAAAATCTCTCAGCATTGTTCTGCCAGGACTAACAAATGGTGCTGGGCTGGCTTTGCAAATTGCCTTCCATATTCAAGTACTTCAGAGGTTCTAAAGAATCCATTGCAAGAACTCATTCTGACAGTGAAGCAGCAAGGATCGCCCTGAAGGATGTTGTTACGAGGTAATTAAGACAAATCCATTTGCAGTCTTTGCACAAATTTGATGGGTGTATACTGCTATCCAAAACAGGGTATTTATGTAAAGTACTGTAAAATGCTAAAAGTGATAAATGAGTTGCCTTGTTTTATCCTTACTGCAGGCTAAATTCCTTTATGCAGAATCTATTTGCATCCCTGATGTATCATTTTAGATCGTTCTAAGATTTTAAAACTCTTAATAGTTCCATGGTAATTGTTATTAGTTATATAGCAATTCTGCTTCATTTTGACGTCTTGTATTTTTTATGTCAATACTTACAAAAAAGTAGGAGTTGTAAGTCAGCTTATCTGGGTAACTTTACGGATAGTGGAAATTCCCTCTTTTTCTGCTCTTGAGTGTTTTTGCATTTACTTGATGTTAACATAAAACTTCATCTACTGATTTGCTTTCAATTACCTTTAGCCAGGTCCTTTATGCTTCCATGCAGACATCTTCTTTATTACTGTTTCTGAGTAATTAGTAGCCCAAGCTGTTAAAAATTAGTATATTAAAGTTTTGGTTTGTTTTAGAGAGATGTGTGTATTGCCAGCTGTTGCTGTTGCTACTCCGTATTTGTATGTAGCAAATCCTCCTTATACCCATGAAATGAAGGTCTTGAAGTTTAATCTAAAGGCACAAATACTTCCCTACTTCCATTCAATGCAGCAGATAGCAAGGCCTCATTTTCTACAGTTTCCAGATCCCTGACTGGTGCAGCATGATTCAGGTATTAAAAAAACCAAACAAACCACCACCTGTTCTAACTGTGTGAATGCGCTTTCTCTAATTGTTGAATGCTGCCTGCAGAACCTTCAGGTTCTTATTTCATAAACAGGCAAGATGGAAGCTCTGGCTGTCTTGCTTCAGAAGCTGAAAGCAAGAGGACATCGTGTGTTGGTTTTGACGCAGATGATTCCAGTGCTTGATATATTGGAGCTTTTCTTGAACTTCGATTTTCTCACATACAAAAGAGTTAATGAGAGCGGTGCTCACAGTTGGCATTATCTGGTAAGAGAACCTCTTACTCAAGGTAATAGTGAATAGATGCTCATAGTGGGAGGGAAAATGCTAAAGGGAAGCCTAATACATTTGCATAATTTCATTAGTTATTTAAGCAAATTACGTATGTAGCTGTAGCACAAAATAATTATATATGAAATATGTCAGTCATATTACTATTTGATGAGGCATCCAGGGTGTTTCCAAGAGGTATGCCACTAGTTGTCCTACATTTGTGAGTAATTTGTGCTTGAAATACAGGTGTTTTATTTCACAATAGTGTTTTGATTAATTGCTTTTGCTTTCATTATCTGTAGCTATCTACATTGCTAGTACGTTAAGTGTAGTTGCTGTTTTTATGTTGGCACTTCCTCAGCCTTACTCCAGGGGCTTTTGTTTTTTGTAGAGTGCCCTGGCATTGCCTGAGGATAAATTGAAAGTATGCTCATTTCCCTCCCCAGTAAGATTCTCAGTATCCTCTGGGGCCTACAATTTGAGCAAACATTAACAATCTAGTTAAGTTATTCTTTTCTTATTTTTTTTATTTCAAATTGCATTGTTATGCTTTCTGTCAGATGCAGTATAAAACATAAAGAAATACTTTGCCTTGAAGCAACACAAGGCAGCACAATAGAAGGGATTCAATTTAGTCAATAGACAAGAAAAATGATGAAGCACGCACAGAATGTGATAACCCGGTCAGGTGTGCTTAGTCATAGGACATAATGTGACTACTGTAACAGATCTTCAGATTTTTATCTGGTTGACTGCACCATAAATTAATAGTTTTAATGGTACACAAATTAATTTTGAATTGTGTAGATCTGTAATGCGGGCAGTCACACTTAAAATGTTTGCAAGCTTAATGTCGGTTGGGGAACTACTAAGAAAACAATTTTTCTGATCTTCTCATTCTGTAAAGAAGTTTGTTTAGAGATTTATTCTTTATTAATGTGAATTTGTAATTAAGTTGCGCAAGCTTAATCGGTTGGGGAACTACTAAGAAAACAATTTTTCTGATCTTCTCATTCTGTAAAGAAGTTTTTTTAGAGATTTTTTATTAATGTGAATTTGTATGTAAGAGGGAAGCTGTTTTTAGGTGAAACTAGGATTTTTGGTTGAGGTCGTCCTTTTAGTTTAAGTCATTTGTTCTTTTAAAATCCCTTTAAAGATTGGATCAGTCAGACATACTTCTTCCCTTCAGGCCAAAGGGAAAATGAAAACCCTGTCCTGTCCTTTCCCTTACTGTAGCCTCTATTCCTGTCTCTCCCTCCCACTTTCATCTTGTAAGCCATCTGGATTTCTGTGTTGGGACGGTCAAAACAAACGTTAATATCTGTGGGTGTTTCCTGCTCTTGATAAACAATAAATGTCTGTCTTGACGGTCTGTCATCGGATTTCAAATCCACTAGTGATGAGATGCTGATGTTCATGTAGTTCTAAGATGTATTTGAAAACTTCTCTCAAGTGACTGTTTCTTTTCCTGGAAGGATGTGCTGAGAGCAGAGGGGAGCTCTTGCTCACCTTACACCCCTGGCCAAGTATGCATGGGTGGCGTCTGTTAGCAAATACCCTGCTATTGTAAGGATTTTTTAAAAAATCCAATTGTATAGAAGACAGTACTGTTCATTGTTCATTTTGAAAATAAGAACGTAGAAGAACCTGGTGTTTTGAAAATACGAAATCAGATGTAAAAAAAGCGCCTTCCTCTAAGAAACTAAAAAAGAATACAAAACTTCCTACGAAAACACCTGATGGACCCTAAACAAGTGTTGGTGCTCACTGCTGTAGGCGAGGAACATTAGACATGAAACAGTTGAGTTTCAGAAAGTGTCAGAGCAGTATTTAATGAGTTACTTTGTTTTACAGGCTTATAAGTGGTAATTCTGTTGAAGAGAGGCTGTTGAAAAAAGGTATTAAACATTTGATTCAAGAAGTGGCTGCTCAAGGAGATGATTGTTCAACAGACTTTTTAACTCAGGTACTGTAACTTAAAAATGAGCAGTTCTTTAGTGATATGTAAAAAATAAGTGCTTTACTAGATCAGAGGCAGAATTTTAAACATCATCTAGTCCTATATTTATTTCCAGACTTGTTTGGGGGCCAGTGGTATGTGATCACAGTTAAAATCAGTAAAAATCCTGAATTGTTAGCTTGTATAGAAAATCAGAAGATAAAAATATCTAGAAAGAAAACTGTGTTTGTTCCAATGATAATTTTACACTATTTTTGCCATTGTTTTAATCAAACGAAAACAACATCTCCTGCAGCAAAAGGTGTCAGATATGTCTGTAATCTGACTTTTCTAAACTCAATTTTAAGATGATTAAAAAACTTTTGACATCACACATCATCTTACCGAATACTTGAAAACATGTTTCCGTAAGGTGGTTCTTTGCTCTGAATACGGAAAAGAGGATTCTAGAAAGTTTACAGAAGAGACACGATCCGAGATAAGAGATGACAGAGATT